>NC_142682.1:19382711-19728544 GCF_964200805.1 Pocillopora damicornis
GGAAGTACGACGTCACGTCATATTCGGTTATCACGCACGAGCAAACATAAAACTCTGAACTTTTGCTCTCCTTCTGAAAGAAAGCTCAACGTGCAGAAATAATAATGAATTTATGATTCCAGTTCTTTTAATTACTTTCTCGATCATTTTAATCAAAAAGGAAACTTCGTCCTGGCTGAAACGGAACTTGCCGTGACTCTTACAAAATTAATTAACTTCGTTACATAAGCATCAAATTAAGAAATGTCACGCAAGAAGTTGTTTACGACATTTTTTCCATGGAATATATAAGACAAATTTTGTATGAAATATAACATACATTATGAAAATATGATTCATAGGATGAATGATTGTCTTCTAGCATTTCCTCTGGGAGTCTTGTTGCCATCTCAATGGGATTTTTAATAAGAAGACATGTCACTACCTTTATTTCTTTTCCTAGAGCTTAGGTTTTAGGAGAAGGATAAAATTTAAGACACTTTACGTCTTTTTCAACACATTAACAGGGCAAACAAACAAAGGACATCCACAAGTTTCCAAAATTAATTTTAATTTTATAATTTTGACACTGAGCAACTTGTCTCCATGAATGTCTGCATTCCTGTTACCTGCACCAAACAATATCCTTATTTTTCACCAGGAAAATATGCCGCTGCCATAGGAAACTGAAAGATTCCTCTTCAGGGATTTGTTTTAATGTTGTTGTCATAGAAGGCTGATTTCAAAAAGTTCACTACAGCAAAAATCTGTTAAGTCTTGAATTCTCCTGGCAATAAAACCAAAATCTTTTCAGTCCTGTGGTATATTAAGGTATCTTGCAAAAAAAAAAAGTTGTCTATAGTTCCACCTTGGCTGCAGCAGTTAGCTGTTAGGATGGCCTGGCACTACTTTAGTTTTCTTCCTTAAATTTCATATTCCTTGTCTAATTTCCATTTTTGGTAACCCTAGAAGAAAGGAATAACACAAATGTAGTACTTTTCAATTTATCATTACACAAACAAGAGAATTATGAGTAATTTTCTCATTTTATTGATAAGCAGTTTGAGAAACAAGGTAGCATGAAGTGTAAAGGAATCTGAGGATTGTGCTAATGTTTTTGTTAATGTAAGGGTGTGTGCTTGGCGTTCTGTTCCAATCTCTACCATTACTGCATCAAGAATATTATTAATTACAGTGAGATATTTTGTATTAAAGACATTTATCATAAATTGCTATAACTTCAAACTCACAATGCCAACTAAACCACAAATGATAGTTGATATTCCAACCACGATCATGTTTGTGGAGTAGTTTGGTCCTTTGCGCTGAGTCCAGTAGTTTCTTCTTAGAATGGACAGAGTTGGGTGAGGTGCCACTGCTCTTTTGACAAGGTGATACATTTCTTGCGTTTAACTCTGCCTAAGTTAAAACATATATTTGACACTGCTTTCAGGACAGAAATACTGTTGTTGTTAAAGAGAAAACTAATGACTCAATAATACGTATAAAATCGTGACTTTATCATGTGTACTGTACATCACTGTACATGCTTTTATTGAGAGACATTGTAGGAAAACTCAGTGTAACAAGAATATGTCAACAGCCAGGGAGGTACATGCAGGAAAATGTCATTCATTGCCTCATTTTCGGAGAGAAAAATGAACTTTTTCTATGCACTAGTTTGTATTATGTTAACATAATTTTAATGCAGCTGCTCCTCCTGTAATGTCAAGTTTCAAGGATGGGATTATCAGATTAACCTGAAAAATGCTTTTACTTGACTGTCTCAGATAAAGTTTCACCAAATTCATGATTTGTGTTATCTTTAAAACATTAATTTCAAAAATAAGCATCGCAATGGCACTTATAAATCTAAGAGCAACAATCTAAATTATTTTTTCCTCTGAGATTCCAAAATAATCTTTTCAGACGGCGGTGCCTAATTGAGTAATTACGACATATCTTCATTCTAGTGAAATGACAAGCAACGAATTTAGCGAGAACAGACTTGTTGGTAACCTTATATGCAGTGTAAGCCAAAACCGTGTAGGTGAGAATTTCATGAACAGATTAAAATGAAACAATAGAACAGTCTCTCCTTCTCAAATGCATGCTTTGCGTCCCATGTGTGTAAGGCCCCATTCGCAATCACATTTGGTACAGGAAAACGATAAACTTAAAAACGTCGACAATGTAAAGCGAAACGCTGTAGGGGTATTCGTAAGTAATCATGGAAAACAGCTGTACGTTTCTCGACTTTGGTTACAGACTGCTCCTTTCGCAATCAGGTTATCTTCATTAATTATACAAATAAAATCTTAAGGTTCTCTCCATTAATTATACAAATAAAATCTTTAAAATGTTAAAATCTGTAAAAGGATATTGAAGGTCATAGGTATAACGTACCTTATAAAAGTATTTCTCACTATTCATCCGCCATGACACTTTATACCCAGTCCATGACGGTTATTCACCACAGGAAAGTTATTATGCACAGGCAGACCAGGCTCTAATGTTTGAGTTCATTTATGAGGCAGTTGTAGAGATCGATTTAATCATATATAGACTCACAGCTTCCACAGATTTCGGAAACACTCTATTCACTGAAACTTGGGAAAATATTTGTCTTTTCGACCCACCATTTTCAGTTGAGGTCTCAGTGACATCTCAAATGATTTTCTGCCATAGCCAATGCTAGTTTCAACCAAAAAGGAGCAGTTTACCTCGACCAGGGTTAAAGAGGGTATTCTTTTCACAAATGTAACGACAAGTATCAATTCTGTATTGTTCTGATATCCTTTTAATCGATTTCATTCAGAATCGCTATTTATGATTTAATAGAATACATGATTCCTATGTTCTGTGCTGCCGAATTAACAATATGATAAACACCAGGTTATATTTCGACAAAAGAGAATGATCTGACGGGAGCCATCCCTCGAGAGCTTCAACTTCCTTTTTCTGTCTCTGCTAACCATTCCTCAACCTCTAATATATATATAATCGGTGGTAACGTTGTGCTGACGTGAAGTCAACTGAGTTTGCGGTGTGCAGCGAAGTTTGAAAATAAATTTAAGAAATTCACCAGGTGCGGAATGGATAGCTCGTCTTGGATCACCCTCTCTTGCTATAAAATCACACTTTCGTCCCTGAGCACTCTTAATATGTGAAATAGATGAGAAAACACGCAAAGACTAGCACCCGTGACGTTAAGTTTAAATTACGTGACATATTCCGAAACGTGATTACTATTGGATAGTCAAGGTCACGCGATTCAGAATAAATTGGACATTTGCTAAAATACTGAAAATTTAAGATTTCTTTAAAGTTGACCTCTTTTGGAGGATCCCTTCCTCGTTCCCAGTCTTTGTCCGAGCACTGAGGTGAGTTTAGAAGAAACATATGTTTGTTCGACTCATCAAACCACATGCAGCTGATATTTTTAGTTTTGATTTCTTGAACTAAGAAAAAATCTCCCATTTTCCAAGCCTTTCCGATACAAGAATAAACAATATCAGACTTCTGACAGTCTGGATCATACTTCACTTCAAATGAAAGCGTATTTTTACACGCAAACTCAACACGTGACAAAGATCCATTGCATTCGACTTGATCACTGTTAACCGACTTGAAATGGTAAACTCCTTTGCCGCGGGATGGAAGAAAACAGTGGGTTTTTCTCAGTGATGATTGGCGCCTTATTATGATTTTGTCAATATTGCGACCCCAAACAGGATAAGGATCTCTTATGTAGGGAAGCCAGCTTGAGCAAAACAGTCGTAGTACATGATTTAAGTAATAATACACTAAAGAATTATTGTTAACACCATCCGTGATTATCAGCTGACTTTGAGAAAGCCTGTATACTAACACATCACTTCCGGCGATTTCTGTGACACCTAAGCGAGTTAATCTGGGATAACATCCATTGGTAAAGTTTGACACAAGTATATAATCATCGATAAAGAATTTTGACCGTCCCGATCCAGGCCACTTACCGGTAACTAGTGAACTGCATTCGTGGGGAGCCTGGTGCTGAAAAATATGCCTCTGTTTACAATAGAAGTTTCCATATGGGGGAATATTAATTGATGTCTCGTTTATGATAACGTTACGTAAACCATTATGATCGGATATTTCTTTCCAAATCCCACGAATTTTTTGGGGGAAGTTACACTCCCTTTTAGTGACCTCAGAAAGAGGTCTGTTCGTTTCTCCGACATCAACTCTTCGTCTTAAGTGCATGGTTAATGATTTTACTCCGTCCGACGTATTCCTCGTGCAAATCGGCCCATCATAAAGCTGCAAAACAACGTTATCTTCGTTCTCGACTTTTCGAAATCTAACACAGAAAAATTCTGATTTGAGAAATGTAAATGTACTTCTCGCTGCAAAATTTCGTCTCTTGGCAATAAAGTATGTAAAATTCTCATCCCTCCATGGTGCACTGAAGCAAGACAAAGCCAGATTGAAAGCGAAAGGGCTATTCAAATGACGCTCGTTCATTAAACAATCATGGCTTCTTGTTGAGTGGATCCGCAGGCCTTCTTTACCCATACAGTCAGATTCAAACGTTCCTATAATCGCAGCGTCTTTGTTAGGTAGGCATTGTTTTCCCATTAACTCATTATTGGCCTCAGTAATTTGAAATCCTCCCCTTAGCACAGCCGGACAATCCGGTACGTCCTCTAAAACACTTGAAAGCAAAGGACTTTCGTATACCAGCAGATCACTTTCATCACAAGCCAGGTGAGTTTGATTGGGTCTCCAAGGCGAATGTTCATATGTGATCACATTTCGCCCTCTTTTCCGGAATTTCATGCAAGAATAATACTTTACGTTCGAGCGAGTTTCATCCACCGAGTCATTGCGGAGGATAATGAAAACATGAGGGGCAAGCTTTCTCCAACAGTAAAATACCGAGCTGGTTCTTGAAGAATGCGAGTCTTCCAATATCTCAATTTTCCCTGTATTAAACACCCATGTGTTCTCTCCTTTCACTTTGTTATTTCTGGATCCATTAAAAGGTTCAGTTCTGTCGTAAGGAAATCCATTTCCTCGTGACCACTGGCGCCATTTTCTGTTTGACAATTTTGGACCTAAGTATTGCAAAAATCCCGGAAAAGAACATTGTGGTTTCTCTTCAGGTAGACCTTGAACACCGACACAGATGTTTGAATTCGACAAGCTTAAAACAACTCCTAGACAGAGGAACAGATAATTTTGCTGAAGGGAAGCCATTTAAAAACACATTGGGAAAGAAGCCGAGCAGAACGCAATGCTATTTATGTTAATCGCATACATGATCATTACCCCTTATCGATAACCTACTGATAGCGACCAACCACTGAGATAGCACGTGCTTTCAGTAATGAGCTGCTTGAAGTGATTCTGAGCGTAATCAATCTAACCATTTTTTACACTGAACAACAAAGCCGCCCAAAGACAACAGCAGTGCGCGGCCGTCAGACTCCCTACCGTGGTCAACCAGCCGGTTTTTAAACTTTAATTTTGATGCATAGTCTTCAAAAGTAATTACATTTTTACAAAAAAGCTATAATTCTACTGCAACCCGGTTGAGAGCCTTTCACTGCTACCTCAGCATGAAACGTAAACTAAAGTTAATTGAAAATTTTTGCTTTCTTTTTTCAGTTCCGGATCGAAAGTCAACGAGCATTGTGCATTGCATAATTCAACTTTTCAGTAAAAACTAAATGACAAACGCAAGTTTAGCAACTCGCCAACGTTCAAACATGTCTTATATTTCTGTTCGCTTACTACAGATCGATGGTAGCAAATACGATTAATTTTGGAATACAAGAGCGCTGAATAGGGCTTGTAATGGAGGTTAATTCTGCAGTAGGAATTGGAGGAAAAATTTAGGACTTGCGCCAGCATCTGGTTTAGACAGGGTGTTTCATTGTTAAGGGGTTTAGTTAATAAGTTTAGAATAAGTGGAAATGTTGGGGAAACGTTTTGTGCAAGTTACATCCTACGCAACAGTTTATTAGCAGTCTTAGATTTGCTTCTACTTGCCTATAGTTTTGTATTTTGCCCCTTCATTACTGATATCGCACTCATCTTCGTTCGGCGTTATGGTTTACACATTGGCTATGAAGTGCTGTCATTAAAAATCTCACCAAAAGAAATAACATTTAATCTCAAGTACGATTTTTTTCAGGTTTAACATTCCCGAATATTGTGCTTTTCATTGAACAGAATGTGTTATGTACAGCTCTTTATTACACTAACTGCCTGTTGAACATAACCAGCGTTTAGCACATCAACCCGCGATGTTTCTCATCTTCCTGTAACATCTTCTCTCCCAGTTGGCGACAAAGATTGGAAAAACTCCTCACGATCTTCCTTCTGGCACAATACCCTCCTGCGTCACCAACCTTTTTGTAACAGTTGATAAACTTTTGCACATCATGGCATATGTTCGCGTCGGAACGGTTTTCCAAGAAGTGCGCCACACATATATCGTGGACACGCTTCGCACATGGCGTGCAGATATCAAAACCTGCGAAAAAATAAAGTGATTGAAGGTGTTTTTGACCGTCCCTTCTCAGCCACTGGAAATGAGCAAAAGAGTGGACGCGCGAAAAACGGGGAGGGGGTCTGGTGAAGCAATTACGAAAAGTTTCAGTTTTTCAAAATCACAGGGGCTTAAGCTTATATGTAATACTTACCGATGTAGTCTGCCCTGTTCCTTGCTGTCGAATAAACGGAAGATGGAAGTGAATTACGTAACAGTTAAAAAATCTCGCTTCAGAATTTTATTGATTCAGTAAGAAGGGAATTCATTAGTGAAGTAGTTGGTATTTAGGTGTCTTGACGTCAATGATAACAATAACAGTGATTTGGGGAAAAACGTGGACAAGAAAGAAAAGATGATTATATCGAAGATAGCTTATTAAAGCTGTTTAAGGCTGTTGTTGTATTGTTGTTTTATTGTTGTTGTTGTTGACGGTGGTGATGATAATGACTGAGATGTCATAGTAATTGTCAATGGAATACCTGTTACGTTGAAAAATAAAATAAAATAAAAAGCGGAACGGGGTAATCTTTGATGAAAAAGACCTTGCCTCCTTGTTAAGAAATCTGCGATGGACTTTTAGAAGAGCGGCATTTTCTCTTACCATTAAGTACTCGTTCAAGGTCATGGTAATTATGGTGGGGGCATACACCACACTTCTTGTCCATCATACCATGTTCCAAGACAACATAGCTGTAATTCTGAAGCCACGAGCCACCGATGCAGCGTCCAAGAGAACCATCCAAACAGTTCATAAACACCTGGCGAGATAGTTCACAAAGATGACACAAACGACTAATGTTTGGTCAACCTAATCTCCTGAACGCCCTGAGGTTTTCCTTCCGGCACATACCTACCCCCACTTTCCCTTCGATCGTGGGTTTGTTAGGTGCCTGTGTTAAACGAAATATGTTACTGGGTTGAATATCTAAATAGGGGAGGCAATGGTGAACTTCTCCTTCCTAGTCTGGTAAGCTCGGAGGCTTTTGATTTATTGCAATCAACCATATGACGCCCTCCCCTCCCCTCCCCTCCCCTCCCCTCCCCTCCCCTCCCCTCCCCTCCCCTCCTCTCCCCTCCCCTCCTCTCCCCTCCCCTCCTCTCCCCTCCCCTCCTCTCCTCTCCCCTCCCCTTCCCTCCCCTTCCCTCCCGCTCTCCCCGACTAACTTTCCCTTAATTCATGTTCAAGAAAATGTATGTCATCTACAAAGGAGAATCCCTTAATCAAATATTGAGGCTTACAAGGTTAATACATGAGTACCTCTAAAGGGAATTGTCTCTTACCAATGGTGTTACAGCTTGTTCGACTGTTTAGTTTAAACAGCCTCGTTTCAAGGTCTCTTCCTCTCCCCTCTCCCAAGAGGAGGGAAGCGTAGGGGGAAGTGAAGAGACCGTGGGTATGAGGTAAGAGTTGAGCCAAAGAAGACATTTACTAGTATTACTAGTATTTATATACACGGGTAATTATATACACTAGTACTGACCTGTAGAGCTGTGCAGTAAACATTTCTCATTCCTGTCGTCTCGTTCGTAGCATTCATGAACACCTGTTTGAACTCATCGTTGCATCTTTTGATGTTGTCGTATTCACACTGTTTTGTCGTGTCTTCAACGGGCAGGTCACAGACACAGCTATAAATCAAGAAGAAGAAGACCCCGGCGTAGAGGAACAGGGTTGGTGACGTCATGGCGAGTAAGAGTCGATGAAGGCCTCTAGAATTACAGAAGAAAAAGAAAGCTTACTATCAGGAAACATTATTGGAGTAAAGACCACAACGAGTTCCGCTCATGGAACAAACATCATCATCTCAATTCTGATTGAATAAAAGAGGTAAGTTTCTAAAGAAACTGTGGTGCTGCGTCGGTGGGAGAGTATAACAGGGTAATTTGGTATTATCAACTGAGTTGATGACGTAGATTGGCCACCGTGAAGAGTTTCAAAGCTGACGTTTCGAGCGTCTGCTTTGAAAGTCTTTACGATGACCAACTTACGTTATTAATTCAGTTGATTTTATCAAATTACCTTGTTCAATTCTGACTGGCTTACTCCAGCTGGTGCTGCGCAATGTCGTCCAAACGTCATACCCGAAGACAATGTTTTTATCATTCCACACAGTAATGACTTTCATCCTTAAAATACGTCTTGTCTTTGGTCGATGATACAGCTTAAGAGACAGTCATCATTTTTTTAGCGTGATTTTAGGTAAGCGGGTACGCACGCGGCAGGGGCAACGAAGGCGTGAAGGGCGAGTCACGTGCACGAACGACGCCACGCATCTCTTCTTGCAGCTGTCTTATCCCCCGCCCTTTCCTCACATTTAAGACGAACGTAGTCCCGGTCGCTTGAAAAGGTGCAAATGAAAAGATAAGATAGAGCGCCTCTTTAGGCCACTTATTACATGCCCCTCTGCTTGAATGATTCTCTTTAGGATGCTCAACCTCGTTCGATGATTGTTGCTTCGTGCAAACCATTACGGTTTCCAAAAATTGTAAATTCATTAAATCTTTCTCGGCGTATTGTCGTGGCATACCAGGTCGCTTTAATATCTTATTTCATTTTGTTACGACAACAAAGCTTGCCATTACCTAATCATTGGCTGATCTACTCGAACCCAGACTCCTACCTGTATCATTAGTCCAATTTTCAACCTCCCAACTTCGATCTCCCCCCCCCCCTCCCTTACTTAAAATGTTGAATGATAATGACTTTTTTTAATTTTTATTTTTTCAGAATACATTATGCTCAAATTTCATTCATCTATCGGACGGAAAGACGACCCTATTTCAACCATGCAAATAAAGTTTCCAAGAATTAAGTCAGCTGATTTTCCGCCAAACGAAATTACTCTAGATTTGACTGATCATTCTTCTCGCCGTCGCGATCTGTTCTGGTGTTCGGTCCTGATACAACGATATTTTGTTACTACCTTTCACAATTTGTAATGAAATAAATTTCATTTGACCAGTGAATTGAAAATCAAATAAAGTAATAATCCCCGCGGGTGAGCTTCAACTTTAGCAAATACAGAAAAGAAGATAAAGAAAAATTCAGGCTTCAGCTAAGCTATTGAGTCAGAATTGTCTATAGAGCAAGTGAAGACTACTTCAGGGGCCCGATTACATTTGGCAAACTCAGTCGAGCTACAATAATATTAATACTTACAATTATTTCCACTCGGCTTTGCGGCAAAATATACAAACCTTAACACCGTGATTAAAGCTTTCATTTTATAGTTCACTGATGCAATTATTGGGAATAAAGATGTGCCAGAGAGTCTCCTTATGTATTGTCTGAGTCGAGACAAAACTGAATGGACACAAAAGAAATTATTTGTGCCTGCGAGCGGATATCCTTCCCTCTTCAGTCCAGTCCAAAGTTGTCTTCCAATTTAATATTTCTATTCTGTACTGATTTGACGCGAATGTCGATTCCAATATTCATTTTTTTAATGAAGAGATCAGGAAGCTAAATTTGAGACTGGTAAGTGCTGAGGCACGTAATAGAAGAACAAATATAACTATGAAAAAATCATGTGAATAGATCCAAAAAAAAAAAAATCAAAAAATTGTTCTCAGAGAGAAGGAAGAGGATAACATTTCCATCCCGACAGACCCGAATTCTTTCTTACACGCAACTAATCTAGGTGGAGGTCTGGGTCTGGCCATGGGATTTTATTTCACAGATATCTTCCGGTTCGTTATCATTTTATATTTCGTTCGATCTGACTCCTTCTCTGAGCAAGTTTGTCACTGAATTACGAATTTAAAGTTGAATATAACCCCGAAATAAAAAAATTATAGGTCGAACAGAATAAATGTGATCTTCACAACGAGAGCCAACTGTATCAGGGATATTGTCACTCTGCCTTTTTTTCGATAAATACTGTGTCCATGCAGGACTACATTGCTTGAACTATAACAGTTACTTTCAAATGAAGTATTTAAAATTGGGACTCCCACATCAAAAGTGACAATATTTGTGTCTGATCATACACAATTGAACACTTAAGGGTCGATTAAAGATTCTTTCTTTCCTAAAATTTATTCCTCTAACCATATCAACCCTTATGAATAAGAACTTCCAACACTTCCATTAATAAATCCAATTTCAAAATTCTCCTGTTAGACCAAGTACTCCATTCATTCAATGTCGAGATGTCTCTTAATTTTCCTGAAGATTCCTCGAGTTAATTCACCGATATTTGACCAGGATTACAAAGCATCTTTACTCCTTACAATGGGGTCTTTGGTTAGATCAAAAGCTATCAGTTAAAGAATTGAAATTCACCCATTAGTTCAAGGGCGATTCTAGTCAATTCAAGAGGTTAAATGCTCTTATGAGTGGCATAAGTCGCCGCAAGCTAATCATGTTTCGATTTGTAAAAATAATAATAAAAATCAATTTTATCCTTCTCTCAAGTTATTTTGTTGCTTTTAGTTGGTGTCTAACTCGCGGTTTAACAAAAAATGGTTTGTAGGAGGAGGAGCTAGACAATTATTGCGCGGAATTTAGATTAAGTTAAATATTCTGTCCGCGACCTATTACTTATGACGGTTGGCGGGTTCCTTGCTCACTTCACTGTGGTTTTATGAATATCCGTTTCAAATATTGACAAAATACCACAAGTGCTTTTGGGTCCACAGTGTTGTAGAGATTATCTTTATGGACGATGAAATTCTTTATCACGTATTTTATAGAACACTAAGAACACGGAAGAGGAGTGTTGAAAATTAACGGTTCACAGTTTCACATGTGAAGGTGATTGAAAATTACATTTGTAAGTACTTAACAGACCGAACAGCAAACCAGTTAGCGCGCAGGAATCTGAATCGAAGGCCTGCGTTCCAGCCTTGGCCTCATCATTTTGTTATGTTCTTGAGGAAGACACGTAACTATGACATTGCCTCTCTCTGTACAAGAGTACGCCAGAGTATTTAATATCCGTAGCAGGAAAAGTTCGCTGGTCTCCCTGTTCACTAATTCTTTTACTTTTACTCTAAAATTTCAGTTTGTCGTGTATCCCGCCTGGGTATCTGAACTAACATTTCAATCTTAGTAGCTGATCAACTTTACCAGTACTCTTGGGACCAATCAGCTATTCAAATAAAAGAAAAAAGAACAAGCCATTTTATTCAAAATTCTCGTCACAGATATAGAGGAAATTACAAGCAATATATCAAATTAATTACAATAAAACAGACGATATTTAAACATATATCTCAATGACTGAATTTTTATCAGTCGGTCGGATTTAGGAGCAAATGTCCCTGAAAGAAAGACTACTGAGGAGGAAAGGTTCAGACCATTTTCGCTCAAGGTCTATCACTAAGCGAGAAACTAGAGGGACACGACTCCAAAAGATTCGCGAATAATCCAGAAGCTGCTTTTGAGGAGATGTTCATGCGATACAAGACTCAAACCTAAAAAGTTTCTTACGACAAACTGCACGCAAAGGTTAAGTGATTGCTTAGAGGGTTAGAAGAAAAAATTTACAGTTTCCCGTTTTCATCTAAACAGCTCCTGAAAACAAAGGTCACACGGAACTGCGCTGCTTTTAAAGCTACGCTTTTACATAAACTTAAGCCCTAAGTCTGTCTTTGCCTTCACACGAAAACAGTATACTGCCTGCAGTATCAATTCTCAGCGGCGATCTCCTGGATGTAGCTCGGAATCAGTTGACGTAATTCCTCTACGGTACAGTCCTCGGGCATCGGGAGTTTGGTTACGTGAGGAACTAGTATATGTGTTGGCAAAAGGGCCTCTCCTTCATCGGTGAGGTCCGTCTGTGTGAGAATAAAAAGGAAAAGCAAGCTGCTAAAACTGTATTCTTTTTCGACTCCCCTATAGCTAGTGTCTCCACCTTTGTTTCCAGTCACACAACAGCAAGAAAGAGTACTTCTGAAAATGTTTCACACTTTTCTACTTCCCCAAACAGCCGATGATTACAAGGCATTTAAAAAGAATTCCAAAGACCACGAATGCAAAATTTATGCCGCCAAACGATGAACATTCTGAGAACATAGAGTAAAATTTTCACAACGGGCGGAGAATATTCATAACCTCAGCAAACAAATGGGTTGACAGACAAACAAAGGGTTTGCTCACCAGTTCCTTCAAGACAATCTTCAAGAAATTAGCGCACATCTTAGCCATGTCGTATTGACACAACCTGAAATAGCAAACAAGGCATCACAAGAACTATCAGCAAATGCAGTGCGACAAACTAAAAGCTCTGTTAAGTTACCGAGACTCCGTTAAGTTAACAGGACTTTCGAGAAATGGGCACCTGGGCACTGACAACAACACCGTTAACAAGACCACTCATCACAGGCCAGAATAATTACGTATCAAAAGGTTGACCTCTACAACGCCACGTGTTTCTTGAACAAACCATATACACAGTGGTTTTCACTCTGAATAAATGATATTGTACTTACATGTCTTTGGGTATGTCCGATGTTAAACTGTTGATCCTCGAACAAAGAGACGTGACTTCAGCATAGATGCCTTCCCAGTCATACTTAGTTGGCACAAAGTTCTCCTGAAGATGACAACAAATATTTATTTGACATTTGCTCTAATAGCAAATCGCTTAAAATACTGGATTCTTCCAGTTCAGTGGTATTCTAAAGAAAACTTTCCGTGTTCTCATTTTCACCTGTGCAGAATTACTTGTATGTAAAAAACCAATCACTACTAAAATAACCTGCGCACATCAGTTTTTACCTTTGAAATGTCTTGGAACTTCTCCATCAAAGAAAGATAATCCAGAAACACCTAAACAACAAAATCAAGTGTAGGTGTTTAACAGCCTAAATACATGTCTTCAGAGGTCAATTAGCAACCATTCTTGGCAATATTATACACTTTCATCTTTATTCTACTGCCAAGAAGTTTTCTGAAAGTGCGTATTTCACATACAGTGCAAATCTTTGCCATTTAAATGCGAAAGACTCACAATAGTTCAAAGCACTAGTGCCAGTGAAAGACATTATCTTCCAATCAGCCTGTTCTAGGCCCTCTTTCAGTAAAGACAAGCAGCAATCGAGCAACAAATGTCAGTTACAGTTGGATTAATCCTGTCGTCAATCGTACGCCAACTTTTTGGCCCGTTTCCGCTGACTAAGTGGCCGGCACAAGCTGTTCATGAATTAATGATATAATTTACCAATTCGTTACTTTGCTGCAAACAGCTTCGTGTATGACAATACACAAGCCTTTCAAAAACGAGACACAAGCCTTTAAAAGTCCTGTTTAGTGAAACAAACCTAGAAGATTCCTCCGCCGTGATCAAGAAACTTTTCTTCATCGCCTCAACACTCCCCCCCCCCCCCAACACCCCACACCCCTCAAAAAGGAGGGTGAAGGATCAACGCAAGCGACATCCACTATAGTCTTTAAGAGCAAGGAATCAACACTTCAACGCTAAAGAAGGGAAATAAAAAGCTCGGTTCTTGTATTGATAAATAACTGACCTGCCCTCCTGTTGCCCAATCCTTCACGGTCGAGCTGCGATCTCGTGCTTCCAGTTCTTTCAATAAAGTTTTTAAAAAGTCGTATTCCGCTAAACAAACAACAGCAAAAAAGAAGATGAAATAATCTAAATATCAATTGTTGTTTTGAAATGACCAGTTTCACGTAGCACCACAATTCATGGTATCACGTCCGAACGCTTTTCCCCAAAACTTTCTATCGAATATTGTTCATATATTTGTGTCTTACCGTTAATAATTGCGTCACTGACGAGACTGCGCAGAATAACGCTATGCCCCAGACTCCAGTGGCGAGCCTTGACTAGGTGGAAAGCTTCCTCACGAGTTTTTCCTTCATAGCGCGCTCGCAAGGCCTACAGAAAACAAACACAAAAAAAAAAAACCACAACAACAAAAAACAATGTTACTTCCAATGTATAAAACATCACTTTATAGCTTTGGATGTTTAACACAGACTTTCGTCATAGGAAACAAAACGGATCTTTTCCCAGAACAAATCACCATACCTTAGCTTCGTGTATCCATTCCGCAGGGATTTTCAATTTATTCAACATGAAACGTTCTTTCTCTGAGTTAGCATGATCCTCTGACACACAACAGTAACGACACAGAAGGCTCCGAACCACATTCTCTCGCCTGATGACGTTAACGAAACGTGAAAGGATTTCTCAATCATAAAACAGAAAAAAGATATATTTTTGATCGTGCGCAGGAACTAAGCTTAATTTTTGCGAGCGAAGCGAGCTTAAAAAACGCGCGCCAGTTTTTAACATTTAGAAGTCGCTGATTCAAATGGGACTTTTCAGTGGGGAACGAGAACAATAGGAACTCCTCGGTCAAAACGCAATCCTGAAAAAACAAAAAGCCTTCAGCCAAGTAGAATTTAAAATGCGACAAACACACAGAACCCTTCTCCCTTCCTGTTTTAACAGAATCTCAAGATGTTCAAGTAAATCACTGCCATTAAATCGACAGATTTGAACACTTCTTGCCGTGAATATTGAACACACCTGGTTGGTTCCTCAATGTGCAACAAGACAAACGCCGCCCAATGCCACAGACCCAGTCCCTCCAGCTGGGCAGCAAACTCACAGAGTAACATGGCCGCGTGTCGCTCGGAAAGATGCGTGTAGTGGAGCGATAAAAGAACCTGGTACAGATGCCAACTAAAAAGAAACCATTTTCCATTACTTTTTGATGATAGAGTAAGAAATGGGCAAAGGTTTACTACCAACTTTGGGCTCCGGTCAAACGATAACACATTCTCCTCTAACATCATGTTGAAATAGCATGTTTGACAGTTCAGCTGCCTCTCTAAAAAATATTTAACGAAGGAAACAATGATGGTATTGATAATGATGATGATGATAATAATGATACTAACAAAAGTAAAACTATTTACCTCAATCTAAAATCTAGTTGCAGAGCAGTGGATGTTGATGGTGATAGTAGTCTCTCTAGTCTGTGCGATCTTTTGCAGTAGAGCTTTAACAAGTGATAACAGGTATCTCTTGTTATAAACTTGTTTTCATCCTCATCTTCTTCGTCTTCTTCGACATAAGGCGGATGAGGAGTAGCACCATATCTGCCGTGACTCGAACTTCCCTGAGAGCGAGCGAGGAAATGTTAGTGTGAGGCAACATTTCAAATGGTAAAGGGGTAAGGAATTCCAATAACCAAGGAGAAGGTTCAAACATTTTCTTTTTTTTCCACAAGTAATTCACAGCTTTGTTAACAAAAAATTTTGTTTAAAAAAAATATCCACAGCAGATACCAACCTTAAATGAGGACTCGTACGCTTGCAACGCATCAGCTATTGAACACGTTGGTGAACAGAAGTACCTTGCGATGAAACAGGAAAATAAATTGTTACATATTAGTTTTAAAAAGGAGTTTTATAAACAAGCAGTCTCGCTTACCACAGGTGTACCGCCAGTACTCTCTTCCAATCCAGTCCCTCACAGACGTTGACCTCTTGACGCATCAGACTTTGAACTTGACTGGCTGGGTCACGAGATATCTCCCATACCATGACACCAGCAAGCAGAGCGTAGATTTTAATTCTTTCTCTGTTGATAAATACATCCGCCTGGTGAAAGAATGGACAAAATCATGTTAAGATAGATTCCATTGGCGTGTTCTTTCACGCACTTGCTTAAAGCGTCAACATATGGGACAATCAATCTAAGCTTTCCCGATAACCCGAAGTTTTTCTTCTTTCCTTAAGCGAAATTTCAACTAGGTTGCCGAGAGGAGCTCTTCGCAATGTATCATGTTGTGTCCGAGTACCCGGGCTGCATTCTTCACATGAGGAATGTTCCCCGCCTAGACCCCAACTTTTTCTAAGGAATTGAACGGGCTACCTTTCGAAAAGAATCGATATACAAGAAGCAAACTCTCCTTCCTTTAATATTGTTTTGTTGTTGTTGTTGTTGTTGTTTTTTTTTTTTAATTTTCTATCGACTGATTCCCACGCACCTTCATTTCCTGCCAATCCGCCAGTTGTTTGTACAGCAAGTTTCTGGTGAATGTGTTTCCTGTGACTTGTGACAACAACAGTGAAAGTCGATAATCACCATGAAGCTGCGCCTCACGACAGGCCCGGCTGATCTGTTTTCCGGTCAAATAGCTGAAGATGGATTTCAAATGATCACTTTCCTGAAAGGGATAAAGACGATATGAGGGAAGTTTAGACAAAGAAGGGCAGGGCCACTGCTGAAGCCTAGCACGGTAAGAAAGCTTTGCACATTCAGAATACCTGGAAATTCGCGTTATCCACCTCCTGGGAAATTTTCGTTTTGGCAGCCTCAGCTAACCAGTTTGACAGAGCCTGTTTCCTAGCCACACGGTTCTGATATGTTTCTCTGTCTTCTTCAGCCCCAATATCGCCTAAGAATATAACCAAATTGCAAATTACTTGAAGTTGGCCAGACTTTTGAACAAACGTTAGAAAAAAGAACGTGAGGTAATCGCAAATAAAAACTTACTGTCATCATCATCGTCGTCGTCGTCTTCCGTAAGTTTGCCCCAAAGCGCAACAACCAGGTCCCAAACTAAACAAATCTGTTCAGCTCCATCTCTTAGGGGCCCTGGGTCTAAAATTAGCACAATTAATAGCATAAGTAATAGTTGAGCTTTAATGTAGATAGAGAGTTTTGTAATCAAATTTAAATGAACGGCAAACGGCAATAACTGAATTTTGCTGGCCATCTTCGATTCTACTGTGTGAACGATGATGTGAAAATATTTGCATTTATTTCGAATAGAAGAAATAACTAATTTTTCTTTCCTGTTAGATATTTTCAAGGACTAAAAAAAGCTGACCGAAAATAAAGATAAACTCTGCCGCTCGCGTTTGCAATAAACGTTGCTCTAAAGCTATATAATACTGCTACAGTCAGAGGAGCTTGATTTCAGAGTTTTCATGGGATGTAAACACGGGAACATTGATAGCGGTAAACGCTCTATCTCAATTGAAAATATATTCTTCGCAAGTGAGCTGCAATTTAGGCGATTGCAGAAAAATGAGCTCGAAAAAAGTTCAGGCTGCGGCAAAGTTCGACCTCATGCCTCCCCACGCCATACCGCAGGATTCGACCCCAGTCCTCCCTGATACTAGTTACGCCGCAACTATCAACTGAGTTACGAAGCCACACGTTGAGAGTGCGGCAAATTTTAGTGGGATCTTCACTCTAAATAGAGGTTATTTACCTATTAAGCCCTTGCGCCACATTGCAGACTGCGAAACAGATCGTATCTCCGCGTTAATCATGCAAACACCCGCAAATCTTTCAAAGACCCGTTATTCGTTACCTGTAGCTTCCTTGTTCCTTCGGGCGACTTCTGCGTGATGGTGCAAAGCTTTGACACCAGAGGAAGGTTGAAAGAACGGACAGTGCTCTTCACTGGACACCACAGTGTGTTGTAACTGTGCTTCAAGTACAGTTTCATGCTGTTGCCTTACATGCTCCTGTAGTGTAAATCAGTTGTTACTGGGGTATTTCAATCCATCGATAAAGTTAGGTTTTCTGTTAAGTTTGTTGGTTGTTTACGGTTTTAAGCTGATTTCACGATTGACAAACACCTCTCCACTTGAATAAAGGGGATAAGTTTTCTAAAGAAACTGTGGTGCTGCGTTGGTGGGAGAGTATAACAGGGTAATTCTGTATTATCATCTGAGTTGTTAACGTAAATTGGCCACCGTCAAGAGTTTAAAAGCTGACGTTTCGAGCGCTAGCCGTTCGTCAATCGCTCTGACGAAGAACTAACGCTTGAAATGACAGCTTTTAAACCCTTTACGGTGGCCAATTTACCTTTTCAACTCAGTTGATAACACTAAACTACCCTATTATACTCTGCCCTTGAGTCTAATGTCAAATTCTAATAAGTTGTCTCATATCAACCACTGTGACCCACAACAGTCTTTTTTATCACTACCCTCACACGGCACTCGTTCAAACCATTCACTGCCCTTATTTATAATAACACAGTTTTAAAATGCTCCGTCAATGAGCCACCAGTGAAAGAGAATGTAAACGAACACAATTAATGATGTACCTACCAACACAACACCACTTGGGCCACGACTGTCATGTAAAGCTACGTTCAGTTTCTCTATTGTCACTACAAAAGGCGCCGATCCTTCACTGCTGCTGGGTCTAGGCTTCATGGACAAAAAATCTACCGGGGTGGGGGGGGCTGGTTTTCCCTCTTGTTTCCCCAAGGGAGTACCACTATGGACCAAGACAAATCCAGGCCCCCAGCCAACACGAAAGGAGCGGCCCATCATCAACCCTGCATCGGCAATAAGGTTCTCTTTACCGTTGACAAGGGAGTCCTTTTTAGGGACAAGACCGAACTGATTCCGAGCGCCAACGACTTTAATTCCAATGTCCATCGCTGTGCCGATGGCACTTGGAAGCTGAATTGGTGAGGGAGGGGCTACTGGGGTTGCATCGTGCACCAAGGGGTGCCGAAGAGGATAGACCCCTACAGAAAAAAATGAACAGTAACAAATTAAGAATTCTAACCTATTTATATACTGTGAAATACATCGTATATAAAGTAGCAAAAGTTAAGTTAACCTCTGGTGAAAGTGTTAAGCTGTCCGTTTTACTTTGGTTCTGGTTTTGGTTTTACAGCACTCATCCAAAATCATCTTTACCCTTCTGATCGCTCGAAATGTGCTATGGGAAATCAAATTACAGCTCCATTTACATCTGATTCGCAAAATCTTAGTTTTTGAGCGAAATGGAACTTCCTTTTAGCCCTTCTACAACCCAGCAATCAAGATGGAAATTCTCCTTACTGACTACCGCAAAAACTTCTGCGCCTAAGTGAGAGAATGCAATTTGATAACACATTTTAGATTACCTATCTGGGGGCTGCCAAACAGTGACTGGGACATTTGTCGGGACTCATCAACAGAACGCTGTACTTTAGGGGACAACAAAGGACCTAATGGCATGGATGGTGGATACACAGAACTCTTCAAATGGCCAGCTTTTGATAAAGATGAACTGAAAAGAGACTTGTCTACAGTGGGACTATCTTTAGCGAAGGGTGCTGCGAGTTGAGACGGATCGGCAAAGAATGATGCTTTCATGACTTGGATCCTCTGTGCATTCATTCCAAGGGCTGATGCCAACTGATGGCTGGCAGGGGAGCTGTCAACCTCTTCTTCACCATCACTACCATCTCCAATTTGATCTTCGAGCATTTCCTCTGGAAAAAAAGTTTATCCTCAAACAGGTGAAACTGCAATTTCCTAAGAAATTGATTCTGTAAAGGGGCTCAGATTTCCCCTTGGATTTCCACACATTTAAATTTGAATTTGAATTTGAACACGAGCCACCTTAATTTTGTAAGCGTGACAGTTGCGTCTTTGTGACAGTAGCTTGTTCGAGACAGTAGCTTGTTCGTGACAATTTCGTGTTCGTGAAAACTACTCGCTAACATATGCGCGTTAGTGACAGTTGCGTGTTTTTTTGAAAGTTGCGCGTTTGAAACAAATGCATATTCGTGATAGTTTTAAGCAACATACCAGGAAAAGTTTGTTGATCGATGTCCGCCATGACACTATCCTGGTCTAGGGAAGAGAGAGCAGCTTGCTGTTTTTTCTTCTCATAAACTGCTAACTGTTGTTTCTTTTCTTGAAGACGTCTAAAGATTTCCTCTTTTTCCTTTTCAATAGAGACCTCGAGATCCTTACAGAGATAACAAATCATACTAAACCTCTGCACGGTTATGGAAAATAATTAAGTGAAGACTTAAGTCTGCACCCAAGACAGACTTACAAAGCTGTCCAAGGTTAGCTTAGCAACTGCACTATGAAGGGACTAGAAGTGTTGTATACTCTTGTGCCCGCGGCATTACACCTGCCCTTATCCCTGTTTCTTTTCTACATTAGTTTACCGGTATTCATTTATACTCCTGGGCAGACAAAGGCATTGTGAGCGTATTGTGTTGCCCATGTGGTCAACACACTGACTGGGCCAGGTCTAGAACCCCAAACGTTAGATCAAGGGGACGATGCTCTACAAATTATTGCCCTCGTGATTTCCCACAATGAAGATGCAATAACAATACAGTTCTAGAACTCTACCTGTGAGTATGATTTTAATGGAGGCCTCTTCAGTTTCTTTTGGGCTTGTTCATCATCGAAAAATTCGTCGTCCATTCTATATCGCGTGAAATGATCCACCTTTTAAAAGAAAAACAGTTTGGGAAAAATAAAAGTAATAAGAGGTATGTCTGAGCAATTTCCATTGAGATTGCATTGGTTTTGCTTTACTTCGCTCTGTGATTGCTCCATAAAACTCGCGTCGCTCTCTCTACCAATCAGATGCTAAACTAAAACAAGTCGCAACTTGGTCACCTGCGTTTTCCCGCGCTTAAGCGGTTTGCTTGTCTTAACTTTGAGATCTCATTGGCTCTTCGTGAGAATTTCCTTCCTATGATTGGCTGTTGCGATTGCTTCAGTTTTGGTTTTGCGTACTAAATCAAAAAGTGCTATAACCTAGAAATTTTGCTTTGCAAACTCTGCAACTGTGCACTTCTGAAAAAAACCTTACCGTGAACACCCAGTATCCAGTGTGAAGGTTGAAATCAAGAAAAGTTGCTCCAAGTTTTTCGGTAGCAGTTTCCACTCGCTTTTGCCAGCCGAGAAGGTTGAGTCTTTCAGGACTCTGTGGAGATACAACATAAAAAGTATTTTTTAACTGAACAGCAGTCTAGAAAACTTTGAAAAGTGTATTGAAACTCAAGAGCTGGATTTGTTTCTGCACGAGGTAATTTAAAAGCGTACAATTAACCATCAAAATTATAATTTATCTTTTTCTCAGTCCTTATCAACTCACTTTTATTGGCTCACGAGTAGTCTTGTCACTTGGCCAGACATTCTCCAGAGTGATTTCTGCTTTCTTGTTCAGTTCTTCGCCCACAGGAGGTTTATTGAAGTACGTGTCAGGATAAACTTCTACTTCACGGCGCCTGAAGAACACTATTTCGGAAAATCGAAGCAAAACAAATACAAATCGAGACAAGACCTCTCTTTACATCATAACCACATCATCAAAGAAACAAGGGCTGAGACTTCAGAAAAATATCAGATTAAGGAATATCATCTTGTTGTGATCCGCAATCCTTTTAAAAAAGATACATGAAAAAAAAAAATCCCAAACGGCAGCAAGAAGAAGAATTACTTATCAAATCCATTGGAGTTACAAGTTAACAGGTTCAAGGCACTTACTATCAAGATAACAAAAACTGATTGTTAGTAATATTACTACACCAAGCAAACTTGACTTCATATCAACACATACCAATTTCATCCAGGTTGAGTCCGGCGACATTGGTTCTGCCGTAAAATTTGACTTTTCCATAACCTTCGCGGCCAACCACAAAGTCATTCACAAATATATCTCCGTTACTGTCCATCTGCTGGTTAAGTTCTTGCACTGGAGGAACGGTGTAATACTCAAGCCTGATAACAGGATAGAAAATCAAACATACATGTATCAACTGAGTATCCAAGGTAATCCGGGATTACATCGGTTTCGCTTTACTTCGCTCTGTGATTGGTCCAGAGAACTTGCGTCACTTTCTCTACCAATAAGACGCAAAACTAAAGCCAATCACAACTTAGTCGCCCTGCGTTTTCCCGCGCTTACGGCAGTTTGGTTGTTGTCGTTTTCCCGCGCTTACGGCAGTTTGGTTGTTCTCGTTGGTCCTTGAAGGTATTTCCCTTTCTTCTAAATGGCCTTTATGATTACTTTAGATTTTGCTTGACGACATTCAATCTGAAAGCGCTCTAAAGATCTGCACCCTACATTGAAATCTAAATGAGAAGACCCCTTCTCCAATAAACATTTCATTCCGTGTTTTGCCTTTCATTTGGCTCAAGCATTTCCAACATTGCTGACTGTATATTCTATGCAGTCTTACCACTTTTTCCATCAACACTATTGGGTGCATAAATTTAAGCAACTCTTCAAAAATAATTTTCAATATGTGTATTCTAAGCAATCTTTGCACTAACTTGTGTAAACACTTTTGAGTGCCAGTATTCTAACAACTCTTCACAAACGCTTTTCTGTGTCTGTGTTTAAAGCAGTCTTCGTAGTAAATTGCATGAATATTATGAGCTGTCTCCATTCAAAAATACAGAGCAGGCCAACAAACCAACATGTCTTTCCACTAAATTTCATAAACACTATTGAACCTGGGGCTACTCGAGATTGAGACAAATCAAAAGGCAGAGCACAGCACCTGTGCATAATAACAAATACTGACAAAGGATCTCACCTTTTCAAGACAACACCAACATTGTCTCTTGATGTAGTGTCTGACGAACTGTCCTCACCAATCACAGAACCTTTGACACTTCCGTCTTCTTCGTCTCTTCTTGGTAGGCGGCGTACATTCAATTCTGAGATGGTGGTATCAACAGAATCTGGCACACGAGAGAACCGCACTCCCATTGGACTGACACCAGCGCTGGTACTCACCCTGTCGTCAGAAGACCTCTCTCCACTCTGCAGCCCAGCAGGGGTCGCAGACAACCTCATAGGTGACATATCTTGTGACGGGGGTGGAGAGGGAGGTAAGGGTGATCTGGTTGCTGGCAAACTGTCGTCTCTCTCCAAAGTGCTGAGTTTGACCCTGGTAGTGTCAACCACAGATAGGGGTGAATCCTGAAGAAGGATATAAGATAGTTTTAGAACACAGTTGAATGTAAAAAACCAATAAGAAGGCTGTTGAAGCTATAACACCATACGTTGTCATTGTGAAAAGTCTTGGCAACAGATAAGTCCGTGTGTGCTACATCTTAACCACGTAGGTGCCAGCCATTACATCCTACAATCAGTCAAGGCACAAATTCAAACTCCTGTAGTTTCAATTTGTGCAACTCGTTACAGTTCTTTCCCAATATTTCTAGATCACGCAAAATTAACTGTCACTTCCAAACGTCATAACAGCTTATCCTGCCAAATAAGCTACAGTAGTCTCTAGGTGTGATAGATGTGTGAACGCGTAGGCTCAGATCTTTCCTGTAAAAAGAGGTTCACTTTTATTCTCTTCTCAAAGCGAACATTTCTGCATGGCCATCTTCCTTTCAGCATAATGCAATAGTTGGTACATCACTGCAGTAATTCCCTAGTATTGCACTACGCATCCTTAATGCACTTAGTTTTTATGCATTAGTATCATGCACAATAACAAAATGGTGGTCTTCATTACGACCCTTTGTTGTTCTTGGTCTATATCAACGATCTTCCCGAGTGCCTGGAACATTGTGAGGTAACACTCTACGCTGATGACACCGTGATCTACTTCAGCAGCTCGTGCGTTACCGAGATCGAAATTTTATCAACAGGGACCTATCTAAGCTTTCTTCGTGGTTTAGTACAAATCGTCTGACTTTGAATGTTTCTAAATCTAAATTCATTTTAATTGGTAGTCCAAAGAAACTTAGCACCTGTAATGACGTCAATGTAGTTATTGATGACTCGCCGCTCGAATGCACTGATACTTTTAAATACCTCGGCGTAACCATAAACAAGACGATGACTTAGGGTGACCATGTTGAAGCCATATCAACTAAAATCAATCAAAGACTTGGCTTGCTGAAACGAATAAGTTATTTACTGCCACTTGAAACGCGGATTACTCTGTACAACAGCCTAGTGCGCCCGCTGTTCGATTATGGCGATACTATCTGGGGTGATAAGAGCAATGCTACTCTTATGAATGAATTGCAGCTACTGCAAAACAAGGCTGCCAAGATTATTCTCGGTTTACCTAGTTTTTACTCTTCTACAGAGGCATTAGAAGAACTTTGTTGGCCTTTTTAAACTTAGGTTATTTCACCGCTGTGTCTTCGTTTATAAATATGTAAATGGAATTATAGATTTTAAGTTTGATACAAGCTAATCAGTGACATCAATTCTTATAATACTCGTGGCAAATCCAATTTTTACTTACCGCGAGTTAGGCGCAATTATGGAAAACAGCGCCTTTTATATCAAGGACTGGGAGAATGGAACAGTCTTGACAAGTCAATACGTGACATGAGGTCACTTTTAATTTTTAAGCAAGCCTTGAAGACCGCAATTTTTTAACTCATTTTATAATGTAATTTTATTGAACATTTTAATATTGTATTTTTAACTATTTTTAACCTTTCAAATTTAACATTTTTCTTTTTTTTTTTTGGCAGGGCCTCACTGAATAACACCTTTGGTGATGTGAGCTCCCTGGATAAATAACATTATTAATATTATTATTATTATTATATTATTACCTGAAGCTCACAAGTAATGTGAATGACAGTTTTCGGGTAAACAAGCACAGTTATACCCCTTGTTTTTAAATCGTTACTTTGGTAAGAGCTGTGTATTTATCAACAAGAAATGAGTCCAGCAAAAGTCTATCAATGAAAAGTTTTGAGGCAATTCAATGATCTATGACAGAGGAGTCATACCAAGTCTAACAGCCCATGCTGGAAGTAAGTCTTTTCGGAGTCATTAACATAAATATCAATTTAAAAAAAATAGGATGGATACAGACTCAGCCTAGTCTCAAAGGCAATTCAAACAACAAAAACCTTGTTACATGCATTTTACAAGTTGGGTTTGCACAAGAATACTTGAATGACTGAAATAAGAATGAATCAAACATATACTTCAATGCCATACCAAGTAAACGAGTGCAATGATCTCCCCCTTTTAAGCAAATCATTTTATCCTTAGCAGCAGGGTACAAAGTTTTGTTGGAATTCCAAGAGAATATCTGGCCACCTGGACAATAATCTTTTATTAAATAAGCTAACCCTTTAACTCCCAAAATCTGATTGTTAATTCTCCCCTCCAACTTTTACACAATTCCTTGTAAATAAGTAAGGAGAATTTGGTGTTAGATCAGGATGACAACTTCTACCTGATACATTTGGGTATTCTCATTTGCTATTTGCTGAATAATGTCTGGACATTATAGGGAGAAGTTTCATATTAATCACTTTGGGGAGTTTAAGGTTAAAATTAATTACAAGAAATTAGTTGCATCTGACTTCAATATTTCATATGTTCTATTTTGTTTTAATAAACATAACCTGCAAAATGGAAAAAAAGAGTAAAACTTGTTTTAATTACTATCACCTGAATTCAAATTGCAAACAAAACACACTACATGCATATTTCAAATACACCTATATTTAGGAGACTCAAAGATTGTGTGATGCTTATCGCTCTCCACTTACTTCTTTGCTTGACTTGGTTTTTAAAACAAGCTTTTTGATGTTCTTTCTGGGTACAAACGTGTCAGGACTAAGACCAGAGTCCTCCTCCAGACCCTCAAACAGTTTGGACTACAAGTGAAACAAAAAACATTTACAACAAAAAACAAAACTAAAAAATGTTAAATCAGAAAAACCAGGCAAAACAATTCAAACCAAGTGATCATACACCATATAACTGACCTTGTTCATAGTATGATTGTTTATTGGCTTGGGTTTTATTCTTGCCGCTGGTCGAGGGGAAACCTGAAAGAGAACAAATTATTTTATATTTCCATTTTTCTATATAATTAGAAATCTTCATTTGTGTCTTTATCTCAGTGAATGGTTCTGCCTTCCTCCAATAATAACAAAAAGTGTTACTTGTGGAATAGGGTCCACAGCTGTCTGTTGTAAATCTGTATGATTACATGCATGAATTATGCACACATTCAACTTGACTTGAAGTACATTCAGAGTCTGCACTGTGGTTTGTTGGACAAAACAGAAATGCGATCCAATGTCTTTTTAGTCAATACAGCTTTTTTTAGAGAAAATAATGCCACAATTGTATAATACAATATTTCTTAATTTTTTTTAAGTCGTGAGACATCATTGAAATAGTTGCTCAGGAACACAGTCCAACTGCAGATAACATGTAATTGTAACTGCCACTTTTAGTCTGACATTTTATTATATCTGAAAGTTCTACGCAGCTTGGTATGTTATATCCTCTGGAACAAATAGTAATTTAATACTGTACCTTGTAGTGTGAAGGTGTAGTAACCACCTTTTGCAATGAGGATGTAGTAACAGTGGAGGCCCTTTCTGGTTTGGATTTCTCCTAAATGAATGTAAAATGTATTATCATAATAACAAAGAACAGCAGAGCTAGGGGGGAGGGGTGGAGGAATTGTTGCATCCTCCCTCTTCTACATGCAAAAATTAAATCAGCATTCTCAGGAACCCTGCCTCCAGATATCCACACAATCCATTAGAAGTTTACCTTGGTTTTCACCTTCTCTACCACCTACCCATCTCCAAATCAAAATTTCATATTGCTATTTCTTAGTTTATTTGGTTAAATATAAGAGATTGCTTGACTAAAACATAGTTTGAAGAAGAAGGAGAGCCTTTCCATGACCAAATTTTAAAAAGAACTAGAAAATTATCTAAAATTTTGAATCTCTCCATCAAGGGCAAAACCCTTGAAAATGACTTGTTTCCCACATGGTAAGGTAAAAGAAAAAAATGCAGGACAGTTCAATGTGGAAAATTTATTTAATCCTCTGTATATTTACCAACAGTGAATTTCGGAATAATGGTGAGTCACCAAATGGTGAGTTTGACAGGATCAAAAGTTGTTGCTCCAGAACCTTTTGCTGTTGTTGTTGCTGCAAAGTGGTCAATGCTGTATTTTGGTTGCTAGAACGTGGAAAACAATCAAATGATAACCAAACATGCATATACACCAATAGCTGCTTTATATGAATTAAATTACTAAAAGAAGGACAAGTTTTTCCTAAAATTCTGATGACAAATGCAATGTAGATATTTAAATTTGAATAGGGTATTCTTTCAATAGTTAAAAAACAAAAACAGACACCAATACAGGCTCCTGAGAGGATGACAACTCCTAGGAGGTAGACAGTACGGTTTACATGGTTGTATCTGAAACTGACAACTGAAGCAACCAAAAAGCTTTGCAGAGTTGCTAGCAAAATCTGCCGCTTGGTAGTTCTTATTTTGTTGTTGTTGAAATTTCTGTTCAGTTGATAAAAAATGTATACAAGACAGAGAAAAATTGAAATAGGCTGGTGTTCAAAATTTTAAACCAAGGAAAAAATTGAACCATCAAGGGTTATATAGACTACAACTTCACAGTGCAAGTGGTCAGTTTTCATGTATGTTACTTCTGCATGTACATGTTCATGTACATTGAACATCACGCAACAAGACAAATCTCACAGCACACTACAAATATTTCAGACTGCATTACAATAATTGTTAGAAAAGAAGTTTCTTACCCTCCTAAAGCATTTCCTCCAAACAAACTTGTTTGTTGAGCGCCTAGGGTGCCAAAAGTACCTGAAATAAAGTGAAGAATGCAACTGAAAAAAAAGCGAGTTCCACTGTGTACTCTTCAGTATACATTTTACACTCTCTGCAGTAAGCAAGCTTGCATTTCTTATAATCAACAGACCACATTTCTGATGGGTTTACCACCATAACAATCAAGCAAGAAAGAAAAACAATGAAAACAATGGGTTTCTCCTCAATCCAACACTCTACTGCTTACATAAATATAATGACAAAAATGATCCAGGTTTTAGTTGTTTTAAGATGCAAATGACCAATCAGAGCATGTTTGATATCCCTGTCTACTGCTTATATAAATATAATAACAAAAATGATCCAGGTTTCAGTTGTTTTAAGATGCAAATGACCAATCAGAGCATGTTTGATATCCCTGTCTGCTGCTTATATAAATATAATAACAAAAATGATCCAGTTTTCAGTTGTTTTAAGATGCAAATGACCAATCAGAGCATGTTCAATATCCCTGTCTATTGCTTTCATAAATATAATGACAAAAATGACCCAGGTTTCAGTTGTTTTAAGATGCAAATGACCAATCAGAGCATGTTCAATATCCCTGTCTACTGCTTTCATAAATATAATGACAAAAATGATCCAGGTTTCAGTTGTTTCAAGACGTAATTGACGAATCAGAGCATGTTTGATATCCCTGTCAGTTGTTTCATAAAACAAGATCAACATTTAAAAGTGAACAAGTACTGTCAGCAGCGCTCTCCTTACTAGTACCTAGTGTCCCTGTGTTCAATCCTGTTCCTGCCCCTAGGGTGCCTGTGGTTCCAAACAATCCTGTGCCTGTATTAGTACCAAATGCTGTTCCTGTCCCAAATGCAGTAGGTTTGGCACCAAAAAGTCCTCCAGCTTGGCTTGTTGCAGTATTAAATGCACTGGTTCCTAGTCCTCCTGCACTGGCTCCAAAGTTGAAACCTGTTGCAGGTTTATTCTGTGCACCAAACAAAGTTCCAGTTGCACCAGTACCCAAAGCTAACACAAGAAAAATTTGAGGCTTGAGTCATGCTGTAGTTCTTAAAGTTACATATTTACACACATTGTCACATGACAACAAAAATGTACAGTTTAAAAAGAAGATTAATCCATAACACTTAGTAACTGTGAGCATTGTTAATTCTTCTGGATGAGTAACTAGTCTATCCTTTGTTACTCCTTCAACTCCACATCATATGGTTGCAAAGAATTAGACATAAAATGTACACTGTACTTACCACCAAATGGTTTTCCAAATGCTGTTGACTGACGCAAAACAAAAAAAACCAATGTCAATTTAATCCTTAATCTCTGATTGTGAATTTTTGGCAAAGCTATAGGTGAATATTAACTGAGTTTTTAGATTTTAGGAGAACTAACCTGCTGCTGACCCAGCCCAAATCCTGTTTGTCCAAAAAGTCCCCCTGTTCCAGTCTGTGTTTGGCCAAAACCTGAACTTTGTGTTGCAAACAAACCAGTGCCAGTAGATGTGGATGTTCCGCCAAAGAGACCAGACTGAGTCTAAATTTAATGAGAAAAGTCGCAATTAAAAATCAACAACAAGATCAGAAATCAACACCACAAAACTGTTACTCCAAGGGCATGGTTTAGGTATGTTTGGATGATAATTTTTATGCTCCCTCTGATGTAAATGTACCTGACCAATGAGTTTTCTCCCTTATTTTAAGTATGACAGGTAAAAGAAACTTTCAAACCAGTAGAGCAATCCTTCACCTGTTGAATTTCCAAGAATTTCAAGCGATTTAAGACAAAAATAAGAGGTAACATAGGCAATAAGTTTTACTGGTTACCACCTGTAAAGGAGAAAACTGCCTGCAGTAGCTTCTTACGGCAAAAATAGAAAACAGAGAAGTCTTACTGTCTGTCCACTGGAGGTCTGTCCAAAGACACCTGTACCAAAACTTGTAGCAAATGCAGGGGCACCAGCACTTGATGTTTGAGCCCCAAACAGTCCCCCTGTTTTCTGCTGAGCAAAGAGCCCTCCAGTTGTTTGTTGTTGTTGGGCAAACAGACCAGAGGTTGTGGTATTACCAGCACCAAACACACCTGCAAAATGAAACTAAACCATGTTTCTGACATATATGGATCAATAATTGTTTACTGTTTTCTATGAAAAAGGGTAATGCTCAAAATGTCAGCTTTAAAACTCTTTGTGGTGGCCAATTTACATTGATAAGGAGAATTTAGGGTGTGTTTTTAAGCAACAAAAAAAGAGCAGCAAGGGTAATTTCTGATGCTCATAACCAGCAGTCTAGTGTTACGCTTTTCAATAGTAGGATTCTAGTGATACTGCATTTGTAAAATCTAGGCTTAAGCTGCTCTAAAGTTGACAAGTAGTAACTGCGAAACATCTTCTGTAGTTTAATAGTTTCATAGTTTAATCATATTTTGTATCTGATCTTTGAAGAGTTTATTCTTGGCTGATATTTGGTCAGTTTTCATACAGTTAGGAGATCATGGCAGAATTATAAAAAAGTGTCCCAATTTTCCATTTTTTCCCTTTTTTCTTGAGATATAGCATCTACAGTGAAAACTTTGCTCAAAAGTGCTACTTTGAAGTTAAACATAATTAAAAAATATAACAAGGTGTTAACCCTTTAACTCCCAAGATTTCATCAGTAATTCTCCTTACTGTCTGCCATACAATTCATGTGATGTTAGTTTGAAGAATTTGGAATTGGATCAACCAATATTTATGTGTGTTGATATTTTTCTTTATTCTCATTACTTGTCTGCTTGATATCATACCAATAGAGTAAGGAGAAATTCTGTCTAGGTCACTACTGGGGCTTAAAGGGTTAAAATACAAATCCCAGACACAATTTTTTTTCCTCAGAGTGTGCAAATCACTCTCCGATTAAAAAGAAATGTATTGATTAGAATGCGTCATCTTGGTGTGAATGAATAAGCTCCCATTGTGTTCAATGGTAAAAATTAAGAAAAAATTACATATCTGAAACCAGTGTTCATTAAGCTTTAAGAAAATGTAAACTTTTACAGGGTAGCATGCACAATTTTTACACCATCTCAGTTTAAATGAAAACACTAATTTTCCTTCTGTGATACCTCGACTTCTCCAAATTTGTAAGGTATACTCTCTGGGCAAATTATCAGTATATCATACAGCAAACTGGTACATTGTATTGAGATTAACAAACTTATCTACAGTAGAAGATATTGCCTATATTTAAATGATACAATGCAAAACTCTACACTGGTTTGTAGAAAAAACAAACCAGAGCTAAAAAGTAAAATCACAATTCAGATGTTGGAATGGGAAATGAAGGGCTAAAGATCTTTAAGTTAACATGACTCTAGTAATATCACAACTATTTACAGACCTGTAGTTCCAAACCCAGTTGCTTGTTTCTGTGCAGCACCAAATCCTGTGGAAGCTGTATTTGCAAACAGACTTCCTGCAGCTGAACTCGCGGCCAGACCTGGAAAACCAGTTGAGCCAGTTGCTCCAGTTGCTCCAGTTGCTCCTGTTTTACGTCCAGCGTCATAATCTTCAATTCTTAGCTCCTGGTAATTCAGAAGAAAGCCATCAATGAACACTTTCTCAGCCATACCACTGTATAGCACTACTTTATATTAAACAAAACAATCCCTGTATTACATAACACAGCTTAATTTATGGTGTGTTGAGTTCTGAATGAAAAGCCAAAAGCTTCCTTGTGCCATGTTCTGGGCAGACAAATTACATTTTATTGTTACTCTACACACCCACAAGTATAAATGTGTACCTGAAAACTATCAGGGAAACCAAACAAATTACCAGCCAGCATTGTTCCAAGCTACATTTAAGCCTTAACTGCATTTAGCCACACTAATATCCCAAGCAATAAGTGCTTAAGATCATGCATGAATATACTGTAGCAGGAAACGTTGATTAAGAAAATTTTTGTGCCAACGAAAGGCTCTTGACTTGCATATTCCAAAAAGAGTTTAGGACTCACAGATTATCAGTACTAGGTGGAGAACACTTAATAACTGGAAGAATTGTTAAAAGCTAATATATAGATTTAGCCAAGCTTAAAAGTGGAGCTCACATTTTTTTTTTTCCTGCACATCTCAAGGGCACAACGCCTTGCCCCCGAACCTGGGTAGTCCGACTCAGAGTCCAGTGCACTGACCACTGGACTACAAAGCCGTGGCGTTGGCATACCCATGGTACAGTTGACCACGCATGTTAAAAGTAGCACCTTGTACAGTCATATGGTCATACGGTCGTACATCCAAATTTTTTCGGCTTGATGGGTTACTACTATTTTGTATGATTATGGGGCTACGCTCTGCGAGCTCCACTATTATTTACAAAAAGGTTTCCTTGGTGCTCACATGAGTACATGGTCATGCGTAACAATACCTAATCATTATCTGCGCTTGTTTTATTACTGGGCACAAAAGACTATTAAATAAATTCAGCAACACATTTGGATTTTTTTTTTTAAGTCCTACTTTCAAGTGAGATTGAAACCTTTATAGAAGTGATCTCAAAATATGGGTGCAACTTTTGATAACCTACCTCTAAACTCTTCTTATCATAATTTGCCATGACAGTGATGCATTGATGCCTGACACTAATATTGGTGGTAATTCCATTTTTAACCATGCTATCAGTTCCTGGAACAACCTGTGTAAAGGAGTCATTCACTTAATAACAAACTTCACTACTTCAAGATTATGTAGAGAAATTGATCAGCTACAATGAAAATATAACTTACATTGAACTTTACAGGTGTTCCAAGTACTGTGTTGCCAGAAGTACCCAGCGCTGCAGTGAATTATATACAAAAGAGAAAAAATCTCCAGTTAAGAATCAAAAGAAAAACAAGACTGCTTTGGTTTTGCTTTGTTACATTCTAGGATAAAGAGAGAAAATTTGAATCACTCTCAAACCCAAACTTTTTCAAGCAATGTAGCTAATTAATTCACTGATTCCCTACCAGACAAAATTAAAAGTAACTAAGCCATTAAAAACCCTCTTGGAGTGATCATCCACAGTCACACTGTGTTAAGAACTACAACTTAAATTTAAAGTCTTCTTACACAAAAGTGATTGGCAGTCTGGTTGTACAAGCAAGGGAGGGTAATCCTGACTGACCCTCTTGTCCACAGTGGAAACTGATATTTCAACAACCTGTGCTAAGTTGCTGACATCAGGGTCAAGTGAAGAGTTGTTATTAGTTGTGTAAGATGACTGGTCAGTCTAGTTGTGATGTTATTGGCTGCGAGACTCAAGTGACACAAATCAATTGCAATATTTTCCAACAAGCACAAGCTTGTACTTTCAAGGATCTTTGTGGATTTATGCCAGTCATGAATGTACAAAGACAAAAGTGCATACCCTGAAACAGTGAAAGAATTGAGATACAAATACTATCATGTAACACTTGCATTTTAAATATCAAATAGTTTGTTAGTTTCACCTCCAAAGCTTGCTGTATTAGCTGCAGAAGTTTGCCCAAATAATGAGGAGCCAGCTTGTGTACTTCCAAACAATCCAGTACTCTTTGTAGCATTGGACCCAAACAAACTGGAGCCTAATGACAAAAAAACGACAACCCAAAAAAAAACAAATAAGGATAAAGAAAATTGACGACAAAATACATTTAGCAATGTTATAAAAACAGCATAAGAAACTGGCCAAGTGACCTAAAACTTGATTGGGAAACATGACGTCATGTTGCCATCTAATAATCAGCTGGATTTATCCTTTTCTTCCTGAGATCTGATCTAAAATCATTCTTCAGAGATTCTACATACTATGGGCATTAAGCTCAATTACTGACCTGTTGAGGATCCAAATCCTGATGTTGCAGTGGAACCAAAAGTTGTTTGGCCACCTGTGTTGAAAACACTTGTCCCTGCAGTAGTTTTTGCTGTACTGCCAAACAAACCACCTCCAGTAGTTCCAAAACCACCAAAGGAGGCTGCAAAAGTTTCAACAGGAGAAATAATTCCATTTATATAATAAGCTGCATCATGCATTCATTTTGATGACTTCTTACTTCTGGTCTATTAATAACTCCCAGATCAAATTTAAAATTCTCCTTACAGTGAACCATTCAATTCTTATAATGTTAGTTGAGAGAATTTAGTTCTGGATCAACTAATTATCCCCAAATTGATATTTTTCTTTGTTCTCATCACTTATCTGGTTGATATTGTATTGATACTGTATGGAGAAATTCTCTTTTGGTCACTCGTGGGAGTTAAAGTGTTAAAGAACAGAAACAGGGATCCCATCACCATTAAAAAATTTTACTTCTTAATTACATAAAACAAATATATTTTGTGTTGCTGAGGGTTTGTTCAGTAGTGAATCACAGAAAATGTCAGAATAGGGTAAGAACAAAATATGGACAATTGGCTGCGCCTTGTGTGCCACTCTTTTGTTGCATGGGTGAACTGTGTTTGTTGGTCATGTATATACCTTGATCATTTGTCTTGCTTTGATATGAATTTAAGGGGTCATATTAATTACTTTGTTTGTCAACACAAGGTTGTTCACCAAACAAGACTGTGGCAAAGTGATGTCCAAGGCTGTGCTCTAACGGCGCCCGGTCGCCTGAGGCGACTAACATTTGGCCTCGGGCGACTGAAAATATTTCCTTGGTCGCCCGGCCGGGCGACTGGCTGGTGTTGGTTTCTTGATTTACAGTAAAAAAAAAAAAGAAAATTTTGTTCAATCAGGCGTGCGTTGACGTGAATTTACGTGTAACATAATCATCGACTTTGATCGTGACAAGCTGCACAGTTTTCGATTTTAACCGCTTTTCCAAATAGTATTATAATTTTTCCTTTAAATTAGGATGGCTCGTTAGTTAGTTTTTGAAAAGCAATTGTTACTGCTGCTCTGACAGGCGTAAAGTACGGTTGACGATTAATAAATCGCTAAATGAACACGGGAGTCGTTCTTTTAAAAGAAAATGTTGTTCCATCGGGCGCACGTTGATGTTTAAAGGTCGTTCCACGTGAATTCACATGTAGCATAATCCTTGACTTTGAACTTGACTAGCTGCACAGTTTTCGATTTTAACAGCTTTTCCAATAGCATTAAAATTTTTCCTTTAAATTGGGATGGCTCATCAGCTAGTTTTTCAAAAGAAGTTGTTACTTCTGCTCTGATAGGTGTAAAGTACGGTCGGCGATTAATAAATCGCTGAATAAACACGGGAGTCGCTCTTCTATGCTAATTTAATATTTTAGCCGGCTTTTTACTGCCGTGTCTGCGAGGCAAAAACATAACTTAAGATTGTTTTTCCAGTAAAACACGATGTATAAAAAAGAAAAGATACATTTTTTTTTGTGATTGTTTTAGAAATGGGTATAAACTCTATAAGTCCCGCATTGTCCTTGGTGTCGTGACAAGTTATTACGTATCACGCACTAAAAATAAAATCGACCAAATCCACAAAAAGCTCATTTGTCTTGAACATTTCACCAATAGGTTTTCAGGAGGTCAAAGGATACGATGTTTCATGAACATAAAAACAATAAATAAATGCACATAGTTCTATTTGACTTGTTACGAAAACAGTTTGTTTAATTTTTAATAATTAACTGACTGATTTATTAATTTGGGCGACCAACTAGGAGGCCCAGGCACCTCAGCTAAAATGTTTGGGAGCCCAAAGGGCTCCCCCAAATTTTGATTTGGGTGACCATCTTTTAGGCCTGGGCACCCAAGCTAAAACGCTTGGGAGCCCGAAGGGCTCCCTGAAATTTTCCTTAGAGCACAGCCTTGGATGTCTGATGACCGATATCATGCTAAATTGCACTAAGAATAGCCTAGTTTAAACCCACGTTGACTAGTGGATTGTTGTTGCCCAAAGATACTTCCAGTGGTAGTTCCAGTTCCTCCAAATATACTTCCAGTATTTGTGTTTCCAAACAATGTTGAGGTCCCTGAGGCCTGGGGCTGACTAAATGTACTTCCAAAGCCCAATGGTTTTTGGTTGTTTCCAAAAAGACCAGTACCTGTATAAAAATGATACAACAGTATTACACAGAGTAAAAGGTTTAAAAAATAGAACACCTACTATGTAGCAAAAAAGTTTTGCAGGTTTTTGAACTGCAACAAATTTGATTCTATACAACAGAACACAGAAAGTTCCAACCTGCAAAATCATACTCTTACGAACCTCTCAGGCCAAACAGCAGTAGCAATATACGTAACTCAAGTTCTTAAAAAAAGCTCAGTTATTGAATAAGAATTACAGGAACTGGATAAAGTTTGACCACAAAATATGTACATATCCATGCAAATAATCACAGAAAGAGTGGATGACATTTAATTAACTCACTGTATAGGCCAAATAATTATTGTTTCAATATAGCACATCATAATCTGATAAAACTTCATATAAAATTGAAGATCAGAATAACACCATTAACCCATTGCATGTGCATTTCAAGACTAACCTCCACCTGCACCAAACTGTGCTGTACTAGTCTGGCCTCCAAAAGCTGTAAAAATGAAGGTATCATAACATTAACACTTTACACCTGACATCTCCTAAGGATAATTTGTTTCACAATAATGAGCTTTAGTTGGTGATCATTTCCTTCATTCTCATGACCTTGTTGTTTGAATCAGCAGTGATACTTAAAGGAAAAATTACAACCAAAGGGCCCCAGGCTTTCTCTTTAATAAGGTTGATTTAATTAAATATATGGCCTTCCACTGTTAGTTTTTGGCCTTCTTGACACTGTTCACAAAAATAAATGTACAGGTAAATGGCTTAGCTAAATTTAGGATGGTATAGGACACGGTTTTATTAAACAGCAGCTAATCTATGTATAAATAACTGGCCCCAAAGGTTTAAATCACTGTGTTTTGCATTCTTAACCACATACCAAAACAACTCAAAGGGAAACTTTTTCAAACAGTTTTGGTGTGGGCTATTAGAATATGATCAACAATGTGAGTAAGGTTACTATCTAGGATGGCAAATAAACTTTCAGTATCTTAACACGTGCCATTGACAAAATAATAAAGCCTGAGAAGTTAAAACGCAAATTATTCTGGGATTTTAAGAGAAAATAAGTCTGACACCGATAACCAAGACCTTTGAGAGCTGAAAGTTCCATTCAGAACGGATCTATTTTCAAAAACCTTGTTTAGCTCACAATAAACTATATCGAAAACAAGGTTGAAAACTGACATACACGTACAGTTAAACTTCCATCAATCTGAACAAATAACATCATTATAGATCACACATAGGGCAAAATAATTTCATACTTGTCCCTGTTCCAAAGGTACTGCCGGTACCAAAAGGTGTACTACTTGTAGATCCAAACATTTCTAAGGGTCTCGACTGCAATCTGAGGCAGCAGAAAACAAGAAAACAATCTATATATCAGACGACTTCCACGTGTGGTAACTACATGTATACTGTAATATGTCAACCCTTCAGATGTTGATATCCACTCAGAAATCCACGAAAACAAACAATATTCCGAAGCAAGGTTTTTTCGATTGTGTATACCTTCAATCCATGACAGTATTTATACCGGAGCTGATGTATTTTAGGAATATTACCAACGCTGTTAGGCGGAAAACAACAAGCGTTCTGAACTGCGATCGTTCAGCAACCCGCCAAGGCATATCCCGAAATGCACTATGAGCATTATAGGCCTAAGTACTAAAACATAGAATGACCTAAAACCACCTAAAACCACTTACCACCACCTACAACCACCTACAACCATCTACAACCACCTCAAAAACATCTACACCTGTAAAGTTCTTTAGGTCTTTTACCACAGAGGTAATAAAAAATATAATTGGCATGCTCTCGCATTTCATTTCGTGAGATGGTTGATTATGCATGGGACCGGGGAGAGTAGAATTTCAGGGGGAGGTGGAGGTTTCGTTCGATTCTCGTGTTGTCGTTTCGCCTTATTTAAGACATTTATGCCTTGCTTTAGATGGTTTTAGATAGTTTGCGAGTGGCTGTAGATGTTTTTGAGGTGGTTGTAGGTCGTTGTTGAAATTTTTGAGGTGGTTGTAGATGGTTGTGGGTGGCTGTAGGTGGTTTTAGGTGGTTTTACCGCATTATAGACTTCATGTACCCTGAACGAAGTGTCTCTTATTTAAATACATCCGCTGGTAATATCTTGAAGTTAATTTCCGCAAATCCAACATGGCGGACAAGGAGGCGTCCTGCAAGGCCTCTTCTGCTAAGTTAGGTCCTCAAAGAAGCCTTAGAAGGCGGCGAAAAGAACTTCGTCACAGAGCTCAAAGTCTCGTTGAAGGAGCTACTGATCCTTGGGAAGAAGTGGAGGAGTATGAAACAGATATCCCTGAGGGCGAAGAAGACGAATTTATCGACGAAGAAACCGCGGAGTGCGCTGAAGAAGTTATCGAATTCACCTACACGATAAGAGAACTTGGAGCAGAAATGATCCTAGGTTAGGATTAGCACTTCCGAAATAATGATTGTTCCAAAAAACATCGCTTAAATGTTCTCCTTTCAATAGTAGAACACTCTATCCTCACAGCTGAAAGGCGCAAAGCACATGGAGGACTATTTGCAGTTTTGAGTTTTGTGGACCTAAAGACTAATTCGCCGAAAGGCGAATTAGACCCTTTTTGTTGCCAACATTCCTCTCCTCGAGGGAGAAGGATCTTTTTCTTTAGATTTGAGTGTATGTACCTCCTTTTAAAATCAAGGCTAACGGGGTGAAAACAATTTCCCTGATTGAAAAAAAAAACATGGATGAAAATTAAAAAATAAACTATAGAAAGTAGCTTCCTTTTGAGGTCACGCAATTCTTATATCGTGGATTGAAAAAATTACTTAGGGTAAAAAGAAGAAAGTTCCTCTTTCGTCCATAGTCATGTAAGATTCATTACTGCTGTGGTGTTTGCATTATCAACCAATCCTTGCAAAATTTCTCATTCTTTAGGATATGTCTGGTGGTCACTTATCCATGGAATAGCCCCAATGATTTGGTTTTATCCACTGAATGAACTTGAAATATCTGGTTATGAAGCATTTGTGGTAACAATTCTTTCACCTATATTTACTGGAATCAGTGCAGTGCTTCACTTTTCTGGTACTATTCATGGAATAGCTTTTTGGCGAGTTCTCTCTTTAGTGGGTGTGGCTTCTTTCCAAGCCCCATCAACTCTTGTTAGATTGATAATGTTGGCAGTTGGCTGTGGAACAGGCATGCTGTGGTTCTGTGGAATGATATGGTCTAAAGATCCAAAGGAAAGGTGAGACAAAGCACTCTTGATCTTCTTGTGTTGATGCATCTGGGTGTTAGAGTCTTATAGAGTTCATTCTTTAACAGTTATGTGTTAACATGATAAAAATCTTATGGCCAATTATTTTATTTCAGGGTGCTCTCCTTCTGGGGCCTTATCCTGGGTTTGTTTCTGCTGTTGTTACTGCGTATTGCATACATCACTGTCAACCCAATCTGGTCTGACGTCACTAGCAACAGAGTTGTTCTTCTCATTGCTGTCATTGCCATATTGGATAGAGTCTATACTAGCTACATGATGTCGGTCACTCAATCAGGGGCCCAATCCAAGTCATCAATTGAGCCCCAAGATGCTTTGGTCTCTGGTCCAGGGTGGTTCTTAGTGGCATTAGGATTTGGTGCATTGATGTTCCTTACACATGATGTTTTTGGGGAAGTGTCACTTGTATGCCGCTGGGCTGTTTCTGGTTATCCAGATACAGGACCCAAACCCAACCCTTGGGGGTAAGTATAATAATGATTATTATTATTTGGTAGGAAAATTTTCATCTATAACTGTACTTTTTTTAAAATGCAAATTAAACTACATTGAAGTTAAGCAATATCAAAGCACATTCAAAGCCAAAAGATAAAAAACAACGTCATTTTTTTGAGATTTATTAATAACAAACCCCAACCCAACTTCTATTTAAGGGACACTTTCCCTGGTCCTAAGGGTGTCCCATGAATGGATGTTCTACTATATAACTAACAGAATCAATTGATCAAAGTTGGACAGCACAGGACAGACTTCACTGCCAAGAAAGTGACTCTAGCCAACAGACTAACCAACTGCATTGTATTTGACTGACCAAACAATTCTTTATCATCTAAATATTATGAACTAATTCATGAAAAAGGTGATTGCTATTTTTCTTCATCATCAGAGCAGCTGTCATCATTGCTCTTGGCATAGGAGTTATTCTTTCACGTTATCAGTGGACAAGCAATGTGTTCTGGTGGCTAATTGGATCTACTGGCGCGGCATTACTTTACTTTGCTCCTCGGTATTGGTCAATGATTGGCGGTCTCTTGCTCGCCATCTACACCATGTCCATCTGGCCAACTATGATTGACAGACTGTTTTGTCGACCTGTTGGGCGTACACTGACTCTGGCCAATCTGGTTTACATTATCCTTGTTTTGGGCTCAGTGTGGGTTGTTGCTTATAACTTTGTTCCAGGAGGAGAATTTACAAGGGAAAGGACCCACATACTGTTGGGTATCACAATGGTCTTAATTGGTAAGTACAGCTATGCAAGATTTTTCAATATACATGTATCTAATGCTTTATTCCTAAGATTTCAATGTTGCAGCTTCTCGTCACTTTTTTTCCTAGACAGTCTAATGATGGAAGCAAGAATGAACTTGTTGGTTCCTCATGGGAGTGAAAGGGTTAAAAAAAAAGACATCTCATGTGTAGATTCAGACTCACAAGTTGTAAACACATAAACCTTTTTGGGACAAAATGAACTAGAAACTTTTTAAATGTAACTGGCACAACATTCACCCCATGAAGCATAACATGCTTTTTCTGTTTGCCCTTGTCTCCTAAGGACTTGCTTTGAGGACAAAGTCAACTCCAGATGTTAAAGAAGCTTATGGAAAAATAAAAAAAGAAGAAAATGTAAAGGATGACAAAAACTCTTCCCATGGTCAGTCAGGCCCTGAGCAGAAATCTCCGGTGACAAAATTCAATAATGTGGCCTTCCTTGAGGAACATGGTGATAAGTTTTGGTTCTTCAAAACTCATGTCATACCAGGTAATGATTATCATTATTTTGGAGTTTTCTTAATTTAAAAATAAGGCAGATTGTGAACTTTTTTTTCTTTTTAAGAATAGTAATTTCCATCATGCAAAAGTTGTGGAACTGTACAAGAAAAAAACCTTATTGATTACACTTTTAGATAAGAAAATTTTCAAATTAAAATCAATTTGTATAAACTGGAAAAGTACAGTAACTGTTTCATGTTTTCTTTAAGCATGCATTGTAGCTTCCTTTTTTGTATTTTCATCCTGGTTTGTTTTTTTTTTTCTATTTTCCAATTTTTTAGTTCTTGTTGGTGTTATTGTGTTTGCTGTTATCCTGATGGCTGTAAGATTTCACAGATTGGAATACTCTCAACCTAATAAGGTCTGATAGTTTTTATCATTATTATTATTATTGTTGTTGTTGTCATTATTTGATGGAAATTTGAACAGATTTTCTGTATTAATGTTCTCTCCTTTTTGTCCAGAGGCTAGTTTGAATGTTTCTTTTCTAACCTTTTACATGCTAATGTCATTGTGTATATTCTCCATACTGTTCTTTATACATTTCCTGAGGTGCTGACAAGGAGAATTTGTTTACTGATCAAAAGCTTCTTTTGTTGGTAATCATTTCCTTCATTCTCATGACCTAAATGTGTTATTCAGAGGTGATATTGTAGGGAGAAATTAGATGCTAGTCACTCTCAGGGTTTAAAGGGTTAATATTTATGCAATAAAATAATCTTTCAAAAAATTTAATCCTTTTTTGTCTGTAGGAAGATGCTAATGTGTTCTCAGCTATGATCTGGACTGTTCATTTTGCATATGATAATACTGGATGGCCAAGCTTTGAGAGAGCAGCACAGATGATCAGTGATACTAGTATGTTATTCATTTATTCACACAGTCATTTGTGTAGTTACAGTACATTTGTTCATTGTGTTTTCATGCTAGTTGTAATGCTGTTCTTAAGTCAAACATATTTTCTTTATGAACTCTTCTAAGCTGCAAAGAAGAACACAAAATTCCAGAGGTCAATCATCTCACTCCTTGTTCTGCTTAGTACTTTTTAATTGGCCCTTGTCTTCTGTACAGATGCTGATGTAGTTGGATTTTTGGAAAGTGACTGTTCTAAGCCATATCTTGGAAACCATGACTTGGCCATGTGGTTTGAGGAGAGACTGGGAATGTACTCAGATTTTGGTCCATCCACAAGGGACCACACATGGGGGTAAATAACTTAAACAACTCGTCAGCCATGTCAAGTCAATGGGACAAGTGAACTGGAACAATTGATGATTTTTTGCTGTGTTTGTGTCAAACTTAAAAGTGACTTTGTCAACTTTGTTTCTAGTGCCACCTTACTCTCCAAGTACCCAATAGTGAAATCTCTCCATCACTTACTTCCATCTCCAGAAGGTAAAAGTCCATTCCAAGTGCAGAAATTATTGACTTTTTACATTGGATAACTTTAAATTGATTCAGTGTTAGCTGAGTTAGGTTGGGCTAACATGAGACAAGATTGATTTCTCTTAGAGAATGTGTATGCTACAAACTGTCAAATAGTCTGTCGACCTCATCCACTGGGATCCTCCCACTAAGGAACAACATCACTAAGATTAGTATAAATCTTCCAGCATTCTATCGCAAATTCTGCAATCTGATTGGCTATGCTACTTACCATTTATTTGGTGATAGACACTGAATTAGCTGGGAAGTGCGACATTGAGCCTGTCTTGTTGTGAAGTTTTGAAGGAAAAGTAGATTTATAATGAAATATTCAATTGCTTGCTCTCAATTCCTATGCAATAGAATTCCAAGCTTATAATCTAATTACTAAATGGCATGCATGACAATGCATGGAACATATCCATTAAACTGAATTACCATAAAGAGAGACAGACCATTATAATTCTGATCTCTTTTTCTTATTTTAAATCCCTTTTACTGTATTCTGTTAGGAGAACTGGCTCCAGCTTTGAGTGCAACTATTAACATTACTGGTAACCTGGTGGATTTTGTGTTGGTTCACATGGGAAACGATCGGTGAGCAAGATGTAGAAATGATTTTCAACAGTGTCATTGCCTAACCCCTAAGAGAGATTAACATCTAATTTCTCTTTACAATATCACCCCCAAATCACACATTAAGGTCATGAGAATAAAGGAAATGATCACCAACTAGAGAAGCTTTGGATTATGAAACAAATTCTATTCATCAGTACCTTAGGGAATGTATAGGGAACATTATGGAGAATATGCATACTGTTGTTAGGGTGGAAAGGGCTAAAAGCCTGCGAGCTGGCTCTCATTATTAGTGCTGCGGGACTAGCCTACTTGTAGCTGTACCCTCTCTCCAAGGTGAAACGGAAGCGCCTCTGTTTCATCTTGCAGAGGGAGGGTACGACTAGATGTAGGCTATGCGGGACGCGCTTTCCTCCCCCCTTGGCTTTATACTTTCCCATAGGCCAAAAAAACGTTCGTGGCGAGGCGCAAATGATGATGGCTTGCTCAGAAGTTGTGTTGCTTTGAATATTTATTCGGCGTCAAACCAACTTTTTAGTAACCCTTGGATTCCACCTTGTGATGTTTTTAGTCCCGTCAATACAAATCAGCAAACCTTGTCAGTATTGTTAAGATCCTTAACTTATGTATCTATTTATATATTTTAATCAGATTTTTGTGGGATTGTGAGTTATGTTTAAAATCTATCACAGGGATAACTTGGACAGAAAGCTTCAGGCTGAGGAGCTAGCCAGAATTTTAGATGAGAGGTAAACGAACCCTTTCTTCAAAGCTGTATTCTTTATACCATTGTTTTCATATTTTATCACAAGCAGTCAATATATTTGCCCACAGGCAAGTTGCAAGCCCTGTCTCCCTTTCTTCTCTTAACCCTTTAACTTCCATGAGTGACCAAGACAGAATTTCTCATCACAATATCAGTACAATATCAAACAAACAAGTGATGAGAATAAAGAAAAATATTAATAAGGGATTATTAGTTGATTCAATACCAAATTCTTCAAACTAACATCACAAGAACTATATGGCAGACAGTAAGGAGAATTACTAATGAGATCTTGGGAGTTAAAGGGTTAACGGCCACTAGCCAAAAGTAATTTCGCTAAAAGACGCTTCAAACGGCCCATGAAGGCGAAAAAATACCACAAATGCATCGATTAACATTTCATTTAATTTTATGGAGATATTCAGACCTAGATGTAATTTAGATATGCAATTTCAGAGCTTTATTCATGAGCCCCATATATTTTGTTCGTCTCGTGTCAACAATAATTAACCACGAACGTATAGTGTGGTCTGCCTGTGGTAAGTCACACCAAATCTCACGATCCTTATATCTTGCAGTCTCAACCCTGTGGTGTTTCTGGGATATGTGACGTCATCACCTCGCAGTCGTGATTACCGTATGCTGACGAAGATGGGACGAACGAAGGTGAGAAAGAGTTTTGTTTGTGATAATTCCAGCAATTCAGGGAGTATTCGAGGAAGTGATTTGAAAATTACGAGCACGATTACCCCAAAATTATACGACACTGAGTCCAATTACCATTTGTTTGTGTCAGTAACAAAATGTGTGAAACTCAGGAATGAAAAATTCAGTGTGACAGCACGCACGCTTCTTATAGAAAGGTATATAGATAGCTTAAGTTTACCAGTTAACTCGAGAAGTTTTCTTCGTTTTAATTGACTAGCACTGGCGAGAACGCCGAGCAGTTTATCCCTCCAGGAATAAGCTTGACTTATGTCTTTATGGTGAAAAGCGTTAGCCTTTTCGCAGTGAACACCATGCAAGTAGCTGCAGAGTAAACAAGCAACACGACGAGCATGGAATTGTTGAAGTGTTCTTTTGCCTTCTTAGTTTAGTTCTGACCTTTTTCGCTTTGACAGGACATCGATGCAACAGATTCTGACCGCTGGTGCGAGTATATTATGTACCGCGGGCTCGTACGACTAGGATATGCGCGAATTTCCCACGGGGGACTAAGCGACACCGAGGTGCAAATGGCCAAGTTCCGTATTCCTCCAGCAGGGACGACATACCAGGATAATGAAATCCTTACAACGAGTCCTAAAGATGTCCCGGAGAACATAAGATTTCCTAACAGGTAATAACGCCTAACCAGCGATCAGGGCCTCCCTATTATGAGCGCTGCAGGACGCGCGCTTCTCTGCTCGAGGGAAGATTGGAGATGAGTCGAGGAGAGGTTTGCCGGGGGTCTGGTATTAACATTAACAGTGCTATACCACAAGCAAAACTCTCGCCGGATCGCGTTTCTTAATTCCCTTTACTTTCCCACAAGCGGAGAAACGCCCGTCATGCTGAAGTGCTAACAACGAGGGTCTGCTCGTTGGCGAAAACCTTTACTGCACTCAGACGTAAGGGTAAAAGAAATTGTGTTTTAGTTTAGTTGTCTCTAGCTAGAGGACTAGACAAATTGCAGTCCATAACTTCTCCTGCAGTCTGAATTTAGTATGTCTACAAACAAAAGGTAACGGTAGCTTTTGAGCCAATCCAAACGACACGTACTTTTGGTCTTCATAACTTATCCTTTGGAGATGCAGTGTTCTCCTTTCAGGTCGTAACCGGTAACATTTACCACCTGTAGTACCTCTTATTACCGTTTAAAATTGCGTGGAATTCTTGAAAAATTCAACAGGTAAAAGGATCGCTTTACCGGTTTGAAAATTTAGTTTGCCTGTCATGCGTAAAATAAGGGAGAACACTAAAGATGATGGCGAATTTGCTTGTAGTGTAACAAAATCCACCTTTAATTGACATTTTCGCTCTTTAGTATTAACTCTTTTGTTTCCTCTACAGATTTGGTGCGTTCTATAAAGGACATTATTCTGCTTGGCGACATCACTATCACATGTCAACACCGAAATATTTTCTGCCGTCGAAGAAACAGAATGCGAGCTAAGCTTACTCAAATGAAAGTTAAAGAATAGAGTGCTGTTTGGTGAAGTCTCAGGAAGAACATAAAGGAGGCGTTTTAAAGGCTTCATCTCTGTGTAAATTGCGATGTGGAACTATAGAAGACTTGGGAATCACCCAGTGTGCTGAAGATCGAGAACCAAGCGGATGTACGTCTGTAGGTTCCCAATTCGCACAGAGGACAAAATCAGGAATTGTATTGCTCTGTTTGCGATGCTTAAGTCTGACAGACATCAGGGACCAGGAAACTTTGGCTAGCCAGCAAACCGAGTATTAGTACTCAGTGGTTAATGTCAATGACTGAGTACTCTGTGTTACCATGCCTCGATTTCCGCCGTTTTCTCGGGTTCGTTCTACAGAACAGGAGCGTGGGCACATTTCTCGTAAAGTGGCTGGCTGGTTATCAAGCCTTTGTGTATCGTACCTCCGATTGTCCTCAAGTTCTGTGATGTTGACTGTGTTGTCATATCATGTTGTGGCCTGCATGTGGGTCATGAACTCGCTCAAGAACGGTAGCCGAAGTCATAGTGCTGGCAAATATAGCGAGTTTCATCTCTGTCGTCGGAAAGCATACGCACATTCCGCAAAAACTAACTGTGTAATATCATCGTGATCATTCCACGCATAATCCTAAGGGGTTTAGGGGAACTTGCCGTTACTCAGAACTGACTGACTAGACTGGTCCAGTTATAAATAGAATCCGAACCTTTCGGCTAAATCAATCACTTTAAAAATTTTATATTTGCTTCTGGATTTTTTTTTATCTTTGAACGCTTGGAAAGTTCTTGATAAATGGCCCTTTCATTAGCACTTGACTATTTTCCCCGCCCACTAACTCATCGTACCTTCCCCGCGGGTTATTGCGTGCTATGGGATAAAGTTTTCTTTCTTAATTTTCATGACGAGGGAAAATACGAAATTAAAACCCATTAAACTGTGAATTTTTTAAAGTTGTTTATCCGATTTTTCGTGATGCGTTACTTCTACTTTTTGATGTGCGTGAACCGTACGCAGGACCCCTTCCCTTGAACCAACAGCATTGCAGCTCCAAATTTCCAAGTTTGACTGACAGCAAACAGCGAAATGTATTTAAAAGATGTTACCCGCACTAACCCAAATTGTCTGTTTTGAAATATGGAAGAAACATGAATTTAAGCTCTTGGTGACCTAACAGTCTTGTTGAAAAAATGATATAGAGAAAGAATTGAATGTCCGTAGACCTATTATTCACATTTTTCGTAGTTCTTCTTGCTTTCCCAAACAACCAAATTAAACTCGTTTTGCCAGTGGCACCTCACCTTTCCCTTCACGTGGCGCTCTTGGTCTAAACACCACGGGAGACAACACGGAACTATTATATCCTAAAATGATCTTGAAATTCGAACAAATATTTAAATTACAAAGAGATGAAGATGAAACTTGAGGAAGCCCTCAAAATTATGACGAAAAGATTTGTAAAGTTGAGCCTAAGATATCATCGGACTAAACCGACTTAAGACTACGGTTAAACGCCCTGTGTAAAGACCTCCAAGTGCGTTTGTTTCACGCAAACTTCTGGAGAACGTCGCCAACTTCAAAGACCAAGCGACAAGACTATTTCAGAATGTCAAGTTACATCTCGTGATTTGCATCCCGGGGCAAAGCTGTAGATTTGGTACAAGTGAAGTAAGACTTCTGCCTTTCGACCTATCTTTAAAAAATCTTAAAACAACGACCCTTAGTGTTGCCACTAACACTGCCGTTCCTCGGGATATCACGCAACGGAAAGCGTGACATCTCAAAGGTCAGCTGCACAGTAGACTGTAAATACAGCTTGACACAAAAGCGTAACTGACTTGTTTTGTTTCCTGACACACCAAACGTCTTGTCCACGTGATACAAGACAGATGTCATAGTTATTGGAAGTTGCAACAGCATTAGTTCTCACCTTTTGTTTTGTTTCTTTTACTTTTTGGTTAAAAATTTCATTTTCGTCGTTTGTTTCTTTTTTGTGTTGATAGCTAATCCATAGCGCGTTGACTGTAACACCACCCTTCCTCTCCCCTCTCCCCCTTAGTGCCATTTAAATCGCTTGCTAGGTCAAAGTCCCTTACATTTGACATTGGGCGAGCACAATAGTAGAGTCAGGAAGTTTACAGAATGAATTACGCTTTAAGGAGTCGATAAAATTATTCTTTGTTCCCCTTCAAGGAAAATACACTTGAAAAGCTTTCGTTGCAATTTGAAAGATTTTTGAAAGCTGATTTGCTTAGTGTTTAAAACCTGAAAAGCCGGGTAAGGTATAGAGCCAATATTAGTGCGTGACCAGTTGTCTCCGATGGATTCGAATTGGATTTGACAACGAAATAAACCTTTCAGAACGACAGCTACTGAAATAATCTTCAGATTCATAGTAATGGAATTAAAATATTTCAAAATAACACAGATGTCGACCTTTCAATGATGTACAAACGTGAATTAAAATGCAATGTTATGTAATGGAGTTCACACGCATATTTACCTTGCAAGGTTTGCGTGTTGCGACACACGTGTTTTCTCACGTTTTCTCTATTAGAAAGTGTCGTGACTACGACTGTGACCAGATCTCAAGTCTCTCGTGATTGGTGCAATCAAAGTTTTTCTTTATTTACTAGCCAATCAGAATACTCGATAGTAATTAGAGGAATAGCCTTTGTCCTCTCGCTGACCTTCAAGTGTTTAGTAGAGTGAAAGGTAAAAGCGTGTTCTGTAAGGGCAATGCGAGATAACTCAGCACATGTAAGGCAAAACGCGAGACTACTTAGTTTCCGAACAGGCATTTACTCCGATGTTATGTTAGGACGTTTGCTTCTTCAATCCGCCCATTTCGTTCAATACTGTCCTTTAGCGACGTTGTGGATATCGGCGGATTTGAAAACTCGAATTTAACTGTGTTTAGTTGGATTTCAGTAAGTCTGTGAACTATGACCGGTAAGTTATGGCGACCACAAAGAACGATGTTTTTTGGCTTTCATTTCGTGTACTGATGCTCCTAACGTGCTGGTCTGCCAAATATAAACATTATAGACTTAATGTAGACATGTGGTATGTGAATGACAAGATTTTTTATTTCTTCCTTCATGAAATATGCTTGGTCATAATGACTGGAATGTGATCTACCTTGTATTTCCTTGAATATTTTCTCACGTACTCGTAAATGCGTGTACGAATGTGAAACATGTTATCATGTAATCTTTGGGATGGAAAGTATCATTTGAACTTTAACTGTGAAGTTACTTGTGAATTTTCCCAATCCGTGGTGAGATTTGTGAGATTTTTTCTTCAGATGTTCTTGAGAAATTCTGCTTCATCAGTAGCGCGCCGTTCACTTTGTTTTTGTATGAATTGTAGATTCGTTCAGGACTGAGTTCTTTCAGCGTAGTCCGGTGCTTTCACCTACAACTTTAAAACCAGTTTGGGGAGACTGCCTTGTGTGCGGAGACCGTGGAACCGGGAAACATTATGGCATTGTGGCTTGTGAAGGATGTAAGGGCTTTTTCAAGAGAAGCGTGAGGAAAAATTTAAATTACAGTTGTCAAGGGAATGGCGCCTGTCCAGTAGATAAAATTCACCGAAATAGGTGTCAGAGATGTCGCCTGAACAAATGCCTCACCATGGGTATGAAGAAAGAAGGTAATACATCGCAGGAAATGTTTTAAGTACAGAGTTAATGTGGCTTGTCGGACTTACATTACGTTGACCTTAAAAATTGACAGAAATTTTTCAAGAAATCACTTATGCAACAGTAATGCCTCTCAAGGGTCTATTGGTAATATAATTTAGTTAATGTTGTTGTAATTTCTTTCTTTTGGAGTTTTAAAGTGTGGAATAAGCTTTGGAAAGAATACACAATTCCATTTTTTGGGAATTAGCTTCGTCTAGAATTGAACAGAATTCTTGACGTTAACCTACCGGATTCTTTCAGCTTCCTGGAGTCTGATTTTAGTTGTATTCGCGCGGTATTAAATTCATTTGACTTCGAAATCAACCAGTTAGAGTCCGAGCAAAAGTACAAGGATTTGTTCCAAATTTTGAATTTTGCGGTCTTCGGCTATGTTTTACATCTCGTGGTCCTTGGGATTTCCTTACACATTACACGTGTTAGCGTAAGGTATTAGTGGCAAAACGCGCGTAGAAACAACCAGAAAAAAGATTTTCTGTATGATGCTATCTCGAGAGAGGTCATTTTCATTAAAATAAGAGTATTTTCAAAGAAGCATGTTAGTTGTCAGGTCGTCTTGTTTTTTTTCTCACGTTAGATCTTGTTTGTCGAGCGAATTTGCATCTTCACGTGTCCAAACACGCTAAACAACGCAGAGAATTCGAGGTCACGTTTTTTATTTGCGTGAGTGATGCGCGCGCGAGTCACGAAGTCTCATGAGCTAAGTAAACACCAACAGCACGAGATGGGGGAAAAAAGCAAGTTACTGTACTTTTCTTTGTTGTACCAGTGAGTGGTTTAGGGAGGTCGCAAATGTTCTAAGCATCCGTTCAGATCCTTATACAAAATCCATTACTGTGAAACTGGATCACATACTTTGTTATGTGGAAATCCTGTATACAGACTACCATTGATTGTGTAACAGTTCTGTCATATGTGCAACACGGACCATGTACATTTTTAAATATGTTTGCTGCTTATGGCAACAGCCATAATGTTTATTTTCATGTGTACTTCTATTTGGTTAGCAAACGTTATCAATAATGCACAGTGGGATTTTCTTCTTTTGCAGAGCTGTTGTTTAGATTGATCAGCCTGTTTCTTGTATGTAATTCAGCAAAACACATTCTTACATCTTAGTAATTTGGCTTAAAAAAGGACATTTCATAATAATCACTGTCACTCGTCAGGTCTGTTGTGCTCGTGCTATATGTTATGGCATGCACTCAAGATTAGCTTAATGAAGGATTACTTTTCATGGTTCACTTAAGGGGCAATACATTTAAGTTACATAATGCAAAAAGAATAAAGCAAGGATGAAAATGCAAATAATGAAATTAGCTCTGCTATGCATGGGGCTAGGAAACTAAGTAGCGCATTAGAGACACCCAGCTATAAATCTTTTCTGTATGTAATTCTAGTTTTTGAATATCGTAGGCATATCCAATATATACAGCCTCAACTTGGGGTAACATCAACTGCTTTAAATTTAAAACATGATCTTGTATTACATAACAAACTCTGGCAGACAACACGTACACACGTATGTCACTGTGCTTCAACTGATACTATCTTCAGGAGAAGATGATGCATGCACTGCCATGTGAAGTTTTAGAATCCTTTACTAATGATTACACAATGCCATATCCTGAATGGTTTGCATGCAGGAAAAGGCATCTGAGCTTAAGTTGCCCTTTTTTTATTGTAACTAAAGCAAGCTTTTGAAAATGTAAAAAATTTACAAACAATTTTTTGGGTTTTTCTTTATTTTTTTAAATTTTATTTTTATCTCTATGTAAGTTGTCCCAGATGCACTTCTTACTTTTGTGTATGATTTGCACCTATATATTTCATCAAAGTTTTTTCATTCAAAGCTTTGCCCTAAGAAGAGTGGTCAGGTATTCTAGATCCCTTGCTGAACTGTTTTTTGCCCATGGCTGTGAGCCTCTGTTTGTTTTGACATTTGATGAGAACATGTTATAAATGTGTTATTAAACATACCCACATGTACTGATTCTTATTATATTTGTCTCAGCTGTGCAATGTGAAAGAAAACCACTTATAAAGTCTGCAGAAGACAGTAGTGGGGAAAACCACACAAGGAGTGCAAGTTTGTCTCCTACAAATCAATCAATGCATTCAGTTTTTCTGGAAAAGACAGAATCACCATGTATTACACCAAACAGTCCATTGGCCTCATCACCAGTGAATGGCACACCTCAAATGTCTCTCTCTCAATTCCTCTCATCAGATCAGAATGACTGCATTCTAAATCCTGAACATCTTCAATTTAAATTGAATCCTCCAACATTGGGTGTTTCTACATTATCTATGGAGTATGTTTATGAAATAGCCACTCGTCTCCTATTCCTGACAGTCGATTGGGCACGTAGCATACAAGCCTTTCGCAGTCTTGATAATAATGATCAACTTGTGTTACTACAAAGCACTTGGTCAGATCTTTTTATGCTGGGTGTTGCACAGTGTTCAAGTTCTTTTCCCTTGTCACCATTATTGACACTTGCTGCTTCACACATGGAACAAAGTGAAGGAGGTGGAGATCGAAAGTCTCCTGTGCAAACTAAAGAACCAAACGTGGTTGAGAAGATTATGAGTGTAAAGGACCTCTTGTTTAGTCTTGAAAAGCTTGAGTTGGATTCTGTGGAGTATGCATTCCTGAAGACAATAGTACTTTTCAATGCAGGTATGCCAAATACTTCTAACTTCATCAAAGTGTAAATGTGATCGTAACAAAAGTCATACCAAACAACAAAACTGGAGAGCCTCACTGTGTTGTGTAGTTTGTGTCTCAATCACTGAATCTTAATAAGACACATGTCATGCTAGATTTTTCCTACATGACTTATAACACTAGTTTCCATGTGGAATTTGCTCATGTATTGCTGTAATGAATGATTTGCCATTTTGAGTGTTACTTGGTTTTAGAATCTGAGAAGTAAAGAAAGCGTAACACGATATGTGGAAATCTGCAGGCTGAGTTCAAGAGTATATCATGTTATTTTCCCGTTAGTTCAGGTCTTTGGAGACGATAATTGCAATCAAGTGAACAATTTTCTATTTCTTGAGTAGATTGAATTATAGATAGTTTATTAAATTTCCTATCCCTTTGATTAGTTTGATTTGATTATCTTATCTCTAAGTCAATCTAATGCAAATGTTCTCTTTGTCTCCTTCACAGACTGTTCAAGTTTAAAAAATCCTAAACAAGTTGAAAGACTTCAAGAAAAGGCTCATTGCGCCCTTAAACTTTATGTTGAAAAACAGCGCCCAAGCAATCCTGAACGGTTTGCAAAGATACTTTTACGGCTGCCAGCTACTCGGGTTCTCACGCAGCGAGCTGCAGAGGAATTGTTCTTCTCGCCGTTGATTGGAACGGTCAGAATCGAGAGTATAATGAACAATATCATCTCAAACTCTTTGACGTTTTAACATTAGATTCGTTCGCCAATATTATACATAAAATTTTGAATTTCACATTACTATTTCTCAAATACGCTACCTTAAATAGGGCTGTTCCATGACAGACCCTGGATGCTACAGGCGACAAACAGTTGCCTTTTGTCTTTTGGTATAAATTTAATTTTATGAGAGCTTCTAAGTGCCGGGCACCTCGGATTTCTGGTATTAGAGTCTTCTCGTTTCCGTTGATTGATTCTTCTGAAGGGTATAGGTTTGTAAACTTAGGCGCGTTCCTATTTGATGTTCTTTCTAAAGGAGGGTAAGTCGCTTCGCTTAGGGAAATTTTGCATACTAGTTATAGACAACAAAAAACAGTGGCTCAACAAACCGAAACAGAAATCCTGGAGGGATATGGATTACTGGCAGATGCATGCAAAATTTTTGGAATTGATGTCGACTTGTGTGAAAGTGTCACCGATCGTCCCTTCTTCTAGTGCTCGTAAGTTGTCTTTGTCACCGAAACTGTTGCCTCTAGAGGGTAAGCGCTAATCCTGAAAAAAACAAAACAGAAAACAAGACGAAGAAAATCAAAAACGAAGGGTGGATTATGTCCTACTTCTTGTTTCTTCAATGCACTTTTTCAAGCCCTTTAGATTCTTTTCTACAGCGCTCTTGCAACATTCTTTGTTAAGAATTTTGAAGTGCTAAATGAACGTGTTAGGGTCTATAGAACGATGATTCTTTATGTATATATTGTGTACCTGAGTCGATTTCGAGTTTACATGGGAACGTTTAATGAGAGAGAGATTACTTTTTGGCAAACTCCCGATCACATCCCAGATGAGGGTGATTTTCGAGCTTAATTTTCAATCAAAATTGAAATTAAGAAAATCGGAAAGAACTATCATCGACGGTAAATTACAGTTTGGTTTTCAATTTTGCAATTCATTGCCTAATTGGCCCAATTAAGCCCAATATTTAATATTTAAATATATGGAAGTAGCTAGTTACTATCGACGTCATAATGAGCTAAAACCCAAATCAGTCTCTATCTTTTCTTTCGGCCGAAAGAAATAGGTAGGCATAATCATATTAAGAAAAATTCAGACAAAGCTTTATTTATTATGTTTAGGATCGTGAGAATAATTTTAAATTTAAGTACAATGAAATACCCGGTGCGTTGCGATATTCTTAATCACGTATTTCCTTTAGAAATGAATCGGCTTTTGTCTCCTCCGGGGCAACTCCTTAACTCCGTTTAGCTGGGTTTTAGTGGATTACAGTGTCATTTGAGAATCTTATAAGTCATAGCCCCCTCTTTAGAAGACATTGGAAAAAAAAAGAGTAGAGCAAAATAATGATATTCCGCTTAATTAAGAGTTGTACAACTTGGTATTACTGATAGAGTAGTAAAAAAAAAAATAATTCTGTTATTATAATTTTTATATATTTATTCAATATATCAGATGAATTTAGTCAGCTATATATATTGTGGATGCCTTATAAAAAGTGTAGTTTCCGAAATCCAACGCTGTAAAATGTTGTTTCTAAAATATTTTAAGTTAAGAAAATAAGACGTTGTGTTCCAATTTAAAGGCATAAGAGCATTTCCCCACATTTTTAAACTTGAAACAGTTTGATGTAATTAGTTATCAGTTAAACGCCGAAAGCGTGATGTCATGTGTGCGACATAACCTCTGTAGTTCTTAAATGTCTTAATATTCTGTTCTAAGTTAAAGAAATATTTTTTGTAGGTCCACCTAATCTCGGAGTCGATATTGAGAGAGGATCGAAAGTTTTCTAAGTTTTCTTCCAGAGAGTAAGAATTCACGATTACTCCTATTGCTTACAGTTAACTGATGCAGCCACGGTTCAGTGTTAACTGTAAGAACTACAGACTATTAAAAATATTAGCTGAATGACTTGCTTTTCGTGTGTGAAATCGTTCTTCCTCTTTTTTTTCGTGCTATGGCCCAGTAGGTATACTTTGGGTATCCATTACGTCTAGACAATGATCACATGTAATCAGGAAAGTCAGAATTCCAAGCCATCGAAAAACCGCAAAACTGACGAAATTTCCATCACAAATGAAACGCCGCACTGAAAATCGCACAAAAAGTGAAAAGACCCAGAGATTGGACGGTAAAACAGCTTTCTTCATTGACAATCAGTCATTAAAACCGAAAATGTTGGTGAAACCCGGTTTCGAAATAGCCAAAACCAAATGATGCCCAATTTCTGCTCATCTAACAGTATGCAACTCGAAGCGAAACGGAAGGACACAATTAAACGAAACCCAACCCACATCCGCATTCCTCTTTACCTGTATTATATTCAGTCGCTCAACCGTTTTTATCGCTTCAGTTTTCACTGACTGATCGACTAAGGCCTTAAAGCATAGCATGATAGGCTGTCGTATGCTTAATGTTCTTTCTTGCACACAAAATTGAAACTTCCTCCTCAGCGCTGAATCTGACTCTTCAATAACTGTAACTCTCTCGTAATAGCAGCCGAGTGTTTTATCCACGCGTGAAGCACGTAACACTCCTGTCACACAATAGCCTACGTGTAGCCGTACCCTCCCCCGCCAAAGTGAAACGGAAGGTAGGGTTCCCTCGCCTCCTTTCCACCCTGCAGGGGAGGGTGCGGCTACATGTAGGCTAGTCACGCAACACATAGTAAGGTGTGCTTGTCACGTGATCAACAAGGTTGCGAACTTATTTCGAAACGTGATCACATGCACCATCAGTAAGTCACACTCGCTGAGAGGACGACATAACATGGATCCAGGCAGCTTTGAAAACCTCAGGCGGGCTGTTAAAGAACAACATTTCAAGGATCGTAAGGTAGAGGCACTGAAATCGAGCCTGTCTTGTGCTTATGGATATCTATCTGGCGAACAAGTCGCTCTACTTATTACCGAATTTACGTTCGATGATGCGAAGTCGGATGCTCTTGATGCTTGTGCTCCACGCATGTACAGCATTACATGTTCTCAAGCTGCATCTATACTCCGTGCTTTCGACTTCAAAGATCGCAGAATGAAAGCTATGGAAGCGATCTCGCCCCACATCACCGACAATGACTTATCAGCACTGGAAAGCGCTTTTAAATTTCCAGATGAAAAAAGGAGAGCGAAGGAAATTCTTATGAATCGTCGGCAACCGGGATTTCCACCTCAACCAGGGCCATGCCCGGGTGCGGGGTTTCCGGGTGCGGGGTTTCCGGCCCCGGGTTTCCCTGGGATGCCAGCACCCCAACCTGGAGCCTACCCACCACCAGTGCCAGGAGGCTCACCTTACCCTGGATCAGCACCTTTTGGAGGAATGGGAAATCCTTATGCATATCCTGGTCCTGGAGTGGGTCCTCCACCGTATCCAACTGGCACGGCCCCACCTCCTCCACCTGATGGTGGCCTTGGTGCTGTGGTGCATGGAGTTCTAGGAGGCCTATTAGGACCTCGTCATCCACCCCACGGTAATCACCCATACCCGCCTCCACGCTGAACCGTCAGAATGAGTGGTTATACTTCACTGTTCTACTTCATGACTGATTTAATTAACTTTGAGTTTTACTTTCAAACTGTTCCAGATTAAAAAAATCGCAAGTCAAGCTAACTAGCATAAGCAGTGTTTGTTGTCCAGCCTTTAAAGCTGTTTACAGAGGAACACCAATAGCAAGATTGACTGAGAACTGTTCAAACGGATACCAAATTTTAAAATACTTTGCTCGATTTTTAACTATTTCGAATACAATGAATGACATCATTAAGTGCCATACGGTAGGTGGTTGACGAAGTAGCGGAGCGAACCTCTACTGTTGTGTTTCGATACATGATAATTGGTTTCACCTCGGGATTTGTTTCGAACGAATCAGTCCTTAGGGAGCAAACGTTTTTTATTTTTAATCTTTTAGGCAGTGGTTTATCTTGGTATTAGTACTCCATTTTAGAAGAAAGAAAATTATAATGCAGCATAATGGTATTGAATTATTTAAATTAATGAAACGAAATGAGATCGTTTCAGCTTCCTGCTGAGTCTGCCAGATCATTGACGTTAAAGATACGTCTATTTTTTTCAGGTGAACCTGTCCACGGTAGAAAGTCAATGACGTAATTAAGTGAAATATTTCTTTTCCCTTTTTTTTTCTTCTTGTTTTAGGAACGCTTTTAAACGTCCCCATTAGCTCTGTACCCGTGCACGTACAAATCACCGAATGTCGCTCATGTTATCAGTACATTCCTTAATTGTTGTCCAAATTTTCATCTATGATAAAAATCTAGTTTTTTAAATACGAGAATAAAAATGATATTGTAGTCAATGATCGTCTTTGATTATACTATTTTCTGTGCTTATTTTGAAGCAAAACTTGTCGAATATGTATTCGCCATTTTTAAAAGTCATTCCACCTGTAGTCACGCAATAGTTATCGGGGCAAACGGCACTTGCTCTGCAAGCAGGAGTTTCGTTACCAGCTTACAATACCTGCTCAAATAAAGCAACTTCTTTGGTCATTTTGGGGGAGTAATTTCATGAAGGAAAATCAAATGCCGTAAAGTAGGGGGACAGTAGGGTTGTGATATAGCGATATTGGACAATATTTCTTGCGGTATCTGGAATGCGGATTTTTATTGAAAATTCTGCTCACAGCCCTCCACCATTTTCCGGTCTTCGTTTGTTTTGGAAACGGGCTGAAACTGGACCTCAAACAGCATGAAGATTCTCGAATCCTTTACGCGAGTTTAATTGTTATTTCTGTGTCGTTTTCCCGAAACGTAACGCACCGAGGAGCGGTTTCGGGACGATATCGAGTTCTGTCCTCACGAAGGTATATTATTCCAAAATCAAATCATCACTTAACATTTGGAACAGTCGATAAGTTTTCATGGTTTTTTCTCGAAGGCCTGATAAATTTCTCTACCCTTTCCCTGAAAGGAAGGGGAAATATTTCAGTCATTGTAAAGTAAACCTAAAACGTCTCTCAATTCCTCTTGGCTCCATCTGATTTGTTTGCGGGTGGGTGTATTAAAGATAACACTTCGTCAGAAGTTTCAACATAATTCTTCTCACTTCTCGACTCATATGGACTTTACTGGATAACCAGAGCGTTTTAACTTCTAAAAAATAAAATGGAATTATTATTGCGTGACAATTCAACTGTATATCACTTGAATAAGAAATTTCGCGCCTAGATGGCAAGCTAGATTCCAGTTTTCCTCCTTTGAACAATGCGAAATGTGAGGAATACACATCTGAAGAATACACTTAATAGAGTGAGTAACTTCGTCCGTTGCTTATAAACAATAGGGGGCTAAAATAATCAACCTTCTCTATAAAATGCAGTGTAAAATAGTGCTTCTGCAGGGCAGCAAAAAGTCTGAAAAGATACCTGGCTAGGTTACATTGAAAATATACCTATACCTATTTTGGGGGAGTAATTTCATGAAGGAAAATCAAATGCCGTAAAGTAGGGGGACAGTAGGGTTTGTGGTATAGCGATATTGGACAATATTTCTTGCGGTATCTGGAATGCGGATTTTTATTGAAAATTCTGCTCACAGCCCTCCACCGTTTTCCATTCTTCTATTGTTTTGGAAACGGGCTGAAACTGGACCTCGACCTAGAATAATCGGCCTTCTTTATAAAATGCAGTGTAAAATAGTGCTTCTGCAGGGCAGCAAAATGTCTGAAAAGATGTCTGGCTAGGTTACATTGAAAATATATCTAAATTTGCTCCACTTTTTGTCACCTTGTATCAGAATGAAGGCCTCTGTCACAGCACTTGTGATTTTCATTCTATTTATGGGCTTCAGTAAAGTTGCTTCCGTCTGGGATCTCCGAAATGTTAATGTTCCACCAAGCCATATTCCTTATTTTCTGAGGAAGAAAGCCGGTAAAATGGGACTCTGCAGCAATGGAGCTTGCCAGGTAAATATTTAGCTAAAAAAGTTGCCCAACTGAGTGTGATGTACGTGTGATGAAGATTTAACTGTATGAGTTACTAGCCTGTGGCCAACCATAGCTTACTCTTCAGATGTCATCGCAATTAGGTATACAAGCAATTTTAAATCGGACGTCCAAAGTATATTGCACGGGCGCTACTCTATTGGCAATTTTTCTCACCTATCAGATATAAAGCCAAAACCGTGTTCGTTTTGGGTTTTTTGTTGTTGTTGTTGTTGTTTGCATTTTCCAGCAATGCAAGCAGTGCCTTTGATCCTATTTGAAGTTCCCCTAAGTTCTATATGAAATGATAATTTGTTCTCTAGAAATTCTTGTTGAGCTGAATTTCATTAACCAGGAAACAAGTATTAAGAAAGTGTTTTATATATTAAGCAAGTTTTTTTGTATTAATACTTAATGTAACTGAAATTTTATTCTAAGGATGGAGAGTCAAAAAACATGCCATGTTGGGGATATGAAGATGATTGTAATCCACTGAATCAGTTTTCCAAGCCACGCTGTATTCATCTTCATCAGCCTTGGCAAGTATAAGTACATAATTTTGATATTGAATGTCACTAGCCAGGGTAAATATAACTTTTAGTCAGTTCTTGAGGAGTGAGTCAGTTCAGGGTGTTTGTCTCCCAACTGTCTTTCTCGGTTGTTCAAAATAAGTTGTGGATTTGAATAGAACACTTTGTTGGAGATAAATTGGAAATTTCTGCACAAGCTTCCTAGGATATAAAAACAATATCTTTCCAACTGATATCAAGGAAAAACAAAATTCATCTACAAGAACTGAAGACCTCAAATTCTGAAATTCTTTGTGGATCATATCTTCCCAAGTAGTTGTCTATACAGCCTGGGTTACTTTGGTTATCTTTGAAGATCTTCAAACTTAACCCTTTAACCCTAAGAATCAGACTAACATCTAATTTCTCCCTACATGTCACCTCTGAATCAAAACATTAAGGTCATGAGAATAAAGGAAATGATCAACAACTGAAGATATTCATTACTGTTAAACAAATTCTCTTTGTCAGCACCTTAAGAAATATGTAGAGAACAGTATAGAAAATATACATAATGATGTTTTGGGTGTAAAGGGCTAAAGTCTTTGGAAGTGGTCATATTGAATAGAATGACTGCATGCTATAGTTTTGATTTTACTCAATATTTATCCTTTTGGGAAGTACTCTAGATCAAATGATCTTTTTTTTTAATATATTGCAGCTTATTCACTTGTAACATCATACAATTATTTTAATTAAGGGCTAAAACTATGGAGGATCAAGTCCAGTTGTTTTGGGAACAAGGAGACTTTGGTTACATCAAGAAAATGAAAAGTCAAGTTATGGAATTGTGTCAGCCCAAGGAGCTGGTATAAGTTCAATTAAATTAGTATATCACAAAGTTTTGCTTCAAAATTGATTAATAGGTTTTAGTAGAAGTACAGCTTGAATGTATTTTTGTATTTTGTAAAAAGATTACAGGAAAATTTTCGACTATAATTTAACTATTTATCACCATTATTTATGTTTATCATAATTGATTTATAGGAAGATTCATCATTGACCTGCACAACTAATCTGTGGTACTGCCAGGCAACAAACATATATTTCGATTTAAGAAATTTTAACCCAGATGCTGCTAATGACAGGTTAGTTACAGCTTACCGTTGAGGTTCAGTTCACAACTTCATTATCATAGACAAGTCAAATAATGATCTCTATATTTTTAGTATCTTAGCCCCTGTAGATGAAGATAACCTTGAATTTTTCTCATGGACCACTAAAGATTGAGTTATGACAAACCAATTTTTTATTATTGTTTTGTATGATGATTCAGGTTTCGCGAAGATGTGTTGAAAGAGGGGGAGGTTGGAGGTCACTGTCATTTTAAGAAAGACTTACACAAGAATCAGAATAAAAACAAAAGTCCTTTGCAGTCATGGTGAGTAAAGGAAAACCAGGTTGTGGTAGAATTGTATTTATTGTGAACCCTTTACCTCTCAAGATCTGGTTGTTAATTTTCCCCTCTAGCAGCTGATTATTTCCCAATAAATTGGTGACAATAATAAATCAGTGTTAGATCAAGATAACAACTTCTCCCTGATTAGTTTGAGTATTCTCATTACCTGTCTGCTGAATGATGTCTGGATATTATATGGAGAAATTACATGTTAATCACTTCTGAGATTTAAAGGGTTAATCACTGTTCAATTTTTTGTTTAACTCTACAGGTTTGCTGAACTAGAGCACTTTACATCACTTTCTGTTAAACCCTTACAGGCTGGACTTTGTGATGTTATAGTGAATAGACCAACTGTTTTTATGAAATTGGATGCAGGTACACATTGTGTTGAATCTGTTACAGTGACCATGCCACACTAGACTGTGCAGTTATGTATTAACTATGAAATATAAATTTTGTGCTTTGGAAAGCAAACTGTAGCTTATCATGGACTTACAGCGAGTTTATAGACTGCTGTTAACTCTACTGGTATATTCACTGAAGATCCTGATCCTTAAAAGATAATTTATGTATGATTGAGTTAGCTTAACTCTTATAATTAAAGATTAATAGTCTTTGCCATTCAAGAAAAAAGCTCCAGGATTTAAATCCTTTACTATGATGTTTTCTAACCCTTAAACTACCAAGATCAGATTGTCAATTTTCCCCTGTAGCTGCTATACATTTCCTTTTGAATTAGATACAAGAATTTGATGTTAGATCAAGATAACTAAATAACCTGATAAGTTTAAGTATTCTCATTGTCTGTTTGCTGGATAATGTTGAATGCTCTAGGGAGAAGTTACATGTAAATCACCTGTGGGAGTGAAATGGTCAATTGATAGTCAGCACACTTAATTATACTTAAATACCAGTTTCATAAGCTTTAGTATTTGGGTGAAATTTTTTTTATTTGATGATCTCAGGTATCAACTTGTATCATCATTTTTGTGACTTTGTGAACCTTTATGTAACTCAGCACATGAATGGAAGTCTTAGCACTGATATCAATATTCTCATGTGGGACACGGTAAGACATTATTTGTATTGTATTTGTAACCACACCTTTTGATAAATTATGATACAATACAAAACACATACTTTAGATAAAAATTAACTAAAATCTGAGTGCATGCAGGCCCTTTCTAAAAAGAACAATGGTAATTTCCCTTGTATAATCTTGTTGTTTTTAGAGTTCTCTTTCATACCGCGATCTCTTCTCTGAAACATGGAAGGCATTTACCCAGCATCGCATTATAAGGTTAAGTGAATATGCTGGAAAACGGGTGAGTATGATATAACATGAAATTGAAGAACAAGCAAGTAACATTTTAACATGACATGTAAGAGAGGAAATTGACTCAACCCTTCAACTCCCAAGATCTCATTAGTAATTTTCCTTACTGTCTGCCATATAATTCTTGTGATGTTAGTTTGTAGAATTTGGTATTGGATCACCTAATAACCCCCGAGTTAATATTCTTTTTTATTCTTGTCACTTGTCTGCTTGGTATTGTATTGGTCCTGTAAGAAAAAAATTCTGTCTTGGTCACTCATGGTAGTTAAGGGGTTTGATATTGACTGCCAGGTGTCAATGTTTTTTTTTTTTCATAGGTTTGTTTCAAAGATGCTGTGTTTTCATTCAACCCAAGAATGATTCGTGGGCTATACTACAACATGCCATTGGTAAAATAAACCTACAATAATTAAAATAATTTAAAGGGAATATTCACCTGACTCTAAACTATTCACTGTTAACATTTACAACAGATATGTTTAACAATCTTACAGGTTCCAAGCTGTGTTGGAAGCGGTCTTTTTAAAGCTTTTTCAGAGCATATGCTACATCGCCTCGGTGTAATACAAGACAATCATAGAGTGAGTAAGCTGTGCATGCATTTAAAATCAGGTAATCTATAGAGGTTTATTTACCTGTGGCATTTTTTTGTATCCAATTTTGAATTATTTGACATTATTTTGTTTATTTTGTGTTTTTTATGATTTATTGATTCAATGTTCATTTTCAATTTTTTAGGAAGATGAATTTAGAATAACACTGTTGGATCGAAGCACAAAGTATCGCAGAATTCTAAATAGAGATGAGGTATGAAGGAATTGAACTTGTTTTTCTGGAATACTTGTGCTGTAACACTGCTACTTTCCAAGTAAATGCTTGCTATAAGGATCATGTTATTAATTGTACAGGGACCACTTACTGCTTATATCTTGATATGGAATTTTTTGCTGTGCACTAATGACCTACTATGAACATTTCTTCACTTTTCATGTATATTATCTATTTTATCAGTTCAGTTGTTAATACAAGTGATCCTAGAAGAGCAGCCTTGTAAACAAAAGTCTCATAAAGCACAGTTGGTAGAGCACTGGAACTAATACTTGTAAAAGTTTTAGGTTGACTCCTGTTAAAAGTATTCAGAATTTCTTTTTGTTTCTCAATTTGTATTGTTTCCAACATGCAGCTTGTGGGTGCAATGATGAATGTTCCCATGTTTAAAGTGAAAGTTGTTGATTACACATGGTAAGATACTTCAACTAAATTGTCATAATTGCCATTTTTTTCTAGCATAGTTTAATACTATGATTACATTGTAACAATTTGTTTTGCTGGGATTTTTTCCTTGTAGGAAAATTCCATTCTTGGAACAATTAAAGGTGTGTGAACTTTAAGTTTTATCAGTTACATTTCTCTCTCCAACTGCAGTGTAAATGAATATTGTTAAACTGTAAAAGTAACCTGTGATAGACTGCCACCCCATTCTGGGGGAGAGGCAATAGTCCTCATCATTTCAAGCCACATAAACTTGGATGAGCTACAGATGTAGTAAATTATGAGCCTAAAGGCAGAAAAGCTACTACTGAGAAGAACCTAAGAACCTTACAAATACTAGTAGACTGAAAAAATCTTCATTATCACTCTCCCAATTGTTGTCATCATGATAATCATCTTTATCATTTTCTTCATCGTCATTCTCGTTATTATCATCACGATAGTTTTGTTGTTTGTTTGTTTGTATTTTTTTCAGATAACGCACAATTCCGACATATTTATTGGAATGCATGGAGCAGGTCTCGCGCATGCGCTGTTTTTACCGGATTGGGCAGTACTTTTTGAACTGTACGTAGCGCAACATAATGTACATGCAATCGCTGTCCATACAACCTGTTGATGTTCCCTTGTGGAAATACCAATTTTTGCAACTAAATCAAAAGTGACTGTTACTCTGCTCCCTATGTTAAAGTGTTTGTGTCAAGCAATTTTCAAATGAGTTTCAATCTACAGTAGTTTCGTAATGTATCTGCTTCTCTTTGCTACGCTTTCTGATTGCCTTAGAAAGTTTAACACCACCCCTTAATCAGGAGCAACACCAAAATACTTTGCAGGCTGCCAGCTACATGTGTTCACTCGGAGGTTCTGCCCTTATGATAAGGTACTTAAAATTAAATTTGATCAAGGAAAGGCTCAGAATACGTGTTCGCCCCTCATACAAAAAGTCTGCCCTATACTGGTGTTCACGATCCAGCGTTGCTAGTACAGAAAAATGCCTAAAAAACCTCAAAATTGATTTGTATTTAGGTATAATACCGAAGACCCTGCGTGTTACAGTGACTTAGCAAGACTAAGGTAAGATCACCACGAAATATATCTGTAACTGCACTTATATATAATTTTGTTTTAAAGACCTTTTTTTGTTTTAACAGGGGCGTCAATTACATCACGTGGGAACACAACGAGAAGCTTTATCAGGAAGACGAGGTGAGTAACATGCCACACTGGTTTCTTTGACTCAGCCTGGTTACACAGATGTTAGGAAATTGTTCCTTGTTCGACGAACTAGCCCGGTAAAGATTTACCATTTCTGGAGGTACATCTCCGCCCAAGAGGCTTTGAACATTGCTGATGTTAGCAGTGTGCAGGACACCTGTCACAAGTGGAACATGTTACCCTGTTCCGGAAGCCCGCTTGAGATCTTCGAGCGGTCTAGCACAAAAAAATTATTTCGTTTTTAGTACCAGACCCCTCGTAGACCTCCCGCTAGTGAGCTAAGGGGGCCAGGTCGACTCTCGCAGACTTCGTCAGAAGCCTGTGAGGTGCTTGGTCAGATGAGCCCACGTGAGCCTGTCGGTGAGGTACTGACCGGGAGTGTGGCATGGACTAGAACCGGTTATATGACAAGGGTGGAGCTCACATGTGGGTCTCCCTGTAGTTCAAAATGTAGAGCACCAGAAGGAGAAGATTTTGAAATGTATTTTGGTTAAATCAAATAAATATGATGCTTATTTTAACAGGGACATCATCCAACCTTAGGAGCTCATGCTAAATTTACAAATTATGCCTTCAATGTGGACGAGTTCATGAGGTTGGTATACAAGGCAGCAGATGCAGTTAAAGAAAGCCGCCATAAACTGTTGAACAGCACTCTAAGTAGCATTCTTAATGAGAGATCTACCAGCAAGTCGAGAGAAGAGCTCTGAGATGGCGACATGAAGCTTCGTTAGAGTGAGTGAAAGGTTCAGTACATCAGTATGGCATGAACTTCCGGTACGTGGGGGTTAGTCGTGAAGGGGACTGTCAACGATAACAGTGACAGATTGTCATGTCGACCTCCACGCCGTGCCTCACTTTATATGACAAAAAAAGGCTTACAAAGGGGGGATCACGAGCACCTCAGGACCCCCCACCTAGCTACGCTATTGATTCATGTGAACGTTTACCATCATTTTTGCCTGGAAGTTATACCAGTGCATCGCACGTTACACTCCTTACCTCGGCCTCCCTCCCGGCCTCCCACCCTTCAGCCTTTAGCATTTTTCGTCAGGTTCCCTGTCAGATAACCGGTGTCTATCGTTTGTGCTGTTCGGAGAGAGGCCCTGGGAGAATTAAATGACGACGTGATTGAACTCGGGTCGCAAAGGAACACGGGATCTTGTCACTTGGCTCTAAAATGGTCTATTTTCTTAAATATTTAATCGAGCCATTGAACATACCCAGAAGGTAAAACTTCTTAAGTTTCTCTTAAAGGATTTTCGCGGTAATCGTTTTACTATTAAACAATTCTATTGTCTATCAGCGATAGTTCCTGATCCATTTAAAAACTGATTGGAGAATCTTCTAGGGTCATCGTTATGATTACTATGGACATACTTGATAAGAATTTTTTTCCAAATTTGACCGCATGCACGCAGTTAAAATAAGACTACATTGCAATAGCAGCTGGGTTTTATTTGGTCAGCTACATTGTAATTCTTTTGACGTATGGCTGGTCAGATACTAAAACATAATTGTCAAAGGTTCCGCATGAATGATGGAAATCGTTAATTATAAATCGTGCATTTAAGTTATTGCTCTTTTGTCAGTTGGGCAGCTGATTACTGTAAAATTGTTTGTCAGTTTGTGCGTAGCATAGACTGTGACATAAAATAGCTTAACTGCGGACGTGAAGCAGCTCAGTTCGTTATTTTTTGTGGGATGTTATCGAAAAGGACATTTCAAGCGCTACCGTGGTTCGAGAGATATATTTGTGCCGTATTTTTTATGTTATTTGTCCTCATTACAACTGGTATACATCTATTGATTTACATCTATAAATGTTGATATTTTAGTGTTTCTTATCTAAACGCTGGACTTGGTATTTGTCAAGAATAATTTTAATTTACCATGAAGTTTGTTTTACATCAGAGTACAGCAAACATGCGACAGAAGGATTCACGATGTATAGTTCTATTTTTTTTCCATGTCGGCGAACAGTGAAAACTTTTCGCTACCTTTACTGTTCAGTCTGTCATATTAATCTGCCTAATCAATTGATTTATCTTTTCGACAAAAATTTTGTCTTCACCTTTTTTTTTTTTAATTATTTTTTTCTGGAAAAATCTTGTTACTCAGCACAAACTTTAGATAAAAGTTTTTTCCTTACGATGCTTTCATCAGTAATAGCATAGATTTAAAGAAGCAGTGCGGAAATTAAGAAAAATGACCATCCACTGTCCTTTTGACATTACTTCAAGGTCCTTCCGCTTCCTATGATTAAAAGCTCTTCACTTAATTGAATTTTGACGCTGTGGTCGTTTTTATCTCACATCTCCCACGAAGAAGGCTCAAATAAAGACTAACACAGTAAGGTTGAAAAGGCAGTAATCGCCCCCTAAAATCGCAAATTTGACATTCGGTATTGTACTTGACTTGCTCCTAATGCAATCACCTGTTATCAACCAAAAAGGGAAAACAATTTAATTAGTTTTAGCCCAGCGTCTTTAACAGAGGAAGATCTCGTTGTATTTCCTCCTGTTGTTCCCATCCTAATAGCACCAGCACAGGTCTCTTACCTCGGATGCACGATTCCATAATGCAACGAGATTCTATTGGTTGTTACTGAAGTTACTCTTTAGACCAATATAGGGAGGTATAGAAAAGAAAACTTTGCGTCGGTGTTTAAAAATAGAAGCCTGAGAATAAGACTTGTTTACTTCAAATCTTTCAGCAATATTTTGAAGATTTTTCGAGTTGGTTCCACACGAATTTTTCAGAAAGACGTGCTGAGAAAGAATGTTAGTATAAACGCCATGTTTTTCTGGCTATGAATAATTACGATATATTAAAGTTCCGGAGTTACAGACGAATGTCAGCTTGTGTCATGATGCCTGGGTAAATATTCTGTCAAACAAACGCGACTCATGAAAACTGAGCTCACAAGCAGAAGATCGTGAAAGGTTTAAAATGGATGTCCTAGATCTTCCCCCAAGAAGCTTAGGTCTGGTTATTCTGGAATGCAGCATTTGTCTTTTGTTAAATATCGGCAGTTTAGTCGGTAATGGCATGCTTTGTGCCGCAGTCTACCGCAATCCAAGACTCAGATCCACGACCAACTTATACATCATTGCCTTATCTGTCGGAGATCTCATTTGCGCCGTTCTTGAAATGCCGTTTACCTTTTGGACATTAGTCGTGGGAAGATGGGCCCTTGGTGACGGGATATGCCAAGTTCACGGTTTTGTCGACGTTTTCTCAACTTACTGTCCTCCGGCGACTATGGGTCTTACAGCCTTCAACAGGTACATCCGAATCGTCAAGACTAATCATTATAGGAAAATCTTTTCTGCATGGCGTTCCAAGATATGGTTAACAGTTGTGTGGTTTTCGCTAGCGGGGTATCTTCTCGTTGCGCGCATAACGAACTGGCAGAGGTATGGGTTTGTGGTTGGTTTTGCCGCCTGTAGTGTTAAACATTACACGGAAAACAGGAAGTTAGTACATTACGTTCTCATTGTCTGCGTGTATTTTGGCGTGCCATTTTTAGTAGCCATTTTTTCATATTGTAACGTGTTCAGGTCAATACGAAGACATAACGTGGAAGTTGCACCAAATCTTCATAACACCCAGGAAGCTGCACAGACCAGAATCTCAATCCAAGAGATAAAAATAAGTAAATCTATTGCCTTTGTTTTTGCTGGTTTCTTCCTTTGCTGGATACCAATGTGGAGTTTGTCTCTCTCCAATCGATTCTACCCAACACCAGTTCCTAGAGTGGTTCCATTGTTGGTGACATTTTTCGTGTTTTTAAGTAGTTCCATCAACCCCCTTATTTACGCGGCGACAAATAATGGATTTAGACAAGAGTTTCGCAAAATGCTGTTTTGTCGTCGCCAACGAAGGCAAATTGTCCCGAGACAAAAAAGAGCTGGGACAATCGTGGAGAACATTGAACTACAGGAGCATGCAGATGTCAGTAGAAATGTCACGTATATGGCCATTTTAAAGATGAGTGCGAACGGAAGTATTCTTTAGAAAAGATATCCAAGATAATTAGACCGCAAAAGTAGTTGCGTTATGAGTTAGTCAATACACCACTGAAGTTAGAAATAAACCTAACTGGAAGTGGAAGGACTTTTTAGATTTTCTAATGAGACTGTTGAGCTTGAAAACTACTTTTAGTGCTATTACCTTTTTTTCAAATTTTTATCTTCATTTTATCATATTTTTACATTTTTTAAAGGCTTTCTACTAGAAGGCAGAAAGCTCAGTGTAAAGTTTAGATAATTTTTTACCAGGGGAAGTATTGTTGTCCCATCATGCCTTTAAACCTGATTCCAATATTATTATTTTTTTTTTTTTCACATCGTGTGATATAGTTCAACCACTCCGTTGTATATATCACTGGATACTTCCCTTTTTATTACATCGTGTGATATAGTTCAACCACTCTGTTGTATAAAGCACTGAATATTTCCCGTTTTTTTTTTTTTTATATCGTATGATATAGTTCAACCACTCTGGTACTGAATATTCTCATTCGTTCTGCAAGTGATACTACTAGTCCGTAGAATCGTGACAGTGACAGCCCTGGCAAATGTGACTATTACTCAAACTGAAACATGGATCATTCATGCATATGGATGTCAAATGGGAAAAAATGTAACGAAAATAGTAACTCAGAGTGTCACTTCCAAGTCGCCAAGAAAGTCATGTTAATTTACCCGACGCTCGGTGTAGTGAATACACTTTTCAGGTCGAGAATGACAGGTTACGCGATTAAAACTGGACATTTTTGATTTCGAAAAACTTTGACATCTTGGCACAATAGTAACACTATTCACGCAGACAATAATTCCAAGCTGTTGTCAAAACAGTACGCCATTCTTTTAGATGTTTTTATCTCGCGCCATTGTAAGCCAGTTTTTAAAGGTTTCCGACTGTTGCCGAAAGCTTACGTTTTCGATCGTTAAACGAAAGAAAGTTTTTAATCAAGTGACTCAGTCAGTCATTCCGATATTAAAAGCACACACTGCTACACTTATTTTATAGAATTGGTTAAATTTCATAAAATTTTTCTTTCTGTTTCTAAGCAACAACAGCAAGCTGCGAGGAGTTTATAGTCTGCTAATCAAATATTTTATTAAGGCTAAGATATTAACGGATTTCATTGAATCAGATAAAGGCACATTAACACTTCTTGGTTCCCTTTGACAGGTGCAACTGCCAAGAAAAACTTACTGAAGAAGACTTAAACCTTCTGAGGTCCATCAAATATTTTTTTCTTGTTATCACTGTTTCTAAAGATTTAAACTAAGTTTTGAATAAATTCGAGCCTAACCAGGTGAATTTCCTTTCGCTTACCGCCACCTCACACTGTCAGAAATTGCAATTCTTTTTTCTTCGATGGATTTATTTTAAAAACTCCTGAAGATCAGCCCGGAAACGTAACATAATTTTTTCATAACTTCCTCGTGTACTTTCGTAGGAAATATTATCGACCCTTATTTCGATTATGATTGAAACGCTCAAGGGGGCACCTCATAATTAAAATAGACTCTTCGGAGAAGTTGAGTATGACGGATAGGGATGTCTCTTTTTTAGGCCAGGTGATCACAAACAGGACATTTTTCACGAGTTGAAGTGTAACATACAGCAAGGTACACCGTGTGTTTAAATAAATTCTTTCCAAAAGGCCGATCAGTGTAGGTATTATTCATGATTAATGCTTTTCTGAATGGTGGTTTACTGCTTAGCTTTAAATGACTTAAATTAAAGACATCCGATATTTATTTTGGCGGTTAGTTAGGCTTATTTCAAATTAGAAGTTTTTCAAAGTAGATTCTATTCACTCTCTTTAAGACTAGACTGACGAGGCGAAATGTTTTCCTGGTTTTCGTACACACCCACTTAATTCATTTGGGATGAAAACACTGACACAAAAACCGATGTGTTTGAATTGTTGAAAAGGCAGTAATCGCCCACTAAAAATTGCAAATTTGACATTCGATAATGAATTTAACTTGTTCCTTATGCAATCACCTACCATCAGGCAAAAAAGGAAAACAATTCAATTAGTCTTAGCCCAGCGTCTTTAACAGAGGAAGATCTCTTTATATTTTCTTCCTGCTGTTCCCATCCCACGTCTCTCACTTTGGATGCGCGTTTTCATAATGCAGCGTAATTCTATTGGTTAATTCTTTATCCTAATATGAGGAGGTGCACAAAAGATAACTTTGCGTCGGTGTTTACAAATGGAAGCCTGAGGACAAAACTGGTTTACTTCAAATCTTTCAGCAATATTTTGAAGATTTTTCGAGTTGATTCCTCACGAATTTTTCAGAAAGATATGCTTAGAAAGAATGTTAGTATAAACACCATGTTTTCTGGCTATGAATAAGTAGGATATATCAAAGTTCCGGAGTTACAGACCGATGTCAGCTTGCGTGATGATGCCTGGGTAAATATTCTGTCAATCAGGAACGCAACTTATGAAACTGAGTTCACAAGCAGAAGATCGTGAAAGGTTCAAAATGGATCTCCTAGATCTTCCCCCAAGAAGCTTAGGTCTGGTTATCCTCGAATGCAGCATTTGTCTTTTGTTAAATATCGGTAGTTTAGTCGGTAATGGCATGCTTTGTGCAGCAGTCTACCGCAATCCAAGACTCAGATCCACGACCAACTTATACATCATTGCCTTATCTGTCGGAGACCTCATTTGCGCCGTTCTTGAAATGCCGTTTACCTTTTGGACGTTGGTGGTGGGAAGATGGGCCCTTGGTGACGGGATGTGCCAAGTTCACGGTTTTGTCGACGTTTTCTCAACTTACTGTCCTCCGGCAACAATGGGTCTTACAGCCTTCAACAGGTACATCCGAATCGTCAAGACTAATCATTACAGGAAAATCTTTTCTCCATGGCGTTCCAAGATATGGTTAACGGCTGTCTGGTTTTCGCTAGCGGGGTATCTTCTCGTTGCGCGCATAACGAACTGGCAGAGGTATGGGTTTGTGGTTGGTTTTGCCGCCTGTAGTGTTAAACATTACACGGAAAACAGGAAGTTAGTACATTACGTTCTCATTGTCTGCGTGTATTTTGGCGTGCCATTTTTAGTAGCCATTTTTTCATATTGCAACGTGTTCAAGTCAATACGAAGACATAACGTGGAAGTTGCACCAAATCTTCATAACACCCAGGAAGCTGCACAGACCAGAATCTCAATCCAAGAGATAAAAATAAGCAAATCCATCGCCTGTGTTTTTGCTGGTTTCTTCCTTTGCTGGATACCAATGTGGAGTTTGTCTCTTCTCAATCGATTCTACCCAACACCAGTTCCCAGAGTGGTTCCATTGTTGGTGATATTTTTCGTGTTTTTAAGTAGTTCCATCAACCCCCTTATTTATGCGGCCACAAATAATGGATTTAGACAAGAGTTTCGCAAAATGCTGTCTTGTCGTCGCCAACGAAGGCAAACTATTCCAAGAAAAAAAGGAGCTGGGACGATCGTGGAGAACATTGAATTACATGAGCATGCAGATGTCTGCAGAAATGTCACGTATATGGCCATTTTAAAGATGAGCGCGAACGGAAGTATTCTTTAGAAAAGATATCCAAGATGAAAAGACCGCAAAAGTAGTTGCTTTATGAGTTAGTCGATATACCAGTGAAGTTAGAAATAAACCTAACTGGAAGTGGAAGGACTTTTTAGATTTTCTAATGAGACTATTGAACTTGAAAACTACTTTGATTGCCATTTCCTTTTTTTCAATTTTTATTTTCATTTAATCATATTTTTACAGTTTTTAAAGGCTTTCTATTAGAAGGAAGAAAGCTCAGTGTAAGTTTTAGATTATTTTTTTACAAGAGGAAGTATTGTTGTACTATTATTATTATTATTATCATTATTATTATTATTATATTATTATTATTATTATTATTATTATTATTATAAACACACTGTCAGAAATTGCAATTCTTTTTCTTCTCCGAATTTATTTTAAAGACTCCCGAAGATCAGCCCGGAAAAAGTAACATACTTTTTTCATGACTTCGTCATCTACTTTTGTAGGAAATATTATCAACCTTTATTTCGATCACGATTGAAACGCTCAAGGGGGCACCACATAATTAAAATAGACTCTTCGGAGAAGTTGAGTATGACGGATAGGGATGCTTCTTTTTTAGGCCAGATGAACACTTTGGCTCTTGCCAAAAGTTCTCTTTATTTGCCTCCACAGGTTGTTGGCAACCACTTAACTTTTCTTGTTTAACAAAGCCTGTATAAATAACTAATTTTTCTTTTACAAAATTCTTGCTTCTTTACTAACGTCCCAAATGAATCAAAGGTTTGGTGTCCTAGATTAACATTAATTAAGCTTCTGCTTCTCTCAAAAGTTAAAATAACGAATGAAAAGGATAAAAAAAAAGGTTAATGAAACACAAAATACTAAGAACTAATTAACTCAATGCATCATTTATCGACATTGTAAGGAGTGTGACATTCAATTAAGTCAGGATATAGAAGAATGGAGTTTCATCCACCTCTGTTCTATCAAGTTCAGATGACAAACATTTTCGTGTCAAATTTTAAGCCGACTGATCTAAACTAATCACTCGATGTCACCAAGGTACTAATGCATGATCGCAAGTGTCTTAAAAGACCTACTTGGGATTTTTCTTTTCCAGTCGTTTGCTGTCGAGTAAGCTCCACCATCTTTGTAAATTTAGATCGTTAATTAATTTTGTCTGGAATGAGCTATTTAGGAACCTGTGAAGGACCAATTTGTTAAGTTTTTGTGCGAATAACAGTAATCTATTTTAAATTCAAAAAGTTCGAAAAATTATGCATATATAGCATTGTCTATCACTGAAAAAATCTTAGATGTAACTCATTAATTTTTAAAAGGTGTGTTGAATTAAAACAGAATTTGTCACGTTCTAGGTGAATTTTGGCGACAAATTCTGTGGTCGCTCTAGATCACTAACACTTAATCATTATGATAAGGATGAGTTACAGAACATTGCATTAATTAAAGATAACAAACATGAATTTCAAATGCCACAGTTGATAATTCACATGTTCGTTTCCAATTCTTGGCCTCTGTTTTAATTTAAGTTTTAATTACCTGCTCTGGGATGAAATTGGGAAAGTGAGTTTATTTGAAAATTTTGCGGTTCAGGATTTTCATGCAAATTTTTGTTTCCTTTTCTATGAAAGTGGGGGCGTTAAATGGTAGGTTGGGCTGTGGAACAAAATAGGTCATGGGGAGGGTTAACGCCGATTCAAACTTTAATTTAGTATATTGTAAATATTTATAAGTTATCTAACATTTAACTGAAAGGGCTTCATTACATGAATTTCAAATGCCACGGTTGATAATTTACATGTTCGTTTCCAACTCTTGGTCTCTTTTTTCATTTGCTCTAGTCACTTTGTGTCCTTCAACAGCCAGATCGGAACCTTGGATACGTCTCTTTTTCCACCAACACAGCATTCTGTAGAATTCATTTCGAAAAGCTCGGTTAGTGACAGCGTAGATAAAGGGGTTAATTGTGCTGCTAAGAAAAAGAAGTTGTATCGCCGCCAACTGTATGCCTCTAGGGGCTGTCTCGCGCGAAAAGCGCATCCAAAACAAAAACGCCCACATGGGAACCCAACTTAGCAAAAAGCCAGCTATGATAAACGCTAAGGCTCGGCAAACCTTAATCTCTTGCACCGAAACTTTTCCAAATCTGTTCACGTTCGTCTCCAGCGAAGGCGCAACGTCATTGTTGTGTTTAAGGGTTTTAGTGAAAATTTTATAATAGCTATAACAAGCGATGGAAAGTGGGAAGACCAAACTCAGCGCGAATAGAACACAGTAGTGAGCGAATCGACCCTCTGCTGACATAAAAACCACGCTGCAAACTGCGAAACCAGGAATGAATTCAAAACTGTTAAAGTTTGTTATTTGCCCCAAAATGATGTAGAGCGCTATGGTTATCCACAAGCTACTCAACCAAATTTTAGACTTGCAAGGTGAAAATATCTTATTGTAGCTATGAGTTTTGACAATCCGCATATATCTGTTGAACGCCGTCAAACCCATAGTCGCAGGAGTTACATATGTGATGAATACATCAACAAACCCTTGAAACCAGCATAAGGCGTCGCCGAACATCCACCGACCGGTGATCAAAGTTGCCGATGCCAGTGGCATTTCTACTGTTGCACAAAGAAGATCGCTTGTTGCCAACGCAATGATATACAGATTGATTGTAGATCGAAGCTTAGGGTTCCTGTACACGGCGAAACATACCAAAGTGTTCCCTATTACGCTTATTATGTTCATTGTGAGACATGCAGTTGACTCGACGATAACAACTGCTAGGTTTCGCTCTTGTAGCTCCAGCGAAGTCATCTTTATATCACAAAGTAGGCGGATAATGTAACAATGACACTTCGGTGGGTCTTCATAAGCATTATTTTTTAAAATTAGATTGCTCTGCAGGAAATGACGTCATTTGGGAAAGCAGCCAATTTAATTTATCCACGAAATGAGATCCAGATTGAACATTTCCGCCATAAAACTTAAATTTACAACAGTGGTCTCGGTGTTGTGGCTTGAGTGTTCCAATCTGCAAACATTTATCAGATTTAGAAGAACGTGCAGAAGAAGGCAGCTATAAACAGTTCTTTTATAGACATGATATGTTTCATTCAAGATTACTTTTTCTTTGGTCAGCTGTCGCGCGATATCAAGGTTGATTAAACAAAACTACATGGAACCTCACGTAGTTTAAAGATGAAAAGCTGTTTTGTCTGTTAACCATAGAGACACTACTACGATTATCTTGTTCACTTTTATTACATCAGTGAACGTCCTTTCGTTTCCAAGTTGTTACGATCACTTAGCATTTTTATGATAAAAAAAAAAATTAATCAGCAGCTGACCGAAATCTGAAACGTGTTCCGGCTTTTAAAGATAAAGTTCAATCAAATGACCAACGAAATATCAATGTTACATGTATCCTTTATGGATACTATTTATTACCAACATTTTACTTCCTGCAACTGCAGCTTCGACCGGTTCTGTACCCTTTTTTTCAGATTTTTCTTTAAAAGAAAGAAAAATCCTTTGAATTTTGAGTCGTTTAAAATTTAACAACTCAAAATGTTCCCACGCACTCTTCAGTAGAAGCCTCTCATATGCATTACTCGTTCAATTACTCGAACCGGAAAGTTCTACAATGATCAGTTTTACCTCTTGTCGTGTTCTGATGGACGTGTTATTTATCATCCTTGAATAAGAAAAGACACTATGTTTTAATTTCCGGCCTTTCAAACCTGAGGAAGTTTGTCACAACCATATTAACGCGCAAATATGTTTTTGTGATAATGTCTTGATTTGCTGCAAACTTTTTGATCCATAATTCGAGTACTAACAATCTGGCAATACTCTGAGTATATGAAGTCGAATGGAATCACGATCGAATATATCCTTGAGAGAGTGGGCGAGCTAATAACACTTATAACTCCCAGAGGTTAAAAACATGTAAAATCTCTTCGTGAGACAAGAATATCATCGGACAAAACTGTTGATAAGAGAGTAGAAACGTTTTAGCAGGAGGGTGTTATAAGTTGATGTCAGTCCAAACTCTCTCATCTAATTTACAAAGGAGTGTATGTTAGTCTAAGACGGAGTATAAGGGAAAATAAGTCATCAGATATTAATTGACAGTGAAAGTCATATTGCAACTTTTGAAAGTGCAGATGTCTACGATTTTTTCCATTAGTGATTGAAATACACTGTAAATAGCCATTTTGGGACTTTTTGAGGTTGGAAGTGTTAAAGGAATATTATTCTATGGTAAAAAAATTGGGACCAAACATAAAAGTGAGAATGAAGAGGCTTACCATTCAACTCATCTCGAAACCGACTCATATCAAAAATAAATATTGTCAATTATCGATTTTTAATTCTGGCTAAAATATCTGAGAGCTCCTCAACAGAAAAGCAATTTTTTTGTTATTCATTCCTGATTTCTTTCTTTCTTCCTCAGTTTTTTCGTGTTTTTGTCAAAGCAGAAGGTAATGTCCTTCGCAGCCGATACAAGGTCCCATCAGGCAATGAGATCCCTCCCCTCCCCTTCCCCACACAGGAGAACTCATTTCTGGGCGAGATCAGATAACGACTGTAAAGGAGACTGGGTAATATTCTGCTACAGATCATTTCCTTAATTCTCATAACCAGGTGACTGATACAAAAGACAAAGTCAGAAAACAAAGACATCAGACATTTCATACAAAATCTCTCAGCACACCCTCACGGTATTTCTTAGTCTGCTTTCTTATTTCGTTCCAGATGCTTTTTAGTAATATTTTCCCTATTATTTATCGCTTTTAGCTCTGTGGATTGGTTGTTGTCTTTTGCATTTTGTCTTTGAGGAGGAAAAACGGGACGTTGAAAAAAAGCATCTGTAGTTGATGGAAAACAATAAGCAAACTAACTAATCTTCTCCTGTCGAGTTTCAAATTTCCTTTGGATTAAAAACTAGTTAAAGCAATGTGGTACCAGATAATTTCAATTAAACTTGGGCTTTTTCGTGATGGCACTGCATTTTCGGACCGTTTGTTCATGACGGCAGCTTCTAAATTTATAAACAGCTTCCATCTGCCGTTTCTGCCAAAACAAATTTCACAGTTTTGCTAAAAGGCTTTAAGTGATATGGGAAGGAATCTCTAGTGTGCTCGTTTGCTCGCTAAATTTTTTTCCCAGCTCAAACGTTTCCGATTTGAAAATCAGGCTGAAAAATAAGGAAAAAACAATATTCATTTGGAATTAAGTTTTAATCACCTGCTCTGGGATGAAATTGGGAAAGTGAGTTTAGTTGAAAATTTTGCCGTTCAGGCTTTTCATGCCAATTTTTGTTTCTTTTTCTTTGGGAGTGGGAGCGTTAAATGGTAGTTTGGGCTTGTGAAACAAAATAGTTCATGGGGATGGTTAACGCCAATTCAAACTTTAATTCAGTATATTGTAAATATTGATAAGTTATCTAACATTTAACTGAAAGGGCTTTATTAATTACGCCTGCGATATAATTTGCTTCCCACCTGTTTCCAATGAAAGGATGAACAGGTCCTAATTCATATTCAGATAGGTAACTGAAGCCTCTCAGAATAACATGACAATCACTCACTAATAAAATTGTCAAGCTTTCCTAGAATCCTGCATTGATGTAAAAGGAAGGTTTTGATATAGACTTAGCATCTGTTTTGTTTTGGTATCAATGGTCTCAGCGGAGGAGGTACTGAGCTCGAAAGAAGAAAATGTCGTTTTTGTTTTAGTTAAGTTTAATCAGGCGGGGTGAGAGGTTGCTTTTTGATCATGCCTTCGATGCGCCTACCTGATCGAAGCTTGGTAGCTGTCATCTTCGAGGCGATTATTTTCCTCACAATGTGCGCCGTAAGTGTCACAGGAAATACTCTGGTGCTTTTGGCTGCGTACAAAAGCCCTAAACTGCGATTGACCACGAATCTGTACATCATAGCTCTGGCAGTGAGTGATTTGGTCTGCGCAACTGTAGAAATGCCGATAGCTGCAACGACAGTAATCAAGGGAAAGTGGAACTTTGGTGACGGAGTATGTCAGTTCCAAGGTTTCGTTGATGTATTCGTTACGTATGTGACTCCTGCGACAATGGGCTTAACGGCGTTTAACAGATACATGCGGTGTGTCAAGACCCACAACTACAACAAAATATTTTCTCCCCGAAAGTCTAAGATTTGGCTGACTTGTGTCTGGATATCTTTGGCATCGTATCTCGTCATCGCCCGAGCGACAAACTGGAATAAGTACCAGTTTATTGCTGGTTACGCCCTATGTAGCGTAACTTTTACAACAAGAGAAAGAAAGTTTGTTCACTACTGCATCGTTTTCGGCTTATATTCCCTCTTACCGTTTTCCGTCGCCTGCTTTAGTTATTGGAAAGTTTTCTCCAAACTCCGCCATCACAAACGTCAGGTTCTTCCATCTCTTGAGAACAGCGTGAACCCTCAGAGCCGATTATCTGCACATGAAATCAACATAAGCCGGGCGTTGTTGTACGTGGCAGCAGGATTTTTGTTCTCTTGGATCCCACTGTGGGTTTTCGCATTTTGGAAGCGCTTATCTCCAGAGACAGTTCCCAGATTTGTAGAGTTAGGTGTCGTCCTTATGTTATTTTTGAGTGCCACAATAAATCCTTTTATTTATGCAGCCAACAGTCGCGTTTTGAGAGGAGAAATTGGCAATTTAATTTGTTGGTGGAAAGTCAAAAGGAGTACAACGATAAGATATGATCACGATAAAAACGCTAGACAAGAAATGAAACAACTACAGGTTCATGAAGATCGCCGGTAACAACGAAAGAAGTACGGGTCCACATCTAAACTGAACGTTTGTTTCTATTCAAACAGTCTATGCCCGTCGGTAAGCAATGCTCAATATATACGAAAGCGAAGAAATACAAAACTGAAATACGCGATTTAAATTTATCTACCCAGCCAACTTTACGGGAGGAATTGCATATAAATGTTTATGAAGTTAAATTTACTGAATTGACGCAAACCAATGATAAAGCTAACTAGGGTAATCCGCTGGGCATGAAACGACAAGTGAACTCTCTAAATGAGTATTTCTTGAAGCTGATTATTCGAGATTCGCAGTAAATATATATTAACACATTAGTTCTTATGGAGATCATACCTCTACATTATTTACATTCAAGCCTTTAACTATGACGTTTCCATGAACATGGTTAATAATGAAGAACTGTTAGCGTTGGTATAAGTAAACACAGCCTCCTTTGTTGACTTTGACTAAGCAAAACCCACAAGTAAAGTAAAACCAAGTTGGTTTCATTCGCCGAAATTAAAACAAAAAAAATCGAGTCTGTTAAACGCCGACATACTTGCTGCCTAATTATAAACGAGGTTGTTGATGTTTTATTTAACGTTTAAAATCAGAAGAAATCAATGAAGATTGGACATCTAGATTGTCAAGTAAGTTTTTATCTCACATAAAATTAAAAAATCTATTAAAGTGCAAAAAAAGAAGAGAGAAGTCTGGCCGGATGTTCCATTTCCCTATGCAAACACGGTCACTGAATTTGGAGAGAGGCGGCTTTAATTTGTGTTTGTGTTAGGACCACAGTAATCGCTGGCCCGTATGTCACGATTTATTGCAGGATAGAGGCCGCTTTAAGGTAACTGTCGCGAGACCTGAACCAAACTGAGTAGTCACAAAGTCCAATCACAAAACAGGAAAATATCAAAGGAAATACAAATAACGGTGAGCGCATTAAACGGCAGGTCCCCCAGTCGGGTATCATGATCTTTGAAATTCATTGATCCAGCGCATGGCGCGAATTTTTTCACCAATCACAGAGCAAAGGAAGGTTGAACCATTACAATCCCTGATTACTTTCAGCCGCGAATCGAAAATTGCGCTTTTTATAATTAAATAAAGCAAGCATAACAATATTGTTATTAATACCTGTTTACGCGTATGAATGAAGTTCAGTGGTCAAAGTTGCATGAGTTAAAGAAACAATGTCTCAGTTCGACTTAATTGTAATTCATTTTGGTGGTGTTTAGATTCGGTCCAGTTTTAGAGGCATCTTTCTTCTCACTGCTACCCCTCTCTTAGACCTTTTTCGCGGCTGTTCCACCATCTGGTTGTTGTACTGCTTTTGCTCTCCCAAGTACAGTTCCATGCATCGGGTGGTGATCCTGTCTTGTCTTGAGGTGTTATTTTCATAGCCTTGGAAGGTTATTTTTCTTTCCCTGTCAGTCCATAGCCGCTCACAGTTTTGTTCACGATTTCACTTTTCTGTTCATTTAAATTCCGCATTGATCCGCTTCTCTACTTATCTTCTGACTGTTTCCGTTACTTACGGGAGGACCTTTTCTTTCTCTTAGGTTCAATCATTTCATCCACTGATTCATCTCCAGGCGAGGCAGACCTGCCTTCATGATGTCGTCTTTTTCTCTCCGTTAGGGGTGAGGATTCTACATAAGTTACTCGGGGGGGTCCGTCATCTGATATCTCTAGCTTCAGATCTTTCATCTCTACCTCTTTTTCGTCATACTCTGCACCTTCGTTTCTCTTCTCCAACAGTTTCCCATTCAATGGATTCTCTTTTTGCAGTATTTTGAACGTTCCTTGCGATACCGGAAGTCGTTTCTCGTTTCCATTGACACTCTCAAGCTCAAACAGGAAGCAGCCAATGTTCACACTGTAGGAGTCTTTTTCTGACTGCTCTAAATTGGCGATGAATATCACGAACCTCTTCAAGTTGTAGGTGGGCATGTTGTTCCACACAGTATTCTCGTCTCCTCCGCTTGGCCTGGCGAGACCAAGTTGATGGTGGGAATGCCACTCGCCAATATGACAAACGCCTTCACTTTTTGTCATCTGCGAACCAATCTCCTCCAAGTAGCTAATATCTTGGTAGAAAGAAACTGAAGATCTTCCACAATTTTGGCCAGGACCGACAACAAACTGAATAACAGCGGTGTGTTTGTCAGCCCACAAACCAAACAAATCTCCACCAGTTTCGATGTTCGTTTTCATGAGCACCCAAGCGCATAGCTGTTTGAAATCTTCTTCATAGATCACAACTTCAAAGTTCCTCGGATGGATGTCTTCCTCCCTTGAGCTAAAAAAGGCCATCACTGCAAATGAAGATTGAACTGTCGCTAGTTTGAAATGTAGTTCTGGTGACAAACAATGCGCCTTTTTGAATATCGTAATTTCCGAGAAATTGTGGTGTAACCGTAAACAAACTCGATCGAGTGATGACGTAACAGATCTAGACGAACTTTCAGGTTATGCAGACATAGGTAAGAATAAACGTTTTCGGCGTTGTCCTATTTTTGCTGGTGAAAGAGGCTTCGAAACTACAATTCTGCTAATATTTTCAGTTTCGTTACATCCCTCAGGCTAATATGATGATTCTTTTGTGAGATTTTCCTGGAAGAAACGGAACACTTGAGTGAATGCTTCCGCGTGACCAAAAATAAAGTAATTAAAATAAAAAAAATCCACATGATGTTTTCTTTCTTTGAAAAGAATGAAATGATTTTCGTGTCCAGCCACAAAACTAATTAAGAGTTTCTGACACCCGTAATAAAACTAGTTAGAGAATAACGCAATACATTATTTCAGAGTCGGTGTGAAAAATTAACATACTTGCATTTTCTTTCTGAAAATTCGAAAAACTCCCGCCGGATGACAACCAGGTAAAAACAGACCACAAAGTAAATGAATTTCACAGCTTTTTACATTTTTTTGAAACAGTCTCATCCCAGAATCTTTGCCGATTGATTATGCAGCTCTGTCCACAACAACAAACCTTATGAAATTGTGCATGATTGTGTGACAATCTTTTCCTGTTTATTCTTTATATTAGTCACGAAAGCCAAATATTCCAACGTGACGTACTGGTGTCGAATTTTATGTAGCAAAAAGAGGCTTTTTTATGACTTAAGGTCTTGTTTTTAAATAAAGCAATTGCCCAAAAAAATTGCACAATTTTTATTTTATCTTACGCATTCGGTACTCTTTGGGAATTGATATAATCCAGGTTATCAATAATTTCACTAGGTACAGCTTCTCATATTTATGCTGTGGAGTAGATAAAACTTTTCTTTTAAAGTACCTCGATTCAGAGCTTAATACTAAGCATATATTTGGTATTAAGAATCTGGTTGCTAAAGATGCAAATTTTAGACAGAGCCTTATATTTTAATCAGGGTAAATTACCGTAGGCCCTTTTTTATGATATTACTGAGCAGGGGGCCCTTTTCGATTAAGTTCTTGAGAACAAGCATTTGTTAACATATTGCCCAATCACAAAAAAGTAAAATGTCACAATGAGCCAATGAGAACTCAAAGTGAGAACATATAACAAGACTCGAGTGCAAGAAAACGCTGGTACTAAGTCGAGATATTTTGCATTGACTGTTAAGAGAGTTACACGAGTTCTCTTAACTTTCAGCTGTGAAATGGAAATTGCACTTTTTGAATTAAGCAAGCATAAAGAGTACCGTTACAAAGAGCCATGTTAGTTTGAGTTCAAAGTTAAAAGTTCAACTTGGTTGTAATTCATTTTGATGGTGTTTTGTTCTTATATTTGGTGGGGCCACCTTTCTTTCCAATGCCACCCTTTTCTTCGACTTTTTTCTTGGCTCCTTTATCAGCTGGTTTTACTGGTACTGCTTTCCCAGGCACAGAACTTGACGGCGGTGCTCCTGACTTGCTCTTAGGTGTAGCTTTTGTAGCCTTGGAAGATTTTTCTGGTATTGGTTGGCTGCTTCCAGCTCTACTGGCATCATTTTTCTGCCCTTCCCTCAGTTTGTCCTTGTCGCTGTCATGTGGCTTTACCTGCTTGTTGGCACCACGATCCGACCTCTGAATCCTAGATTTGGTCTGTTTATCTTTCATAGGCGTCTCCCCTTGCCCCGACACATTTTTGTTTGATCTTGACGTTTGATCCTGATCAAGCGAATTGAATGCTTTGTTCGAGTCTTTACTAGGAGGCTCCGCGTTATCTGCTGATTTTTCTCCTTCTATCTTTGCTTTCCCTCCGTCTTTGTTTGACACTTTACTTGACTTTCCTTCTTCGGTCCTATCATGGGAGGCGTTGTGATCATTTGCATCACCCTCTGGTTTTCTACTGTTAGGTTGGGTTTCATGTTCCTGGTCTTTTTCTGGAAGCTGTTGGTCATCTGTCGAGTTTTCGCCTTCTACTTCACTTATGTTTACATTTCGCTTGCCATCGTTAGACTCTTTGTTTGATGTTCCTTCTTGGGTCTTATCATGGGAAGCTCTAGTGACATTTGCTTTACTCTCCAACAATTGAATGCCAGGTTGATCTTCATGATCCATTTCTTTTTCCTGAGGAAGTGGATCACTCGCTAGGTTTGTTCCTTCCCCTCCACTGGTCTGTGCATTTCCCTCGTCGTTTGTTAGCAATTCGTTTGAGTTTTCTGCTTGGCTTCCGTGAGAATCATTACCCTCATTTGAATCACTGGTGGCTGTCTTGTGGGTGTCTTCTGCTCTTGTCGACTTTCCTTGTTTGGGGTCATTTGCTTCGCTTCCATGGGAATCATTAGTCTCATTTGAATCACTGGTGGCTATCATTTGGGTGCCTTCTGCTCCTGTCAACTTTCCTTGTTTGGGGTCATCTGGTTGGCTTCCATGAGAATCATTACCCTCATTCGAATCACTGGTGGCGGTCTTGTGGGTGCCTTCTGCTCCTGTCGACTTTCCTTGTTTGGGGTCATCTGGTTGGCTTCCATGAGAATCATTAGGTTCATTTGAATCACTGGTGGCTGTCTTGTGGGTGCCTTCTGCTCCTGTCGACTTCCCTTTTTTGAAGTCATCTGGTGTCATGTTTTTCTTTCCCTGAGTGTTTTCGTTACCAACGGAACTAGCTCTGGCGTCTTTTCTCGATTTCTTATTATTCTTTTTTCCTGATTCACCTTCAGTTTTAGGCCTCTTGTTTCCCGAGGAGGAGGATGTTTTTGTGACATAAGTTACTTGTGGGGGTCCCTCAGGAGATATCTCCATCTTTAAACATTCCATACTTATTTCAATCTTGTCATGCTCTGCACCTTCGTCTCTCTTTCTTAACAGTTTCCTATTCAATAGATTCTCGTTTTTCAGTATCTTGAACGTTCCTTGCAATACCGGAAGTTGTTTCTCTTTGCCATTGACACTCTCAAGCTCAAACAGGAAACAGCCAATATTCACATTGTAGGAGTCTTTTCGTAACTGCTCTAAATTGGCGATGAATATCACGAACCTCTTCAAGTTGTAGGTGGGCATGTTGTTCCACACAGTATTCTCGTCTCCCCCACTTGGCCTGGCGAGACCAAGTTGATGGTGGGAATGCCACTCGCCAATATGACAAACGCCTTCACGTATTGTCATGTGCTCACCAATCTTCTCCAAGTAGTTGATATCTTGGTAGAACGAAACTGAAGATCTTCGACAATTTTGGCCAGGACCGACAACGAACTGAATAACAGCGGTGTGTTTGTCAGCCCATAAACCAAACAAATCTCCACCAGTTTCGATGTCTGTTTTCTTGAGCACCCAAGTGCATAGCTGTTTGTAATCACTTTCGTAAATTACCACATTAAAATCCCCTCGCTGCGATTTGGATGACCCGCTCAACCACGACATCATTGTGAAAAATGGTTTGACTGGTCTGAAGCGTTTTTTCGAAGACCTTTCGCTTACGATCTACGCGTTATAAGGATTACTGCGGAAGTTGGTTTTCCGGGAAATTATACCGTGACTGTAAAATATGCAAAAATATCGCTTCCTTACAGCTTCAATAAACTTGTTGGCACAAGATGTATCGTTACCAAACAGGCTACGTTACTGATTTTCGAAAATTTGAGCGCTCTATTCTTTCGTTATGACTGACGAAAGCTTAGAAACTTCAGTTTTACAGTTTCTTTTAGTTTCGTTGGGTTCATCATGCTAATATTATGATTCTTTTCTTGGAAAAGGCTAAAAACTCTTGCATGAGTTTCACAGCGTGACATGAAAGAAAGGAAGGATTTGTTGGATCCTGGTTCAAATTTCTTTCTGTTGAAAGGATTCAACAATTACTTATGCTTACCGAAAATCAATTGATCGCCTCACACACGAGTAAAACTGGTTAGCAAAAAAACTCACTGCTTTATTTCTGATGCAGTGTTAAAGATAAACTCATTGTGACATTTTTTTCTGAGAATTAGAGACACCCTGACATGCTTATCAAAGCAAAGGGAGGAGCAAATGAAGTTGACAGTTGTCTCCTTTTTCTTAGAAGAGTTTCACCCAGCGCTGATAGCTGATTGAGATTATGCTATTCTACTCGCAAAAAAATCGCAGGAGACTGAATTTAATCATGTGAAATTCGTTATTCTAGGCTACAATTCCCCTGCTTTGAAATTCAGTTAAAGTATTGGGGGGTTTCTGATGAAGAGTTTCACGACCACGGCCTACTGGTCTGTATCCAGCCGGATCAACTCAGTCAGCGCGTTCAAACCCTTACGTAGTTTGAGAATTGAGTCATGAAAGAACTGTCTGACCCTAAAAGTGTATGTAAGACTTGTTATCTTGACATAACTGTTCTATGCCCATAGTTGTCTTATAAGAACGTTCAGGATGCGCTTTTAAATTTCAGCTGAGTACTTTGTTATATTTTAGAGAAAATGTCCTCAGTTGAATTTTTTCATTTAATTTGGGAAACTGTATGCGTGTACATAGGGATGACGTTGAACATATGCCATGATCTACAGCTGGAGAACGCTCATAGCTTCTGAATTATAGCACAATGCACAGCACTTACGCAGTTTATAATTTCTTATAAGTATTTGGATTGTTTGTTATCAACGATCTCAGGCCGAAGAGTTAAATTATATCTTACATATTTACGGGTAATATTGCGGAAAATCTAGCTTCGATAACTTTCACGGGAAAACGACATCATTAAGCTTCATAGTCTTTCGTTGAGGGTCCTCGGTTCCTATTTTCGTGCGCCGAAATCTTAAGAGTAGAACTTACTAAGATATTGCATGCATCGAACAAAACGTGAACAAACAGGGTGAATGTTAGTAGTATCAAGCATGAACTTATCTTTCGACTTCTCAGTTTTTTTCCGGGAACGCTATAGATACACTGTCTCTAAAAATAGAAAGTAACACAGACAAAGTTGACAGTTGATTGCGTGTTTTCTCAGAATATCTTCACAGCTGGATCCTGGGTGAATGATTGACATGCAGTTTAACCTACGAAAACATTTCCACGAAATTATGCTTGGTCATAGACAATACGTTCTTTGAACATTGTTTCATGGAAACCTTACGTTTTGACTAATATGAAATGTGGAGGAGATCAAAGAGAGGAAATCTGTTAAAAGTCAGAGGACAGTAGTAGTTCATCTTTAAGACTGGATTGAACAAGAAAGGGGAGATCATGTCATCCAGAAAAGGTTAGCTCAGAATGGCGAGAAGTGAAATGCTGTTTGCAGTGCTCTATGAACGAATGCGATGAAAGCGACTGGGTGATGTCTAAAATTTGGAGTGCTTTGTGTCGCTGCGTTTTAAGATGCCACAGCGATATTGTCTGAGAAAGAGGTCACCACCTGTCTGTAATAAAAGCCATTAAAACCAACAACTCGAGAACTTTCACATTCATATTTTTGTATAATGCTCGAGGGTGATGCAATCAATGTGACAATTTGTTCCTTCTTTTCTTGGAACTGCGGTGTGATGGTGATCGCTTATAAGCATAAATTACTCCATCATGAAAAAAAAACCAGCAAAAAAACAAAACAAAAGAATTCAGAAATTAAAGTTGTTTCCCTTAGCTCTCCTCTCGAATTGGTCCTTCAGTGAGAAGAAGAGTCACAAAAGCTTTGATGAAAATAAACTACTTGGCAAAATTTAAAAAGGATGTTCCACTGTCGAGGACGGTCCAAGAAGTCACGCAACGCTTACTATCAAAGAAATGAAAATAACTACGCTCTAAAATATCAAAAGAATGCTATACTAATGGTTCACCGAGTCTGGAGGTCATTTTTGAAATTAAGATACGTCTCCTCACTGGAAAGTACCTTAGACCGAGTATGGAAAAGATGTGATAGATCCAAAATGGCGTTAGTGCGGAGATATATTTGTATAGTGCACAACCAATCAGGGAGGGTGATGCAATCAACATGACATTGTGTTCCTACTTTTCTTGGAACTATGGTGTGATAGTGATCGTTTATTAGAATGAATTACTCCATCATTAAAAAAAACGAACAAAACAAAACAAAGAAAGGTAGGAAATTAAAGTGGTTTCCCTTAGCTCTCTTCTCAAATTGGTCCTTCAGTAAAAAGAAGAGTCGCAAAAACTTTGATGAAAATAAACTACTTGGCAAAATTTAAAATTAGTGTTCCACTGTTGGGGACGGTTCAAGAAGTCACAAAACGCCTACTATCAGAGAAATGAAAATAACTAAGTTCTAAAATATTAAGAGAATGCTATACTAATGGTTCACCGAGTTTGGAAGTCATTTTTGAAATTAAGGTGCGTCTCCTGGTTGGAAAGTACCTTAGACCGCGTATGGAAAAGATGTGATAGATCCAAAATGGCAATATTTTCAATCTATTGTATGTAGCGGAGGGCCCCTTCCTGTGTTTCTGACAGAGTTGAGTGTGACGGGAACGCAGATGCAATGTTTGAGTGCGACGGATCTACAGATGTAATATAATTAATTAAAGCACTAACAGCATTTTCAACATTATTCCCGCCGATCATTATGTAGTCTTCCCTGTTCGTGGAAACACTTGCATTGGATTTTGGAAAATTATAAGGAAAGGTAATTGTACATTCTCTTCCTCGGCGGCGAAGGCTCAGAGTGATGTCTCGAGTGTCAGTACTGCGTCGCATCTTGACCTCGCCATCGGCGATTTTCCTTAGTGCGTCGAAAACATATCTAAGAGCGGCCTCTCCTGAGTCTCCGGTATACCACTGTTCAGTTGTCACGCTTGTAGGGTTACCACACATTTCTGGAAATGGTTGATCAAAAAACTTTATGCGATTGATTATCTCCCTGACTGCTGTTTCTAACTGGTCACCACCAGTCATTGCGTAGAAATCTCCGCTCTTGAACAAGCTCGCATTGGATTTCGGAAAGTTCGATGGAAACCTGATTTCCCAATGTTGTCCTTTGCACTCGAGAGTCAACGTGACGTCATGGGTGTCCTTTTCTCGACTTATTCTTAACTCACTATCAGTGATGTTCCTCAATTCTTGGGAAACGTATCGAAGAGCTGCCTCTCCTTGATCACCAGCATACCACTGCTCTGCATTTATCCGTGCCGCGGGTACAAGATTTCGGTCAGCCCATGTTGGTTGCTCCTCAGTTATTGCTGATATCATAGCTTGGACGGCGGTGTTGATGTTGTCACCACTGACTATTTTAGAGAGTTCTCCATTTGACAAGTTTACTTCAGATCTAGGAAAATCGGGTGGAAACCTGATTTCCCAGTGATGTCCGTCGCGCGTGAAACTTAACGTGACATCATGTGTGCCTTTTCGTCGACTCATATTCACTTCACTATCAGCAAAGTTTGTCAACTCGTCTAAAACATGACGAAGAGCTGCCTCCCCTTGAATGCTCTCGTACCACTGTTCTGTGGTCACTTGTGCGGCACCACCATGAATCAGCGTACCTTTAGGCTGGATTACTGTTGATATCAGCGCTCTGACGGACGTGTTTATAGTATTACCACCAACCATAGCGTAAAACACTCCGTCAACATGCAAGCTGGCATTTGAAGCTGGAAAATTCGATGGAAAACGGACTTGCCACTGTTTACCATTACACTGGAAGCACATGCAAAGATCCCGGGAGTCTTTATTGCGACTCATATCCACCACACTGTCGGCAATTGCATTCAGCTTTCGTAGTATGTACTGAACATCAGACTCCCCCTGTGTGCTTGCATACCACTGAAAAGTTCCCTGGCTGGCGCTGGACAATCCTTGTTTAAAGGGAACCACATCTGAAAGATATGAGGTAATACATTTCATAACTGTAGATAAAAAGAACAATACACTAAAAATCGAAAAGTCCTCAGCGCTAGAAAACCAAAAAGAAACATCATTATCCTTGATAATTACAGAAATGTTGGCCTAGCCTTTACCTCCACAGTGCAAAATGTAAAACAAATTTTGGTGATAATGGTTCCTGGCTACCTAGCATAGGTTAAAGATTGATTATAACTGAATTAGAGAGACGTACTTGTCGTTAGACTGCTGTGGGTAACGGAAGCGGAAGAAGCATCCAGCATAGCATAGACCTGTGTTGCTTTTAGTCTTCTGAGAGGATCATGGTTTGTACAGGCATGAAAAACATCTTTAACATGTTTCCAAGCTGAAGACTGTTTGTTCTCGTACTTTGGGTCACAGGATGGACGTTTTCTTTGTTTTTGAAAATTCATGATATCTAGGGGCTGAATGAAACCGTCTCGTTGATATGGGTATGAGTCAGCTGGGTTAATCAAGCAGTAAAACACCATCCCTAGCGCCCAGATATCCACTTTTTTCAAATCGTCCATGGTAAGTTTATTTCTTTGTACCATTGGTTCGCGCAACAGAATCTCAGGTGCCATGAAAGCAATTGTCCCTCTGAATACTTGGCTTGCGTTAGGGTCACTGAGCCCATTTGTCTGCAGCCACTGAGAACGGCTCTCGCCAAAATCAGCCAATTTACATACAATCGGTCTCTCTGCCTGAATTCTCTTTAACTGACGCCTGTCTTGAAGATTGGAGTAATGCTGATTGGAGATCAATATGTTGATCGGCTTTAGGTCGCGATGAACAATTTCATGGCCATGTAGATGTGCAACTCCTCTGGTGATATCAACTGCTATCTTTGGAATTAGATGATCAAATCGATGTTCTTCAGATTGTGGCACTCGAGCAATCTCCGAAAGAAATTCGTCCAAAGTGCTAACCTTCCTATTTCTTTGAAAAGGCTCAAAATCAAAAACCACGTACTCCATGATAATAGTTGGAGGGTTTATGCAAATACCATAGATTCGGACTATGTTCTCATGGTTGAGACTCTTTAATAACAGGGCTTCCTTGATGAAAAGCCTCCTGGAGTCATCTCTCATGGCCACTGAGTTGTGCATGACTTTCATCACAACATGATTGGTCACATCTGGCTCGACACAGTTCGCTAAATAAACTGTTCCAAACGAACCATGTCCAAGAGTTTTACGGATTTTCAGTTTTCGATAATCCCATATCTTGATTTCCAATTCCTCACCCATTTTGACTGACTCTTAAGTTACTTCCCTGTAAAATGAGACAGAGGCAATTCTTTTCATCCAAGTTCTGCCGGAAAGGAAATACCAAGGCCACAGGGCCAACATAGGGATGCATTACTTTTATGTTAGTAGGAGAGACTGTACTCCTTTAGTAATGATAATAAAATGCTGAGTGCGATGAGATGTCACTACGGTACTCCCACGAGTGAAACGAAAATATTTAATTTGTTTTCATCAGGAAGCGCGATGTTCGTGAGTTAAGTTTCGAAGATCGCTATGGCGCTAGGGGCAATTTGGCAATAGCAAAGGTTTTAAAGCAAAAACTAAATCAGATGTAAGTGTCAACCGAAAAGCATAACTTATGTGATTGGAATGTTTATATCATATTGCTTGACTTGCTCGCTCAACCTTCCTATTTTTGAACTTACCTTTATTTGAAACTAGAGCCTTCTTTTCCTCCGCAAATTTCCTATTTGTTCCAGTTCCAGTCGATGTAATAGTCTGTTTCATTAAAAAAGAAATGCGAACGCTCTTTGCATCAAATGAATGAATACTGTTTACAGCGGAATAGCGACTCATCGAATATATTTGTATACCGGGCTGGCTCGCCTCCGAGGATCATTTGGTCTCGGGTCGCTTATAGTGATTATTCTGTTACGGTCCTCTACGCTGTTTCGCGGTAAACAACTGTGGCAATAGTTTATTTTGGTTCTGTGATTTCTTTCACGGCAAATTTTGCTTTCGCCAGAAGCGTTACATATTTCAAAGGTCTAATCACAATGAGCAGCTTTCTAATTTCCTAGAATACCTGAAAACAAAGAAGACCTGTCATTTAAAATACTTGAGAGGGCGGAGCAAAGGATATTGACGGTCAGTTCCGATGTTTCTTAGAATCTAGTCGACGCGAGATACAACATTAGGACAAGCAAGGCATCTTCGAGAAATTGATTGAGATCCCCGATCAAACATACATTCACTAGCTCGTTGTTGGCTTGTGTGTAGTCAGTAAGTTTTTCATCAGTAATCCAGGCTACCAGAGGAAATCGAGGAGAACATCAGCTTACAGCCTTGTCATAGCATTAAGCTCTTAAAACGCCGATAAAAGCACAAAGATGGAGAACATGACAAACAAAGAAAACTTGTTCTTCGACCCTGCTACAGGAAAGCTTTGCACTTCAAGACCAGCAAGTGATAAAGCTATAGCTGTGGACATGAACAAACAAGGATCTGGTGGATTTTTCAGCTTTACCGTGAAGGAAGCAAGAGATTGTTTCATGTCTTTGACCCTGCTTAGTGATGTTGTTGAAGAGTTTCCTCACAACCAAATGGAGAATTGAGGCTCTACGGTGGACCTCTTATCGTAGTCTTTATTAGGAGCAAGAACTTTGCATAATTACATATGGCTACTGCTGGGTTCAGTTCTGACTGACTATGATTTGTAAAGGTGAACGAGAGACATTGTACTGTGAAGCATCTTAAGCTATCAATAAGAAAACGTATTTATTTTAGACCATTTTAGTCAGGATAATCTCTCCGATTTTCACCCGCAGTAGGAACTATAGCGTTCTTTCATTGTGTAGTGAATCACTGTAAAACTATTTTTCCAAAAGGAAAAATAAATTGTAGTCTTCAAGCGAATGAGGGGAAATTGCCGAACATCATTAACGATGATTGACAACAAATGGCGTTGTGCTGATCTTATTTGGGAACTGAGAACTGAGAACTGGCAGAGCAAGAGCCAGAGAGAGAGAGAGAGAGAGAGAGAGAAAGAGATGGGGACATCCAATTCAGTAATCTGATGTTATCATTTTGAAAAATATGATATTTTCATAGGATTTGCTGTTTTCTATTAAAACAGATTTGGTCTGAAATAGAATAATAAATAACGCATATTAGAAGCGAAAACCTTTAAGAATTATAAATACATCGGAAGAAGGATAAGTGTGAACGTGTTGTTACTGAGAATGACTTTGCCGCGTGCGAACGGCGTGGGTTGCCTGATCGAAATTCTAAAACAATCAAACATCCAAGAAACTTCATCAACAAGCGAGAAAGAACCGTTTAATTGTTTTCATATTCAAAATCCACTTTTTGTAACCTTCACAGATTATCTCAATCCAGCCCGCTAAGTATGCATCGCTATTAAAGACGAAAATCAAACACAAACTTGTCTAATTTTTAACTATGGGATCCTATCTGGCCCCACTTTATGTTACACATTCTCATTTTGGTAAAAGGTGGGCAGATTTTAATGAAGATAAACTCCAGAAATCGAATCATTGTTGGAAATTGGAAAATCAAAATTTGAAATATCTGGAGATAACCTAGATGCAGATGTAATTGTCACTGTCCGTACTAAGTTCCTATCAGTTCCTATTAAATCTTGCAATTGCCCTTGAGACCTGACGAGACGACCCAATAATGGAAATTATCTTCCCCACTGCCTGATTCACTGTGCTGTTGGCATCTTGTTTATACGCTATTCCACCACCTGGCGCGTCTGGGTTTTCAACTAGAACTGCTCCCCTAGTGGGAAACGTGGGTGGAAAACTGACCTGCCACTTCTTTCTCTGATGCCAGTCTGTAAACGACATCGAAATGTTTTCGGTAGTGGTGTCTCGGGACATTTTAACCTCATCCTGAGCAATCTTCTCGAATTCTTCAACGACCGCTTTTAATTTTTTGTTTCCCTCTGGAGCAGAGTACCACTGATTTTTTCTCGTAACTGCTTCATGCGGCTGGTGACGTGGTTGGGACTGAGACCAACCCTCCCATCCTTGCGTTGCGGTGGGTTGTTCTGGGGGATGATAGTGTTGTCTTGCTGTTTTCCTTGGGTCGACATCGGGACGATTAAATGGGTTTTGGCCTTGGAGTGTTTCCAATTTTCCTCTTCCCTTCGGGGTTTTGCTTTCAAATAGATAAGGGCATATTTTACTTGCCTCCACATCGAGAATTAGAAATCTCAAGGGGTTTCCACCATCAAACTTTAATCGAAGAAGGTTTCTGTCATAATCAGTCTTTCCAGTGTAGGACATAACTGATCGCCACTCTCCGATGTGGCACAGCCTGTAGCGTCTCCAAAGTTCTTCACCAATACCTGCAGATGTGGTCTTGTCGACATTGGAAGGTACTGCATAATGAACTACAGGGTTACCAGTGCTCGTCCACTGACCAAACAAACTTCCACTTTTTTCTGTGCCTAGAGTAGCCTCTCTATTAAGTTTTCGATGATCTTCGTCAAAAATATAAGCTGTAAAGTGAGAAGCAGCCATGTTGACACGAAAGAGCTGAATTCGTTCTGTTTCCTCGTAAGCGAAAGCGGCAGCTATGTTGTGTTCACGAACCACTGTGAGGTAACACCAAGCGTAGCGCAAATGTTTTTAAAATTCTCAGAAAACTACAACGCTCAAGCGTTTTAATCAACAAATGTAAATTATTTTTGTTGTTTACCTTTTCCAAGAATCGAGGCCAACGAATATCTTTTGGTGTTAGTTTGATAGACAGTTTCTTCCGCTCTTTCTCGGAAACGTGACCTCGAAATAATATATGCAAATTGGTCAACTGCAATAAAAACATTTCCGGGAAAGTCTGAAATATGTAAAAATTTCACTTTCGAAAAAACGAGAAAAATTAATTTTGTGGGCTTAAGTTTTAAATCGTTTTCAATCAACAACTACAAAGTTCCCGGAAACCTTACTACATCACGTCACGTTCGCGCGACTATTTTTAAAATTTCTTCAATAATTTTACCTTTTTGCGAAGAAATTTATGTAACAAACCGGGCCTACATGGTGTAGAGGACTAAGTGGTTTAATAATCTAAAGCGATTCGTCGAGATATAAGCGATTTACCAGCTCTAATCAAAATTATACAGACTAGTAAATTTGGGGAAAGTTAAAATCTATGGAAATCAGAGTTGTCACGCAATGAGGTAAATTGGTTCGCGTGACTCTTGTTTCTTTTCTCGTCCATGACCTTAGATATAAGAATTCCTGTGTTACGCCAAAATTTCTTCGAGTGATGGCCGTCAATTTACTGTTTTCATCCGAGTAAACGACATCAAAAAGATTTTTAGCTGGGTGATGAAGCATCCAAACTTAGAGACCGGTGGAGACGTGTTTGGTTTGTGGGAAAAATCTCACAACTCTTTAGAAAATACATTGCATATTCACCACATTATTGGACCCGGGACAGTTGTGTCGTAGAACCACTTTTTCATTTCATCAAGACGTTAGATATGCGAGTCAAATGGAGGATTATTTTCATAGAAATCATGGCATGGAACACGTTGCTCTTTGGCATTCTCATCAGAGTGGCTTAGATCGACCAAGTGCAGATGATAAAAAAATGGTTTGGGAAACGATGCCTTCTCACGATATTAATAGATTCGTTCTTCTCATCGCTAACATTGCGGACAGAAGCAGGGAATCAGAAAGTGTGGCTGTTTCTTTAAAGTGTTTCCTGTTCGAGATCGATGGCAAAACAGAAGAATGTTTGCCTGTTCTGCTTGGAAAGTTTCGGGTGTCAAAGGTAGAGTAAGACGAGCGGACGCATCGCTTCGATTTACATGACTTAGAGTTGGAGGCGGGTGCAGAGTTTTTGATTGCAGACGAAGATCTCGCACCTTTCGAGATTACTGAAACCGAAATGAGTATTATTCGTTATAGGAAAAGAGAAAAAAAACACTGGACCTTGACGTGCTGTCAATCGTTTTATGCCTCTCTTTCAGTTTTATACAACTAGAAAATCATTGTTTCAAAACAGAAAGAACGTCGCAAAGTTGACGTAACGTCGAATGATCCATCTAATCTTCCCATTCAAACACGTAGGCGACAGTTTTCCTCGCCCTTTTCTAAAAATAAACTCATGGAATCCGTATCCTGTGACTCTGTCTTAAGCCGGAGGTAACCTTTTGGGTATAGGGGGAGGAGGGGGGGCTTTCCCCTACTACTAGAGCAAGGGGTTCTTCCACAACCAATTGAGACCATTTATAGAGATCATAAAACGTATTTTAAATTCCCTTAGCAACACTTAACCTTTTAGTTCATTCTTTGTTCGTTCTGAGAAAGCAGTGCAATTTTTTTAGCATGCATCGGAGGTAATCAAGTTAGACTATGAAGATAAAAAAAACTATCAAATTAGTTGACGGCAAACATTACAGAGTTTCCCCAATTCTCAAGTTTCCTACGGCCATTATTGGATCACAGTTAGTGGCAGGCTGTCATTCATCGAAAAAACAATCGGAACGTGCGAGACAGCCGCCATTTTTCACTTCTCCGCTTTCTTGCACGTTCAAACTATCCGTGACCCAACCAAGTAATCATCTCAGGCTACAAGTCATTAGGTCTGCTACGTTTCGATCCCCACCAAGGATGCAGTTTGTCGCTTAGCTCTCAGGCGCAAAACCAGTCTAACTTAAGACTTTTTTTTTTAGTCTCGTTGTCTGCGCGAGTTCTGGGATGAGCCTTTCTGGTGGCGTCAGAACTGTTGGTGAGATACAGGCTTCACCGCCCGAGTCGACAGCGATGGGAAAGTGACGTGAGCATGGACCTGGTTAGAAGGTGGCAGTCAACAACAGTTAGAACATTTTAATTTGAAGTCAAAACAATAATTACTTGGTTATCGTACAGAAGGTTTTTTTTTCTATCGTTTTCACGCTACGATCTACAGTTTAATATAAATGACTTTACCCTGTAGTGATATAACTAATAAAACCGTGCACGCGATGAATAAAAACTTTTTAAAGACAGCATCAACATTTCTTAAGCAAACCTATTAAATATAGAAATGGAAGTATCTTAAAATATATCTTATTGAGAATTAAGTACCGAGCTCACACACACTTAGAAAGTATATTATAGATAAAATACTTTTTTTTATCTCGTTTTTTCCATCATGCTTGATTATCAAGCTAGTGAAAACACTCTTCACATAAAATTTATGAACACTGTTGACAGCAGAATAGCAATCCATCGACTATTTGTATGCCGGGCTGGCTCGTCTCTGAGGATCATTTGATCTCAGGTCGCTTGCAGCCGGGGATTATTCTGTCACGGTCCTCTAAGCTATTTAGTGGTAAACAACAGTAGCTGCTCTGTCACGCGTTGCGTTACCAGCGCTAATCGGGCACGCTGAGAATGTTTTGATTAGAGTGGTGTCATGTGCTAGCGGTGTATACACATTCTTGTTTCTCCTTGAAAGTTTGCTAAAATAAATCACGGTTACAATGCTGTAAGCATTAAGGAACGAGACTAATGGACCAGAATAGTCGCAATAGTTCTTTATGGTTCTGTGATTTCATTCACAGCAAGTTTTGCTTTCGCCAGAAGTGTTACATAATGCAGAGGTCTGATCGCAAAGAGCAGCTTTCTAATTTCCGAGAATACCTGAAGACAAAGAAGACCTGTCATTAACGAGCGATAGTCTGTAACTTTCGAACTTTATTTTCAAAAACTCGCGGCCACCTGACCTCACCGATTTGGCTGAAATTTGGCATAAAGGCCGTCTTTAGGGTCCTAACCACGAAATGGGTATTAAGAACAAGTCTCTGTAAGAATCAAACATCTTGGGAAATGAAAATTTTCAACCCCCCTTCAAATTTTGCATGCAGTTAGGCGCTCAGGAGGGATGCACAAAAATGCTCTTTTTAAAGGGCGCAGCACTCTTGTTGCCATGGTAACAACGGCTGCTTGTTCGAGGCCTGGGGCCTCATTTTCATACAAAAACGTCGCAAAAAAGAGTGAAATGTTTATTTCTCTATCTCAAGCTAAATACAACATTACAAATTGGCACTTCTACCATACATAGTAAAATCATTCATCTTCACATTGATACAGTCAATTTTCCTTGGGAGTGAAGTTGAACACACTAACAGATTATTCATTTCGGTACAGTTCCGGTCATCTTTGTTGTCGGGTAAAACGGGGAAAACGTTTATCTGAATTTCTCCAAAAGTACACCGATTCTGGAACTGAAACTAACCACATAGCTGGTTCTAATATTCTAGTTTTTAAAAAGCTCCAGTCGTTTTTGCTCGGCAAATAAATCAGTAGAGCCGACCCAGTCTGCCCATACTTGCCCGCCAACATGGCGGGCAATGTGTTCTTATGACTTCAACTGGAGTCCTATCTTAAAATCTCTTGAAATAAATAAAAAGATCTACCCTTTTTCTTAACATCTATTGGAAAAGTGTGGGAAACGACAGATTTTGATGATAGGTTATCTCGAAGGTCGTTTTGCGCCGCCTTGAACGGTAAAAAATTTACCCCAACTTGTTAGCCTGATATCTCCAATGTAATCTCGATCCAGAAGTTACCAGTTACGTTGAACAGTTTTTGTTAATGGATGAACTGATTCCATTAGTAAAAAATATGGGGTCAAAGGAGAAAAGTTATTAATCTACGATGACTTAGCTATATTTGGGACCAGCTCCTAAATCAGCTTACCGGTCAGGAATAGAGGCTAGGTACTTATTGCGTCCAAATGACAAAGCTATAGCTTTGGACATGAACAAACAAGGATCTGGTGAATTTTCAGCTGTTCCGTGAAGGAGGCAAGAGTTTATTCCATGTCTTTGACCCTGCTTGGTGATGTTGTCGATCGAAGAGTTTCCTCGCAACAAATGCAGAATTGATACTTTCCAGTGGATCTCTTGTTCTAGTCTTTAGTAAGAGCAGGAACTTTGCATAATTGTAAATGGCTGACTGCTGGGTTCAGTTCTGACTGACTATGATTTATAAAAGTGAATGAGAGACATTGTTCTGTGTAGCATCTTAAGCTATCAATAGGAAAACGTATTATTTTAGACCATTTTAGTCAGGATATTTTCTCCGCGTTAGGAACTATAGCGTTCTTTCATTGTGTAGTGAATCACTTTAAAACTATTTTCCAAAAGGAAAAAATATATTTCAGTCTTCAAGCGAATGAGGGGAAACAGCTGAACATCATCAGCGATGATTGACAACGTATGGCGTTGTGCTAATCTTATTTGGGAACTGGCAGAGCAAGATCTATAGAGAGAGGGATGTCCAAATCAGTTAACTAATGTTATCGTATTTGAAAAATATGATGATATTTTTATAGGATTTACTGTTTTTCATTAAAACAGATTTAGCCTTAAATAGAGTAATTAGTATCGCATATTGGAAGCGAAAACCTTTGAGAATTATAAATTACATCGGAAGAAGAGAAAGTGTGATCGTGTTGTTGCTGAGAATTACTTTGCTGCGTGCGAACGGCGTGGGTTGATATCTTTGATATCTGAAATCCACTATTTGTAACCTTTACAGATTGTCTCAACTCCAGCTCGCTAAGTGTGCATCTCTATGAGAGACGAAAATCAAACACAAACTTGTCTCCTTTTTTAACTCTGGGTTCCTATCCGGCCAATATTCTCATTTTGGTTAAGGTAATCGGATTTGGAAGAGTACTAACTCCAGAAATCGAATCATTGTTGGAAATTGAAAATCAAAATTTGAACTGTCCAAAGATGTAATAGCTATCTTATTAGTTCTTATCAGTTCCTTCCATATCCAGTCCCCGAGAAATCAACTTCAAAGAAAAAATGGCCGTTCGATATAGTCAGTCATTTTCCTTACAGCCTGGATTTGGTCGGTATTAGTAACCTGCGGATGCTTCTTGCATTTACTTCGCGAGTCTGAATCTTCAATCAGAAGTGCTCCCGCACGGGGAAAATTGTGAGGAAAATCGACCTGCCACTTCTTAAAGTGACGCTTGTCTTTGAACGCCATCGAGAGGTCTTCGGTTGTTTTTTCTCGGGTAATTTCCACTTGGCCCTGATAAGCGATTCTCTTGAAATCATTTAAGATCTTTTCAAATGTTCCATTTCCCACTGAATCAGAGTACCACTGATATTTTCTTGTAATTGCTGGTTTCAACTGAGGACGTGGTTGAGGCCTCAGCCAATCCCTTCCTTGCCCTGCACTGGATTGTACTCTGTGATGCGATGACTGATAGAGATGTTGTTCTGTTGATTGCTGAGCATCAACATCAGGGCGATTAAATGGGTTTTCGCCTTTGAGGAGTTCCAATTTTCCTCTTCTCCTTTGAGTCTCGCCCTCAAATAGAAAAGGCTTTATGTCAGTTACTTCCACATCAAGAACTAGAAATCTTTCAGGTTTTCCACCTTTAAAATTTGATAGAAGATGTCTTCCAGTATCCTGAACAGTCTGTCCTCGAGCTCGCTGGGATCTAACTAATCGCCACTCTCCGATGTGGCACAGCCTGTAGCCATCCCAAAGCTTTGTACCATATCTCTCAGAGTCAGCTCGATGGACAGCGGCAGATACTACATAACGTACTACTGGGTTACCCGTGCTCGTCCACAGACCGAACAAACTTCCACTTTTTTGTTCGGTGGAACCGGCCTCTCTATGAAGCTTTTGAACATCTTCTTGAAAAATGTAAGCTGTAAAGGTAACTTCACCTTTTTCGTTAGTGTCCACAGCTATAGCTTTATCATTTGCTGGTCTTGAGGTACAAAGTTTTCCTGTAGCAGGGTCGTAGAACAAGATGTTGTCGTTCGTTATGTTCTCCATATTTGTGCTTTTATCGGCGTTTTAAGAGCTAAAGGCCGGGACGAGACTGTAAGCTTATGTTCTCAGTAAACTGCGACACTCAACGCTTTGATCAATGTAAGTGAATTATGTTGTTGTTTTGTTCTTTTCCAAGAATCGAGGTTAACAAATATCTTGTAGTGTTTGTTTGACAGACAGTTTTCTTCCGCTCTTTCTCGGAAACGTGACTTTGAAAATGATATATGCAAATTGGTGAAATGCGATAAAAACATTTCCGGGAAAGTCATAAATATGTAAAAATTTCACTTAAGAAAAGACGAATTTAAGAGGAACATTATTTTTCTGGGCTTAAGTTTTAAATTGTTTTCAGTCAACAACTACAATGTTCTCAGAAACCTTACTATATCACGTTACGTTCTCGAGACTATTTTTGAAATTTCTTCAATAATTTTGCCTTTTTGTGAAATTTATTTAACAAACCGGGCTTAAATGGTGAAGAGGACTAAGTGGCTCAATAGTCTTAAGCGATTCGTCGAAGTATGAGCGATTTACCGGTTCTAATCAAAATTACACTGACTAGAAAATTTGGGTAAAGTTAAAATCTATGGAAATCAACTGTGATTTGCCTCAGAGTTGTCACGCAATGAGGTAAATTGTTCAAGTGACTCTTGCTTGACCTCAGACATAAGAATCCCTTTGTTAAACCAAAATGTCTTCAAGCGATGGCCGTAAATTTACTGTTTTCATTAGAGCAAACGACATCAAAAGGATTTTTAGCTGGGTGATGAAGCATCCAAACTTAGAGACCGGTGGAGACGTGTTTGGTTTGTGGGAAAAATCTCACAACTCTTTCGAAAATATATTACATATTCACTACATTATTGGACCCGGCCAGTTGTGTCGTAGAACCACTTTTTCATTTCATCAAGACGTTAGATATGCGAGTCAAATGGAGGATTATTTTCATAGAAATCATGGCATGGAACACGTTGCTCTTTGGCATTCGCATCAGAGTGGCTTGGATCGACCAAGTGCAGATGATAAAATAATGGTTTGGGAAACGATGCCTTCTCACGATATTAATAGATTCGTTCTTATTATTGCTAGCATTGCAGACAGTAGCACGGAATCAGAAAATGCAGCTATTTCTTTAAAGTGTTTCCTGTTCGAGATCGATGACAAAACAGAAGAGTGTTTGCCTGTTCTGCTTGGAAAGTTTCGGGTGTTAACGGCGGAGGAAACCGAGCAGACGCATCGCTTCGATTTACATGACGTAGAATTGGAGGCGGGTGCAGAGTTTTTGATCGCAGACGAAGATCTCGCACTTTTTGAGATTACTGAAACCGAAACGAGTGTTATTGGCTATAGAAAAAGAGAAAAAAACACTGGACCTTGACGTGCTGTCAATCGTTTTATGCCTCTCTTTCAATTTCATATAACTGGAAAACAATTATTAAAAATAAAAAAAGACCAACGCAAAGTTGACATAACGTCGGATGATCCATCTAATCTTCCCATTCGAATACGTAACCGACAGTTTTCCTCGCCCTTTTCTAAAAATCAACTTATGGAATCCGTATCCTGTGACTCTGTCTTAAGCCGGAGGTAACCTTTCTTTTTTTTCTTTTTTTTTTTCGTTTTTCTTTTTTTTTTTTTTCGGGGGGGGGGGGGGGGGGCTTTACCCCAACTCCTAGGTTAAGGGGTTCTTCCACAACCGATAGAGACCATTTATAGAGATCACAAATGCTTTTTTAACTCCCTTGGCAACAATTAACTTTTTAGTTCATCTCTGAGAAAGCAGTACAATTTTTCGAGCATGCATCAGAGATAATCAAGTTAGACTAGGAAGATTAAAAAAGCATTACAAAGTTTCTTTCGGCCATTATTGGATCGGTGACAGTGGCAGGCTGTCAGTTAATAGAAAGAAAAATCAGGATGTGCGGGACAACCGCCAATTTTTCGCTCCTCCGCTTTTTTGCTCGTTCAAACTAGGATCCAACTAAGTGATCATCTCAGACTATAAGTCATCAGGTTTGCTGCGTTTCAATTCCCACCAAAGATGCAGTTTGTCGCTTAGCTCTCAGGCGCAAAACCAGTCTAGCCTAAGACTTTTTTTCAAGTCTCGTTGTCTGCACGAGTTCTGGGATGAGCCTTTTTGGTTGCGTTAAAACTATTGGTGAGATACAGGCTTCACCGCCTGAGTCGAGAGCGATGGGAAAGAGTGACGTGGAGCATAGACCTGGTTAGAGGGTGGCAGTCAACAACGGTTAAAGCATTTTGATTTTAAGTCAAAACAATAATTACTTGGTTATCGTACAGAAGGTTTTTAAATTTTCTATCGTTTTCACGCTACGATCTACCGTTAAATATAAACGACTTTACCCAGTAATGATATAACCAATAAAACCACGCGATGAATTAAAACTTTTTAAAGGCGACATCAACATTTCTTCAGCAAACCTATAAAATGTAAAAAAGTGGAGGTATCTTAAAATATATCTTATTGAAAATTGAGTACCGAGCTTACGCACTTAGAAAGCATATAATAGGTAAAATACATTTTTTATCTCTTTTTTTTCAGTACGCTTGATTATGAAGCTAGTTAAAGTTAACTGAGAATTGGCTTAAAAAGTAAATGAAAACTTCTCAACCGATTAAATCCCAAATCAATCAAAGATGGGTCTGGATCTTCTCCTGTACAAGCGTCAGTGTCATATATTTCCTCAATTTTTTCTCATCGGCCGAGGTAGAACGCATTTCACTTGACTGCCGTAAATAAATACCATTGAACTATCTACCAGGCCAAGAAATATTTTCAGTTGAAGGAATTCAAAGCTTAATATTTCAACATGCAATTAAACTGAAACGCTGAGAGGCGGAAGTGACTGGATCGAAATCAGTTCTTGCTTGGATCTGATTGGTTGAGAGGGTGAACAAAGTTTTCTACACCAATTACAAAGCTTTGTTAATCAAAACCAATGCAATCACGGATTGCGTTCAACAATTAATTGAGAAGCACTCTATGCCTCTTTGTTTTTGGTGTCGGTACAGCTAACTAAAAACTGTTAAAAAAATGTCCAGCCCTAAGTGGTCATCTAATAACCTAACTCCTTGAATCGAAACTATTTTTTCTACAAAGATTACATGTAAAATGGTGGGTATGTATAATGTGTGCTATATCATTGCGTTTAATTTTGGCTAGCATATCCTGAAATTCCTCAAGCGTCAGCTTTGGACGCCGAGCCTTCAGTCTGTCTAAGACACGCTCCGCCGGATTTTGACTTCCTTCAAACGTCTCTTTCATTTCAGCATCCATCCTGGTCCAAATAAGCAAGTTTCTGTAATCGTTGTTTTTGTTAAGCTCTGTACAGATTGGTTCTTTGAGGCAGGGCCGGTCATTGTTGATGAGTGAAAAAAATAAATCACTCGATTGTGGGCAACAATCTGGAATCAAAGAAAACAACGAAGTATCACTTTACGTTCTTCAACAGCATGAGAGCTGTAAATATTGGTTGTGATAAGCGTCAGAAACGAGTCGACACGTCCATATTTTTCCTTCTTAACCCTTTCACTCTCAAGATCTAAATAGAAATTCTCTCTACTCTCCGCCGTATAGTTCTTATGATGTTAGTTTCGAGAATTTGGTATTGGATAAATTGACAATCCCCTTATTGATGTTTTCCTTTATTCTCATTACCTGTCTGCTTGATATTGTATTTATATTGTAAGAAGAAATTCTGTCTTCGTCACTCGTGGGAGTTAAAGAGTTAAGACAGAGAACTCCGAGATAATAAAAGAAGATGTAATCCTCTGGATATTGCTCTCTGATGCTCTTCTACTGAGTAACAGAGAATTCTATAGTGGAACGGCCAATTCTGGGTTCATATGCACTTGCGACATGCATCCTGAAAACAGCCAGGATCAGTCATGGCTCCACTCCCCATCGACTTCTTTGCAGCTCCATGTTGGGGCATCGGTTCATAAAATCCAAAGGTCTCGAGTTCGATTTCTAGTGGGAAATTATTTTTTTTTCTTGTTCGAGTGCCAGCTTATCTTGTTAATCGAAGATCAAACTTAGCGTTTACTAATTCCTCACGATCAATTTCGAGTCCGATGTTTCAAGGGCTGGAATGACATAAATGACATCTAAAGGAAAGCTATAGCTTCATACCTCGACAGCGATGCTCGACTTCATGTTTGCGGCAAATCTTTTTGTACTTACATTCATCGACTAAAAGAGAGAAATAAAGAGAAAAGTCTGTCAGAAGACATATGCTGTTAAAGTTACTTTGAGCGTCTATTGGAAAGGGAAATAATCACCGTCCTCCTATCTTAAGACTGAAGTAAGAAGTTCACGTGATGACTACATGGCGAGAATGAACTGAAGTTAACAACCCAAGTGGCTCATCAACGCCAGTTTAATTTACACGAAGCGACAAGGTGCAATACCCTCCCCTAGAGGCGTGCAATGTGGGATGCCAGACATCTCTCAAGCTAAGTTGTCAGAATGAAGTGCCATTAACATCAATCCAGAGATTAAATGTTCAACAACGTAAAGTTTTTGTTTGGAGTTCACCCACGATTAGTACTCATCGGGTTATGGGGCTTGCCTTGCTCAGTACTTTTTCAGGTTTCCCCTCCGGTTGATAGCGAGGAAGGTAAACAAGGTTTGTGAAAACTTACCCGTACTCTTGGCGTTTTCGCTTTCCTGTGCTGTCTCGTCATCTTTTACTCCTTTCCCGATTTTTGCTGCAGTGACAGAGTTAGCGCTTTTGTCAGTGTAACCGACCAAGCGTGGATCTTTCCCTCTGTCTGCAACCGCCTCGGTGTGGTTTCGAGTTAACGGAGGAACTTCTTTAAAATCCACATCCTGTCCACAGGAACAAACCAGATCTTTCTTCGGTTTGCTGCCTTTTTTCCACCCATTAGAGTTCCCCTTGATGCCTTTGTTTTGCTTAGCGGGGCCGCTATTTACGCTTCTCAGTGCCGTGTTGTGCTTCTCATCACAGGCCTCGATGCTCATCGGAAAACTATCGTAACTCTGATTGGAGATTTCCGGTTCTTCCGAAGACTCGGAATGGACCTGGCTACTTGATATGGAAGGGGGATTAGGCGACCGTCCACGCTGAGGTGTCGCACAAGGGGAAAATGTAGAAGATGTCACGCAACTACATGAGTGATCAGTGGACTGGCCCTGAGGAGTCATACGTGGAGAATTTGATGCGGAACGAGGCAAACTACAACAATGATTTGGCGACAAGTAACCTGAAGGACTTGACGTCTCATTTATTGAAGATGAAGAGGAGTTGTAAACCGCATCACTCGACCACGCACGAGAGGGAAAGCAAGGTGACGATGAAGACGATGAATATCCTGCGGCACTGTTCTCGGTGGACACCCCACAAACAGGTGTTGCACCCTTTCGAGAGGATGCTCCTGGAGTTGAAGGGTTTGAGGAACTTCTGCCAGATGGAGTTTGTCTTCCGTGCTGGCAAGACTGCAGATCTTCTAAGGATGAATAGTTTCCCTTCTCGTCCATGAGTAGATCTGAAAGTAATGTATGTTGCTTTTTATAGATGAAAACTTGTTTGAAATATTCTGGAATTTCAATCCATCGGTCGAGAGAGTTTAACAGAAAGTTGATTCAACTTCTCTTAAAGTATTTCTATGAATATGGAGAGCATTCAGGGAACGGTCATTATTTATTTCCTGTGAGGGGGAGGGGGGATTGCGTCACAACCAAATTTACCTGATCCTCTCATAAGGCTCAATGATATCCTAATGAGTCCCCCTCTCAAAAGTATTTGATTGGCAGTCAATTTTATATATTTCCGCGTTTATGCTCTGTTGGCCATGACTAATACCCTCTCTGCAACCCCTGAAAACCTCTTAGTCCCCCAAAAATCCTCCACCCTTCTTCCCCGGCGTTAAATAATAACTGATATCTTATGTTATACAATTATGAAATGCATAGGATTTACCTTGTTCATTTATGGAACAGGCACACTGCCTCTTTTCCTCGTCGATCTCCTTTGTCTGTCCGAACCTGGGATATCTTGGCTCTAACCAAGAAAGGTTACAAATGAATATGGATTACAAACGAGACACACTGGAAACTAACCCGTCCCACAATGACTCTGACTGACTTTTTTAAATTCAAAGTTAATTATACCGCTCGCGATAGATTACAGCTCATTGGATGGTGAAGTAATACTTCATGACAGGAAAACAACAACAACTCACCGGAAGAAGGAAAGGATGACTGTGCCGCTGGTGATACAGCGTCGTCTTTAGGAAAGAAAGGTTCAGCTTTGTCTGGAAAATAGTTGATCGAATGATTAGCTAATTTTGAAACTATTTGCAAAGTTCTGGTATATCACTTTTTTTATCACATTTTTACATGTTTTCCACCGTTGTTAATATCTGTTTGTGTTCCTTTCCTTTTTAACGGCTTCATGTTTTGCAACTGGCAGCATTTTCAGCAAACGCGGAAAGCACATGCCACTATCGCGTCACAGTTAACTAACGACAAACAACTGATCGTGAATTCAATTTTTAATGTAACTTACTTGTCCCATGATCTGCCGGTTCAGCGTAATGATCTTCTACTGTCAGGGGAGCCGACAAAATACCACGTTCGACATCATGATCGGACGACAATTCTCGATACTTACGGCAAGGCACACGACACAATGCTGTAATTTGTTTCCGTTTGCGAAATGTAACAAAAGTTAAGACAGTGCCCAACAAGGATCCCATCAGAGAGAAGAAAACCAACCAGCCAGGTTTACCAAAGCGCCTTTCGGAACTTCCTATGAAATTCAAAGTTTAAAACTGTTTTACTTTAAAATTAAGATCACATGGGAGAACGGAGATGGGATCAGTCGTTGTCAACAAAGCATAAAGGGAAGACTATTGAAAATCGACTGCTAAATAACTGCTAATGAGTGGAAGGGGGGGGGGGGATTAAGAGAATATAAAAGAGCCTTATGGGGGATCAGTTAAATTTTATCATGACACAAACAAGATCCTCTCACTTCCCTCCCCCCCTGACTAGAAATATGGACCGATCCCTTAGTCAAATGAGCGCGCTCATCAAACATTACTCACAATTTTTTTTTCATCTTCAATTGTGATCTGCATAAGTAACACACTGAGCCTTTTTTAGATTGTAATTGTCGGCAGTTGTGTTCGTTGTTAACGCTGGCGAATCCCACTTACTTGACTTATATCGGGTATTTAAATCTCACCGATAGTAGATTGAACCCTTTAACCTCTAAGACTGATTAGCATCTAATTTCTCCTGACACAACACTAGTGATGCAAGCAGTAAGGTAATGAGAATAAAGGAAACAATCACCAACCAAAGAAGTTCTTAATTGTAAATCAATTTCTCTTTGTCAGCACTGTTGGAAATGTATAGAGAACAGTATGGAGAATATGCCAATTGATATTAAGGTGTAAATTAAGCGCCGGTTAACTTACCCTTCTGCGAGGCTTGTGGTTCATTATCACTTTTAGGTTCTGGCGGAAAAAAGGCTGATGTTGTCGATTTTGACGGCAGTGTTATCTCAGTCTTCTGGCTCGAGACCTGTTTTGTCGTCGCTGTGGTCGACGGTGAGGTAACTGGTGTAGTCACCGGTACAGTAGTAGGTGGGATTGGACGACATACTTTATCAACTTCATATTTCCTATGATAAGATATGACAAAACAAGAATTTCTGATAAAGAAACCAGCACGATATCCCATAATAAGCCTGGTACTGCAGTATCATTAGTCTCCAGTGAGTCCCAACACAAGATTGTACAGAATCTTGTGGAATGCATAACAAATAGCGCGAGTGAGTTAAAAAGAGCCCTTCCACTATTTTAACGATTGGAGACTTTCCCTTTGCCACGATGAGTACCCGTCAAAAAGATCATACACTGAGGAACTATGATAGCAATTTGAAATTGGGGCAAAAGGACAGCTGACGCTTCAGACTAGACAGGGCTGAGAGCATGTTGCTGTTTTTGAGGTAGTATTGCGCACTGTTTTTATTACACATTTTACCCTATTTTCAACGACTGACTTTGGAGAGCTGGTTTGACTTCCGCTCAGGTTATCGAAGCGTCAGTCACTAGTGCCGAAAAATCGAAGCGTCAGTCACTAGTACCGAAAACAGTCCTCCTCAGGACTACACTCACCCGGACGATCAGACACCTAAGTCAAATATCTTACCCTTTGGGACATTCATTGGCACAAACAGTATCGCTAATCGCCGTGCACGGTTCTATTTGAACTTCATCATCACTGCACGACTGGCAGCGAGGACAGCCCCTGGTAGATTTCTTGTCCTGGAAAAATCCCGTACGACACTTTTTACACATATGACCCGTCTTCGCCCCCGTTTCATTATGTCCACAGTTTCTGGTGTGCTCTTCTCCAGGGTCACAAGCCGGGCAAAGTTCACAACGTTTTTTGCTTACGTCATAATACGTAGCAGAGCTGCATATCTCACCCCCAACTATGATCTAAGAAAAGCAAAGAGAAAAAATGATAGTCAACCTATAAAATCTCCTAATAAGCCTTATATTAAGGTCGTGAGAGGATGAAATTTTACAGAAATGCTGTACTGAGTTTGAGAACTGACCATGTTACACGGAGGAAGACTGGTTGGTATTACATGTATTATATTTTCGGAGGCTTGACTGGACCGAACTTTCGTTTCCGAAAGGCGAGGAATGGTACAGGGAGGGTATTGTACATGAACCGAATGCCAAGAGGACCTAGATGAAAATCAACATGGTGAGGACGGTATGCTAAATGCGAAATAAGGGAACGAGCATCTAATAAAAGCGAGGTGAAGGTGAATCTTTTTGCTAAAACGGCTTTGTTGAGACCGATCGAAAAAATCCTTATTGGATTTCATGTCGTCGACAATCTTTCAGTTTCTGCTGATGTGTTAATAAAAAAATTTTTCTCCAGCAAGGATTATTAAAATCTATAAATACTATGCCTTCATTCAGAACATTGAGGTTAGCGTCTTTTTTTCCGGCATTTCAGCCTTTAACTAAGTTCATTAGTGAGTCTATAAAAAAAATAATTTGCTTCGCTGTAATTTTTAATTGTGTGCAACTAAAAGCTACGACTGGGTATTGGAATCCTGCTCCGAAGAAGCAATATCTACCTCAATAATTTTCAAGGAAAACATCACGAATATGTAGGCCACTCTAGGAAACTCTTCGAAAATTATGACAAGATTCGCCCAACTGTGGGCAATATGACTGACCACATTGATAATCCAATGAGGAAAATTAAGTTTATGGATTTACATAAAGCACAGTACTTAAACGAAAATTAAATCAGTTAAAATCCTACGAACTAAATCCGTGTATTCTGAAGGAATTATGTGCGTCGTGGAAGGGAAAGTTTTTCGATGATGGAAATAAAAGTACGTAAGTCGACAGTTGCTTATTCCTAGAAGTTTCGTGGAAGACAAAGTAGACTAGTTTACATAACAACTTGGATTTTTTTCACAGACTACAAAATTGTGTTTCTCAAACGGGAAAAAAGACCACGTGCCTTTCCTAATGCTTAGCAACTTACTTCTATATTTTTTTGTACTTATTTGAGCCTAAATTATATTTACACATGGAGACTGTTGTTGATGTTAGTCATCAGCCAAAAAATCTTACTCGTAAACTTCCGAGTTTCTTTAAATTAGATCAAATGTACTTACGTTGTGGAAGAAAAGGGGGAGGCACAATACTAACAAAATGCTAATTTTCTCCATAGCATCAGCAGATTTGAAATCGCGGTCGAACCAGATTGCGGCAGATCTTTAGATAACTGCGCCAGGCACTGTGAAAACAGTACTAAGTGAAATGAGATACAAAAGCCAGCACACCTAAAGGCTATTTGTTTCCCGCGTGTGGGAGTGTACTTTCGAAACGTCATGTGAGTTCATTGAGTACTTTAATAGTTAAAATTAGGTTCTTTCCCATACTGAATAAAGACACTTCCTTGCAATATTATTGAATCTTTTAATCTTGTTATTCGACGTGTAAAAATTGTTCTTCAAGGTTTAAACTGTCTTTCATCTTATTCTTCAAGCGGTCATGACTTGTATTAGCATAAAATAGCATAAAACATCTCAGATCAATTTTCTGAAACGGAGCTGTAACGCTACTGAAGCAGAGAGTGACAGCTTGTACGTTTATTTCCTTGTAAGCGAATGACTTCCGCTGTTAATTTTGACTTCCTCTTTAAAGTGGAACACCATGAGGATTATATGAGCCTAACACACAACTTTCAGGAGCTGAAAATGTCCCAGAAAAGCAGAAAATTGTCCTAATTAAGCAAACTGTAGTCCAATTACTTGTTGTTTTTCAATGTTTCGCTTTCTTGTAGAGTTGTTGACCTTGACCGAGCACAATCAGTGGCTATTTTCATATTCTGATATCGTCATTTCACACAGACGGAAAAAGACAGTTGCCGAACACACCGTCGAACGAAACGCTCAAATCTTGCTAAAAGAAACTGAAACTTGTTCTATTTAAAATTGAAGGGCCTGGGAAAAAAATTAGAGAGAATAAAGATATCTTGGTGGTTGGTTTGATAGCATACTTATGAAGTATTTTGACAATATTGTACATTCTTCCTGTATATTTTCATATCTTTTAATATTTATCAACGTTTGCTTAAAAGTTAAAATCAAGATACAAATTAAGTTCGTCGAACAGAACTTTGATGACTGGCAGAGTCGTCCAACCTAAATGTTCGGGGAGGTTTTCAGAGCCTATAATGTTCTTCAAAGAGGTTGGGATACCTTTTCACCGTCTCGAACCGCGAACGAAGGAGGCAGTGATCCGAGCCCTTCGCTCAGTGATAAGCGATCTTCTGCGGCTTTGACAAAGATCAAAGAACTAAGAATCGAAGCTTTCGCTTTTCGTATGGTTTTTTTCAATTGATAACCTTAAATCCCCTATAAAAATAACCCCAGCAAATCAAGTACAAAAGACACAATAGATGTATAACACCGGCTGGCCTTGAATAGGAAAACCTCTTTATTAAAGAATGAAATAACAAAGTCTGTAATATGGTCACCTGTAAATCGTGCGTCAAGAAATGAAAGTCACTTAGAATCCTACATCGAAGTTTCGAATTCTGTTGGCGTAAACATCGCACACCGGAAGTGAATTGTGATGTACGCTCAAGAAACACAAACGAATCTGATCGTATGCTTTTGCTTTTCGCGGGTCTACTCTTGAACTTAAACTTGGAAAAGATTCTCTTAACGAAGGGTTTGGGAGGAAGTGTGGAGCGCTCGAAATGTTTCCTGCTCGTAGGGAAAGTCCCGTGATGAATATTCAAACACTTGGACAGGAAATACGCACAATTGCCTACTTAATCGCTTAGGCGAAATTTTCCAGGATTTCCATGTTACAACTTCAGTTGTAACTCCCGTAAAATACATCCCAGCTGCATCAACTTCTCATTTTCCTTTCTATTTTTAGATAGAGCCAGAGTTGTTTTCGCGGAAAAAAAGGTCACCAAGAGGTTTCCCTGTTTGTCATTATATATAGCTGCTAACAAAGACATCATGTCTTCAATGAAGATGTCGTAAGCAGATGAAAAGTGAAACAATTAGCGGCAATAAAGGAATGTACGTCATTCATCGAGTCTTTCCTTGTCACTTGTAAAACTTGTTTTTGTTAAAAATAGATTCCAAAATATCACATCGGCAAGAAAGAAAAAAAAATAACTCGAAGAGGCGACAATAAATTATGAATAAGGGTGAACAAGATGTAGGAGGTTGCAACTGATGAACGAATGTAATAAATTCGTCTTTCGCATTCACAACAACGTAAGTTATGGTTGGTAATCAGATATGATCGCGTTAGATTATATTAAAAGATAATATCTATTGAATTCTGTTGAAGATGTCGTAAAACGAATTGGTTTTCTGTTTAGACTATACATGATGCCCTTGAGAAATATCATTCAAACTTTGAAAGACATATTTACCACAGAGGAACTGCAGCACAACGGGTATTTGATAATCCAACTCAAATGGAATGACTGGACTCGGGAAAAAACTTATCTGCTTACAATTCTACTCGCTTTATTTAAATTACACGAACAGGAAGTTTTTAAAATAGCCGCAAGCAAAAGGATATCCAATGCCGTCATAAATGACCCTCCTCTTTGTGTATTCTGTTTATGCTTAAACTTGAAAGATGAAGGCTTGGAATGGAGAAACGAGAGGATCTGACAGATACACAATCGAGCACTTTGTCTGTTTGTTCTTCCATCATAATTTCGTCAATATGGCCCATGACTGTGCTCGCATGACGAATCATTGGCTTACTCTCTTTTTTCAACTTTAATCTGCAAAAAGCGTCAATAAAAAGCGTTAAAGCGAACTAACGATAACATGATTCACATCTCAACCCCGTTGTTTCTTACTAATCAAAACTACAGCTCTTTAAATTTCCAAGTTTCTTCTGTGGTTGTGCTATGCGACGCTCGAGTGATTTCTTGAGCGCGAATTCGTGCCTAGTGTATGGGAAAAGTGGGCAAAGGGCTCCTATGAATTTGTCTTCAGTGCACACCCTTCAAGGACCGAAGCCAAAGTGTGAGCGTTGTGGAACATTGAGTCTAAAATCAGTTCAAGTCAACTTCTACTTTTTTATCTGCGTCAGTCCTTTTAATCATTCAGTACAAATCCTTACTCTTTTTTGATTAAATCTTTCCAGTTTCGTGTTTTGTCATCTTAGCAAAATGATACAGCATTGAGTGTTTTCCTTCGAGCAAAGCTAATTTTTTACTTGCAAAAAAACATATCAGCATTTAGTTCCCTGAAGCAACACATTTGAACATTCATTAATGGCTACCTCTCTACTAGACCCAATTTTTTTCTAGTTTCCCTCTTGCCCACGATCCATACACTCATCTTAATTCCACTTCTCCACGATGGCAAAGGCCTTAAAAAACGAATCCCAGCTGCCAAAGATGACCCCTTAAAAAAAGTCAGCTAATCACTAGCGAGCGACCGGTGTAAAAAAACATGATAATTTGGTTTCATCGACTGAGTTGATAACGTAAATTGGCCTCCGTAAAGAGTTTCTAAAGCTCACGTTTCGAGTGGAGCCCTCCGTCTTTTGCGCTGTAAAAAGGGCCAACGCTCGAAACTTTCGTCAGAGCAAATGACGAGGGGCTAACGCTCGAAACGTGAGCTTTAGAAACTCGTACAAAAAAATTTATGACTCGGTTAATAAAACCATGTTTTTTTTAATACCCCCACTGCCGACGCAGCACCACAGTTTCTATTGCAACCTACTCCCTTTTAGAAAAATAGGAGACAACTTGCTTAAGAAAACACCTCTAAAACTAATTGATTCTGCCAGAAAATCATCCTTGCCTACCTGACAAAAAGGATAATAATTCCCGCAACAATGATGAAAGCCACAGCCCCTGACACCGAACCAATAATAACTTGCCGCTGAGCTTGCACTTTAGAGACTCTTGCTTTCGCTGTCTTTGGTGTAGATCGGCCTTCAGCTGATGTAGATAAAAAATGACAACTGCAAGATCAAACCATCACCTCATGAAACTGGTTTCGTTTCATTACAATCGCTGACTGGTTTAGAAAGCTTTCCCTAACTTTTGCGAATTTTCTCGTGCTTAAGGCTCATGGATTGTTTTTTTCAAATGAGTTGTTTCTGATTTCTTGTTTTATTTCCTTTGTCTTAATTGGCCGTGGTGATTATTATCTGGTTATGGGGTTTTACGACTCTCAGTCGAAAAGTGCTTTCAAAGATCAACGTCCCTTCCATTAACAGAATAAGCATGCGCGGATGGTTAAGGGCACGCGCAATCTCATTCTCAGAGGTCACGTATCCCTAATCCCTTGCGGGTGGGGTCTCCGCCCACAAGGGATAAAAAGAGCATGACACCTGGGAACGAGATTGGTGCACAGGTGGAACAAGTGTTCATTACCACGCGTGCTCTTATGACAAATACCTGTGCAGTTGTATCCGTCTCCAAGGAATCCACTTTTACACTGGCAGATGTAGGATCCGTTTAATTCTGTACAATTTGCGTTTGTGGAACAATCCGAGCTTGACACACAATTGTGGTGAGGTTGACAAGAGTTTCCGCTCTCATAAAAACCTTTATCGCATTTGCATTTGTAAGACCCTGGTGTGTTCAGACATTTCGCGTTTTCACCGCAGTGATAACCGTTTTGGGTACATTCATTAATGTCATCGCAATCCAAGCCGTTTCCATTGAAGCCCGGTGAGCAAATACAGCTGTGCGACCCATTTGAGTTCACACAAATAGAATTAACATGACAATTATGTTCTCCACGTTCACATTCGTTGATATCCGCACAGTCAACACCATTACCTGTATATCCTGTTTTACAAATACATCGGAAGGAGCCAGGCGTGTTGGTGCAAGTTGCATCGGAATGGCATTTATCGATTTTTGTATGACTGTTGTTGACATCGGTATAGTTGGATTTATTTCCAGTCAAACCTGAATCTGTATTCAGCAAGCACTCGTCGACATCTTCACAGTTAGAACCATTTCCGGTAAATCCTGTTTTACAAGAGCACTTAAAGGATCCCTGATAATTGAAACAGGTTGCATTTAAGTGACACTTGTCGACCTCCGATGCGCACGCGTCCGTATCATTACAATTAAATCCATCACCTGTGTATCCTTGGTGGCAACTGCAATTGTAAGATCCAGCAGTGTTTAAGCATGAGGCATGCGCATCACAGCTATGTAACTTTTGCGCACACTCATCGACATCAATACAAGAATTATCATGAGCGAGAAACCCTGCTGAACAGTTACATCTGTAGGAACCAAGAGTATTAATACAGTTTGCAGAAATATTGCACTGATGAGCTGATGAGGCACACTCGTCTACATCGCTACAGTTGAATCCATTTCCACTGAATCCTTCGTTACAAAAGCATACTGTGTTATTGAAACATGAAGCATTTGGTCGCTCCTCTGCGTCTAAATTAAGAGAAAAACAAGATCAACTCTTACATTTAACATGGAGTCTGTTTGGAAATCCGAATATTGGTCTGTTGTTCTAATATTCTTTGACTACTTTTTCGTTGGGAAAGACTTTCAAAGCTTAACATCCTCCTTGTGATTTTCCTTCAATTCCATGTGCGACTTTCGACAAGTAAAATAATTTGAGAAGATTTCTTTTGAAGTTTTTAGATGTAGTCATGATATTTGGATGATATCTGGGAAAAAATAAGTCACCAAACTTCAGTATTTGTGAGAGAGGGGAGTGAGAAACTGTGCCCGGAATTGAACTTAGGGTTTAAATTACTGTGTAGCTTAGTATCAAGAAGATGCAATTTGCGGCGGCCATTTTCTATAATGCATTTCCTTTGTCCTCCGACTAGTTTCCCAGTCTTCCTCAAAATGTACCCCCTCGCCTCGAAGTTCTAGTTTTATTTCAACGTACCTGTCTCTATGCTTAAGAACACGACACACGTGATTATTAAAATCCAGATACCACAATGCAACCATCCGAAGCAGCGCATAACTTCAAGTCAAACTAGAGAGTGTGCGGAAAGCCTTCAAACCTCGGGCCATGTCTGGGATATCCTAGAAAGGAAAACTTCTCAATGAATTATAGAATTTACATATCTAATGGAGCGCTTTCTCTTAATTCACTCGTGTTATAATGAGGGAAATATGGTGAGAACACGACAAAAATTGCTAAAATGCGACAACCTAACTACGTGACGGGATGGAAAAAAATTGAAGAATTATCAACTGAAAGTGTGATAAACCGTACGACTGAGTTGGAGTCAAGTCAAATAAATTGATGGGAGGCCTACTTGACCTTTTTTCCTCCGGAAATTGTGGGTAAACGTGGTCTCTCATCATGTTCTCTTCTTTGATGCTTCGGAGAGACACGTCACTATAAACTTTCGCAAATGAAGAGGATAATTTTGTAATGGTGAATTGTCCGGAGAAGAGTTCATCAAAGCTAAAAGCCGGAGGTTATCTTATCAGATGTAAAAACTTGTGATGGTTCAGCATTTTACTGATTCGCGAGGGGTGGAATTCACTTGTAGATCGATAACCACCTGTTCAGTCAGCCTTTCGTTGCTTTTCGTTCCAAGTCATTTTTTGCAAAATAAAATTATTTGATTATCAACCACAAGTTGAGCAGCGAAATTTTGAAAAGCTGACGTTTCGTGCATTAATTATCCCCTCTTCGGAGCAATTAGATGTCACGATATGCAGTGCCTTTTCTGATCATTTAAACGACACAGTGAATAAACAGAAAGCCTTTCAATTGATCTATTGTCTTGATTAAATTCCGCCACACTACCAGGTCCTCTCTCCCTGACTTCAACTTCTACAACTTTAGTTTAGATCCCCTCAATTTCTACATTAAATGTTGCTTGTTCGCGATCCGACTGACACGAGAAGTTTCTCACTTCCCAGCTTTTTGTGTCACCAGCGTGAAAAGAAATCAGCGAAAAGAACGCTTGTCCGTTTCTTTTCACTCGCGCGGCGGACTAAGTCAGGTTATAGCGGCTGCGGGTAAATCTCTTCCGCGCAACGAACAAGCATGCTCGAATATTTTCCATCTGCATTTGCATAAGATGACAGAAGCATCGAGACTATCGAAAGCTTTCGATGACTACAGCGTTACAAGCAGAATAAAACCTGCTATTTTACTCTTAATCGACACTAAATTCATGTAGTTTTGCGTATAAGTGACGGTATATCTCTAGCTGCTTTGTTCCTATTGTCTTCGAAAGCGTTCGTGATTGACGCTTATCTCTTCATCTGAACCTAGCACCATAAGCACCTAGCGCTTAAATACGTTCTTGTACCCACAAGACTGAAATAAGAATTTATCACTAATAAGCTATAAAGTATTGCATCAACGTTTCTTTTTATCAAGTGTTACCTGACCCAGCGCAGGAACCTAGTCGCTATAAACACTGATGGCATGTGATGCGGACATGATAGAGCAAAACAACGCGATCACAAAAAAGTGTTACTCGATCGATTGGAACCTGACCTGGATCCCCAATCGCACCAGCTCCAAGAGGATATCAGAACTTACCTAGCAATCTATCAGCAGATAAGAACTTCGTTTGGTTGTTTCAGCTAAAACATTTAGCCAAAATTGATGCGTGTAGTCTTCAAGTGAACACAGGAAGCGCTATAGATGTAATGTTAATTTTAGCTCCATTCGATCTCCGGGTAGAAACACGATACTGATATAATGAAGTTGAGTACTCACTCAGTTAATGGTTAATAGAGTTTCGCAATATTTTCCAAAAGTTTTGAACTTATCGGCCTCTTTCTTTGACCCCGCAGTCAGAGTGACTTGCTCGCAGTTTCCAAATCTTGCCTCAACACTATTTGCTCTATAATCACTTCAATGTTCCATATGAAGAGGCAGGCGACCGGCTCAGAACCTTTTTTCTCTTTTCTTAATAAATAATCCAACCTGATTACTGGGAGTAAAAAGATTCCGTCTTGTTCATATTGGCAATCACCGAGCTGAGATTTTATATACCAGGGCCAGTATGAACAGATGACAAAATTCCGCCCATTAGCGACTGAGCCGCCGACTTGTGAGAAGATTAGTCATTAATATTCCTAGAAAAATCAGGAAGATCGTAAGTGACTCTGCTCAGGATAGACGTGTCAGATACGTCAACATTACTTAGGGTTGCTTGCCGCTCGTATCCAGAGGGTACAGATATAGAAATATTGATCCTTGATTTGCTCAACTTTTACCAACCAGAACGAAGGAATAGAAAACTCAAACAGGTAACCCATCCTGAGCGCGGGAAACTGCGATAGCCGAGTGTAATTGGGTTTAGTTTTGCATCAGTTGTTGAGCCTTGAAGCAAATTCTCTTGAGCAAAATCAATGCACTGTAGATCGAGTTCGACACTCAATTGTCAAAGAAACTCGCCCTACCCTCCTTTTAACTGGATTCTTCTTAGACCACAACTTTTCTCAGGACAGTACCGTAATGTGAAAATGAAAAATGTTCCCCTCGTTTACAAAACTGTCATTGTAACAGTCACCATGATTAATACTAAAACTCTTACACAACTGAAATGTGCGAGGGTGGCTGTCTACGAGTTCTATCAAATTTCCAGTCCTAGTCCGACGATCTTGGCAAATATTGTTTCTTTAAGGCATGTCTATTGTTAACGTTTGGCTAAGGGTTTTGCTTTGCATCATTTTATTTCTCTACATCATGTGACGCACTGTGACGTAACTGTGACGCACTGCGTTTAGATTTAAATTTTGGCAGATCAGCGAAAAATCAAAGTTATTTAGCTTGCGACCTGCAAATTTTTGTTCAAACGCGGCTTTCAGGAGAAAAAATTCATTGGATATCTTTTTCGATGAAACAGTGATCGCCATATATGCAGTGAATCCACTCAGGTAACTCTGACGTTACTTTTGAAGCCCTTACGGCGATAGCGGTTACTAAGTGATATCGTATAATGCCACGATCAAAGCGGAAAGTTGTAGCTTCTCTGCTTGCCAAGCTTTGATAGAAATTGGCCAATTTCCGGCGATGAATTGGATGGTGTTAATCGGTGTTAATTGTCTTTCAATAGATCGCGCGCGCGGTTTGGCTAAGATCACCACAGAATCGTTACCAGTAAGCTTGATTGTAACAACCAATAATTTTGTCTCGTACATGTCATTTCAGGCTCTGAGCGTCATGACGATTGCTATGCAACCAACTTTGTTCCTGCAGATCTTTAGTGGTTATTTGGTGAGTAAAACAGCTGTGTTTTTGTTTATAGCTAGGTAAACAGTATGATAGCAAACAGTACTATTTGTAAAGCAATCTAACACTGTTCCCAAATTAAAGGGTTGAAAGAATTAAGCTATACTGCCATTACCACTGGAAACGCAAACTCATTTACTAAATTTAGTCTCTCTCTCTTAAGTCACACACTGGTGTCCACACATTAGTGTCTTTGAAGCCGTACTTTCTCGATTATTCGCGTAGTAACCGAGTTTGACCACCATTTTACACACTGAAGCCCTCAATCAAGACACTTCATTTATTACATTTAATGAATGAGTGAGACTTTGAATTTTTCTCGGAAATATTGCAGAGAATTAAAAAGTTACGTATGATCCTACTCGCGGGTTGCAAAAGCGATGACAGTTTGTAGATTGTTCTGTCTACTCGTTGTGATATTATGCGTAATGTTACAAAAACATGCATTGCTAATCGAAACTTATGTCGCAAGTTTTCCAGGGAATTTTGAAGAATTTAAGTGCGTCGGTGTATAGGACACTATCATAATATTTTGGCCATGAATAATTATATATTTTTTTCGTGAGAAAAAACTTGCATTGCGTGACTTCACTTTCCCTAGAATAATTTGCTTAGTGCTGTACTAAATATGGCCCTTTACTCCCCCAAAACGTCGGATTCAGATTTGATCCAATGAATTTGCCCAGCGTTTGATTAGTGCGGATCGTGGTCTTTTTATTCAAGGCTCAAAGTTTATCAATGTCGTTTTTATTTAAACTAGTAATCCCAGAAGGTGACAGGCAATAATTTGTTATTATGGGTATTATCAGAATATTTTTATTATCTGCTTTCTTTTGTTCATATGCATCTAAAATTATGGGGTGGCCAGTACGAAAATTAGTACTCTGGTATTGAAATTACCTTTCACGAAGTGAATTTATTATAAGAAACTGTGGTGCTGCTGTCGGAGACTTTGATTCGTGCGTGACACATGTCAGATGATGAGTGCGAACATTATGGACATTGAATGGTTTACATAATCAACGCAACCTTGAATGACCTTTTTAAATCAGTACTCGGCAACAACCAATCACAATGTAGGAAATATCGTATAAGAGAGTGATTTCTTACAAATTTTGCAGAGTAGCTTTTTACACACCCGATGTAAATAAGCGAATACGAGAGCGGAATAAAACAGTTTAATTGAGTCTCGTTTGTTAGAGTTCTATCCCTAGTAAACAGGACAAAGTTTACAAAACTGCATCGGTGGGAGAGTATAAGAGGGTAATTAAGTATTATCAACTGAGTTGGTAACATGAATTGGCCACAATCTTTTAACTCTCAGTAGTGATTAACATGTTACTTCCCCTATAATATCCATTTGTTATGCAGCAAACAGGTTATGAGAATACTCAAACTTATCAGATAGAAGTTGTTATCTTGATCTATTACTAAATTCTGGTAACTTACATACAAGGTAATGTGCAGCAGCTAGAGGGGAGAACTGACAATCAGATCTTGGGAGATAAAGAGAATGATACATGGATGCACACAGATATGGAATTTCTTTTCAAGTGTTTCACTCAATAGCTCATGAGTGAGTGCAGTGAACAAGTGAGATGTCGAGTTGAACACAAGAAGAGAAATTCCATATCTATAAGCAAGCATGTATTATTTTGTTTATCATATAAACAAAATAGCCCTTTACTGAGAAGAAAAGCCAACTTCATTTATGAATGAAAATAAATGAATCGATAATCCCTGAATAACAATCATAGAGTGGGTTGGCACTAACTCCTAAGATGGAAAAATGCATTGAATCATGGTTACAAAAACAACAATAGTCATAATTTTCAATGTACAAAATTCTCATTTATTGACTTTATCCTTACTGACAGAAGAAGTCTCTCAGGTAAATGACCCAAATTGGCTAGTGGCAAATCTTCCAGTTGTCAAATTTCATTCTCAGCCAAGAGAATACTAACACCAAAGCCACTGAATACATAACTTTTGGTTTTTTATGTTAGTATATTGGTTTTCTTTCCCTTCTAGGAAAGCTTGAACCTCACTGTCTGTTAGTGATATGGATTGTTTAGTGTTTTAGCCGCCATATTTCGAGAAAGCTCTGACAAACAATTTGTATTGAGAATCGTGAAGGCTTTGCCATTTATTCATCAACCTGACCAAGCAGCACTAAAAGCTAGTGACATGTCAGCAGCTGATTGGCTATATCAACACACGTGAAAAAATACGATATTTTTCCACGTGTGCTGTTACAGCCTATCTCAGGGCCTTGTACAACAACGCAGTTTATCTGATAAAAAGGGTTAAGTCTAATTTAGTACTTAGTACTAACTTAGTACTCCAGGGAATCAACTTTATTAATTTGAGTTCAAATGTCCTTAATGCATTGCAAATTATCTTTCTTCTTTGGATTGTTAAGATGAATATTTTGCACTGAACATATTACACATTTAAGTCACTTGCCGGTCAACTTGTATTAAGGGGTCACCCTGCCATTCCCTATAGGTGTGTGACGGCTTCATACAGGTTCGACTATATGCAAATTATGATGTCTTAGAAATCAATGAGTTTTATAACTATGTTTTCTGCAGGTCATCTCCACACGTGGTTTGTGTGGCCCTGATGAATATCCTATCACTGGTCGTCCAGGGAGAAAATGTCTCCCTTGTGATAAATGCCACGAGGGTCAAGGGCTGGTTCCAAAATGTGGAACTCCCATTAAAGACAAAGTTGACAAAATTGAGTGTAAACCCTGTGAATCTGGGAAATTCAGTGACACGTATGACAGTTCTTCTTGCCATGTTTGTCACCAGTGTGTTGAAAATGAAAAAGTGACTGTGCCATGTACCAAAATATCAGACACTGTCTGCAATGGAACTTGTAAGAAAGGATTTTATTTCAGCAAAAAGGATGGCACTCACAGCTGTCAGAAATGTTCCCACTGTTGCTTTGATGACCAAGATGAGGAGGTCCCTGAGTGCAAAGAACAAGGCCTAACTGAATTCAAACTGTATTGTGCCCCTCGACCCGACAAGGATTGTACTCCACCACCACATGAACCAACAGGAGGCAAACATGGATCAGATACTTCAAAAAATAAAAAGCTATCGCAGACAACTATAATTGTTTTAATTGTGGTTGGTACCGCAATTGTTTTAGCATTGATATCTACAGTGACTGTATATTGCTACAAAAGAAGAAAGATAGCAACTGGTGATCATCCAAAGAATTGTAAGTTGAGCATAATTATATGATGACTGTATCTCTACAATTTTGAAATCAAGTTGCTTTCCTTCTTTCTACTGGTCTAGTAATATGAGTAGGATGGAGAAAACAAGTAAAGTTTGTTCATTAAATCAAAAGGTAAATGTGATTTACAAACTATCTGTGACTGATCTTACTACCAACATCCTGCATGGGTTATTCAGTCAATTACTCAACTGAAACTGCAGATTGTCAGTGTTATAAAGTAGCTTTTATTTATGTTATGTGTTTTACTATAACTATGAAGAGTAGCTTTTGGGAAAAGCATATTGTCTTAATGGTATTTTGTACTGTAAAACCCCGCAGATAAGCCACACCCTGAATTTAGCAGCTCAAATTTTGGAAAAAAAGGTAACATACATGGAGAAACTGTTAATGCTAGCCCCAGTGGTACATGTGTTAATGGAGTTGAAGGAATTTCAGGTAACTATGTGCCTTGTGGTTTGCTTTGCAATTAAGAGCTCAGATAAATGTAGTGGGAAGTGATGTTGATTGTGGCAATCAATCTGAACACCTTGTGCATCATGCCCCTCTCCCCCATTAATCAATCATGGATTACTTTCAACACTCAGTTGAAAATTGTTCTATGTTCTATATATCATGGAAATGTTTTAGTTAATGTATGTTGTTTTGTTACTGTCAGCTTCCTTTGTGCAAGGGTGTTTTGACTAACCTTGATTAAAATTGAAATACTTTTTGTACAGACATTAACATTATACTAAATATGCACACATTAGACAGTAGAAAATCTGTACTAACTAAATTATTCAACTTAATAGCATTCCAGAATGTAGTCACTCTGGGTACTTCCAGTCAGGATCAAGAAATTAGAAGTGCTCCTTCTGTGCCCGAGCCTGGTGTCTCAGTCACTCAGGGTACTTCCAGTCAGGATCAAGAAATTAGAATTGCTCTTTCTGTGCCTGAGCCTGGTGTCTCAGAAGTTGTGACTACAATACCCAATAATGTGCAACATGAAAGGAGTGCTGAGTCAGTTTTTGGTGCTGAAGTTAGACGTCCTAAAAGTGATGGTGGTCGAAAGCAATCTTTTATTCGTTCACTCAGTAGGGATTCTCAGAAAAGTGGTAATTATTCAATGTATTGTGGTGATGTCAAAGGAGAAAATGATAATTTCAGTGCATTTGACATAACAGTGGCTTTCATATATGCTACATGTGCATGATGCTTATTTAAAAAATAATTCAAACAGTACGCACACTCTGATTGGCCATAAAACCATTTTACATGAGCGTATGTAAACATGGTTTTCGTTCCTCTTTCATTAGTTATTTTATAAAAGAAATGTAAAATGGTTTCGGTGTTTACATAGCCTGATGTAAACATGCGGGAGGTTGGGAGAACACTTGATAAGCTGGAAACCACTCCACTTCGCATCGTGGTTTCCTACGCTTATCTCATGTTCTCCCAACCTCCCGCGTGTTTACATCAGGCTATGTAAACACGGAAACCATTTTACATTTCTTCAATGTCAACTTTCCTGAATTGTCCAGGAGTCTCTCAAATTATCCAGGAGCCTCCCAGATACAGAGCCAATCTCAGATAAAAGAAAGTTCGGATCAGTTGCCCTCAAAAACTAAGATTTAAGCTCCATATGTTCCAAAATTCCAAAATTACTTGGCTTCTTACACTTATATTATGGTTTCTGGCTTCATTTTCTTGCCTGATGCATGTTGTTCATTGCAAACAAAATGAAGAGAGTTTCTTCTTCTCTGTTACTCCTATATATGGGAGAGTCTGATTGGATGAGTATTAAACCAATTGAAGTCCCTGATGTTTTTCCCAAAAAATTGCTTGGTGGTGGGGGGGTAAGGGGTCCAAATAAAAAAAGAAATTTTCTGGGTGGGGGGGGGGCATTGCTGGTCTGAAAAAACTCCTTTGTGAGATTTGAGATCTCCAGAGGTTGGCATTTCTGATGATGTGGTTTGGTATAATCAGAAAGGATATTGATCAAAATAATGCCTTAGTGAACCAATCAGAATTGATCATTATGAAATATAAATGCAAGCTTATATAGAAACATTTATTTATCCCAGCCTGTAAACATGATTAATAATTATGTGCTGTGTAAGTGAGCCCTTTTCTACCAGGATTGTTAGGTAGTTTCCCCTAATAAGTGGCAATACATTTCATTGTTTTCTAGTGTTCTTGAGAATTTGCAGTCACACTAAGACAATATATCTTTCAATTTATTTTTTTTGTTCTCAATTTCCCTACATTCCTGCTAGATTACATATTAAAATTGTACTTAGTTGCCAAGCCTTTGATTTGAAGTGAGGCTGAAGGTGACCCAGTTTTGATAGAGACCAGTATCTAGTTAGCATAATAACAAGGCAATCTACATTTAAAAAGCAGCAAGGTTTGCATCATACCAAGGTCACCCCTGTTAAAAAGTTTGGCAACTAAACATGCAACTGTAAAATGGATTATTAAGTATGTATCACTTGATCACTTCTAGGAATGAAATTATGACAGGTTAAGATGAACAATAATGAAAATAATTTTTTCTGAAACATCTCAGTTGGCTGGAATCTTAAATGGTCAAATCTGATTGGCTCATTGCTCACTTGTAGCCATTCCTGCTTTTTCTAGTGTACCATTCACAGCAAAGTGGAAAAAAGCAAACCAGCAGAAAACTGAATAAGTTAATTATAGGTCAAGGCTGGTTCATATGGGGAAAAACCTTGGTCTTGAGTATGGCTGAAAACCCTAAGCAAATTTTTTCCCCATAAGAACCTTCCGCTGGGTAAATAACTTTTATTTATTCCCTAAATTTTCTTTTTGAACTGCCCATAGAAGTAAAAAATTCCGATTTAAGCATGATGTACTACAAATCTTCATTTCCTAGGAGATGATGCAAATAGAGGTGGTAACAGAAGTAGAAAGTCATCATTATCAAGCCTCTCAGGAACTTTAAGACAAGCAATAAAACCACTAAATCCAAAAGGGACGGATACATGTAACTTGGTGGATAACATAGAAGAGGTGTGGTTACAAATTGCAAATTCTATATCACATACTAATAATTTGTGGAATCATGTTATTCATTATCTATGAACTATTTGTACACTGTACAGTCATGTGAGATATAGAATGACAAACTGACACTATGTGGTAGATGTAAACTTTAGGCTGCTCTTGGTTGACCTAAACAATTACAGCTATTGAAAGATTAATAATAATCAAATGAAAGTATGCTAAACTTACTTTTTTAATATCTCTTTTAGCATGTGGATGATTTAGAACAAGGTAAGATGTTGTTTGACAAGACAATTAGAATATCTAGAACTCTCTGATTATCTATGATATGCTTTGTGGGATTTTAAGAGGCTGTGATGTAATGCAACATCAATCACTTGCAATTGCGTTTTTTTTAATTTGTACAACTTACGTTACTTTGCCATCCACTTCCTTCACAAAGGATCCTGAATCAAAAGTTGCTTGAACCCTTATTCCAAGATTGAATCTCTGACTTTTGGATTTTATTTTCTGTCCCACAAGTATTTATTGATTTTTTAATATTCATGAATATTTGTTTGTCATTAAAGTGTGAATTCCATTTTTGCATTTAGATAAGTTATGCACAGTTTGAATTTATTCTGGTTTTGGACCAATAACAATCACACAGCAACCAGAATCTCCAAAAGGGTGAAAGTAGGCTCAAACATAGAGTTTGAATATGAATGCAAGGCCAACAGCTTCTCAGCCAACTGACAGTATAATTAAAACCATTTTAGTAGTAAGAATCACAGAAATAATTTTGGTATATTTTTTCTTATAAATATACTTATCTTTGATAGAATACAAATCTCTAACAGATGTACAACAACAAGACTTTCAAACTTATGAGAGAGTTGGGCACCTATTGAGTCAAAAGAAGCATGGCCTAGGTGGATGGAGGGAGGTGGCACATAAGTATAAGATGGATCAAGTTCACATTGATGCCTTGAGGAATGACCCAGAAGCAGGGAGTAAAACATTAGGTTATCTTGAATCGGCAGTGCCAGGATTGACGGTGTATGACTTTTGTGAGACACTTAAAGAGCACCACATTAGGCGTCTTGATATAGTAAAAGAATTAGAGAAACATGTCTCAGCTCTGGGAACAGCCACTGGGTAATTTGATGTAACAATTAATTTGTATGGATATTTTTGTTGAAGACAAAGCAGTTTGTGGCTTTGTTTATAGAATTTGAGATTCAGTAGGCAGGTCTTAATGCAAGACAAAGGGAACAGACAAGTGCTCTTAGAGCAGACTTAAGGAAGTACTCGTTTGTTGATTAATCAAATTAATTCGATAACTGTGTGATAAAATGTCAGACCATCCAATGCTTAGGGGAGCACAGTCCTAAGTATTCAGATCATCCAGGAATATTGACAGTCAGCTTGAGTGTCAGTTTTCTAAAAAATTGTGAAATCTTTTCAAGCTGAAAACTACACGACAACGCAAACATCCGTGTCACAAAATTTTTTAGTTCAAGTGATACTAAGAATTGTTGTTATGAGAACATCCAATTTAACACATAATCTAAAATGTCTATCTCTGCTATGAATGTGAAATTATGTGGTACCTGCAAAGTTGTAGTATTATGATGATATTGTTACAGTTTAATCTAACCAACAGAAAGAATTCTACTCTCCTATAAACTCAACTACTTTGTTGAACAATGTGTAATATTCTTAATTAGGAGTAACTCCAATAGAAAATACAGTAATTATCCTCAAAAAACTTACTAAGGCTGGCTATAGTCTACATGTACCTCTTAGCTTACCACTGACACAAACTCACAGTTTCTCCAAAGTTCCTTGATATGAACAACCTCCACAGTAGTTCTCTCTAAGTTAAAATATAACTTTTATGTTTGTTGTAAAATATATTTTGAGGGGTACCCAAGATTGAGTTACATAGTCAGGAATTACCAGTAAGTAGGTATGGTGAAATATGTCATGCTGTTAAAATGTCTGGACTGAAAGTTCAAGTTCTTTATTTGTATCTATGTTTGCTTTATAATTCTTTATTTGAATTATGAAGGTAGTGTGAACATTAAATATTTTCTTTTTTTTTCTTTGAAAGTGGACACCACAATTTAATAAATAGCTGTGAGGAAAACTTGTAAAGAGTAATTCCTTCTTTCGAAATTTTTTTTAATACAGTGTTTTTGTATATGGAAATGATGACTTCATGTACTTAAGAGACTTTTGAAGCTCACAAAGTTGTATAGTACTTGCATATAACTTCAATTATTTTTAGAATATAAATAGTTTTTGGTATCTACTTTATTCAATCATTTGACAGTGTAAATTGCATACGTTCCAAATATGCAGACAATGTATGTCATATTTCATGTGTTATACACGGATTTGTCCATACAGAAGTTGAGAGAGATGTTCTATTGTCGGTTTTTCCTAGAAATCATTTAGAACTTGTTGAAATATTTTTATAGTCAAAAGCTGTAGCTGGTTTACAGTCCTAGACATTTTTAGAATTTTGAACTTTTTTATATATATTCTGTGGGTTGTTTGTTATAAAGCTCTAAACTATTAGCACGAGCTATTACAGTGTAATTTTTGTTGACAGTAGAGTAAATACTGAAAAAGTTCTCAACGAATAAAATGACTGCTACCAAAAAAAAAAGCTGAAGTATAGACAATTGTGTACATATAGAGGGGCAGGAGTTGACGTCTCCTTTGTTAACTTTTCTAGCTTACCCAGCCTTTCATAGCCTAGCTTACCTTAGAGTGGTATCTGGAGGTTTCATCCTTGGGCAATGTCGCCCCCTTTCCGACCTTGTTAAGGTGGGTCAACAGCATCTTTCGGCCGTACCAAGAGTCTCCGACCTAAAAAGAGTTGTTTACGTTATTGCCACTAGAGATAGCAATGTTCACTGTGGGCTTGTACCAGTGGTGACAGAAGTTTAAGTCAGTAGCGATTATATACACTGTAGTAGGTGTTATCAAAAGAATTATTTCCTTTTGGTATCGTGAACTTATGAAAACCAATATCTCGTAAAAGTAGATGATCATGTTTTTTCACATCTTTTTAAATTTGTGATAAAGATTTCCCTAACTTCTAACACCTAAATGATTGTCGATCAACTTTAAAACACATGCAAATTCTCCTTGCATCGGGTAATCCATTATAATCTATTAAAACCGGCTAAGCCCGAATCCACTCCGGTTTGAGCCCGCGAGCACGTTCTCATTGGTGCTGCAACAGGAGATACAGGAGAGACGAAGCCCGCGCGTTTCGCGCCAGCGCGCGATCTACGAAGGTTGGTGCGAGCTGGTGCCTAGATCCCTCGCGGACCTCTCGCGCTCACTTCTCCGCTCCTGTCGCAGTGCTCATAAGAGCTTGTTGGCAAGTCACTTCTACGAGAGTTTGTTTCTTTGGAAGACTTGGTAAGTAAGTCCTTCGCGTATTTTGTCTTACATTGCTTCTGTAATTTATAATACCCCGAACTTGTAACCGTTTACTTATCTGATATGGCAAATACAACAGCAACTAACGCACAAACCGCGATCAAACCGAAAAAGATAGAACCAGCATTTGATTCTGTTTTTCATTTATTTCCGATCGCCCGTAACAATTAAGCACCCCCCGTCTGAGATGTTACAATTCACTTTGTTTGAAACACCTGTGGATTTATGGGTAGGTTAAGCAAGATGATTTAAGGACCTTAAGGAAAATGTTGTTTTTCAAAATAAGTAAACATATTATAGCTGGGTAGTTTCCCACACGTTCATACATGGTGGCTACTTCCGGGCTATATTAAAATTTATATGCTTAGGGTGAATGATTCAGTGTTAGACTAAGAGTAATAGCCAGAACCCATTAACTCTACAGCGAGTGGCTCTTGAAATAGAAATGGCCCTTGAACATTTTAATGCTAAGCACACCGCTCGAACGAGTATAAAGGCAACATTTGTTGTCAAGCTTTGTCGATCTGCTGAAAAGGTTTTCAGAACTGTGGTCAATGATATCAACAGGGTTTAACGGAAATTTACAAACCACGAAACCCATGTTTAATGTTTGTCTTAAATGCTTCGGGCTGAGGTTAGCTAGGGTTTGATGTGCCTTGTCCGTCAAATACAAAAACACCCAACCAACTGCTTTTTATGTGGTCACAGATTAGAAATGAAACAGAATGTCTTCCCGAGATGACTTACAGGGTTAGATCTGTGCATGTTGGACAAATTTGGTTGGCCATATTTTTGCCTCAACCGGCAGAAAGTGAAAGTTTCAATTGAGCCATTCTGTTAAATAACTTATCGAGCTCATATGGGTTCGAAATCCTACTGAAGTAAAGTAGTTTAAATTTTCTCAGTTTACTTTATGCATGTCTGTGAAAAATACAACAACCGATTCTAATTTTAACAATGGGTATTCCTTGGTGTGACGAAACCTGTCTGTGAAAATATGTCTACTATCAGTCCTTAAATTCTAGACGGGAGAATTTAATATCCTATATGATCTTGTGGAGACGTTAATCCGCGAAGTAAGAAATGTTTCTGACTTACCCAGGTGATAACAAATCATTTGTGGGATCGCTGCAATCCCTTACTGTCAAACGTAGGGGTCGTTTCGCCCTAGACTGGTCTCGGTTTTGCTAACGACCAGTTTGCAACGTCTCAAGTCCCTCCGCTAACGGCCAAATGGGTCATTGTTTAAGTCACTCATAAAAATTTCCATCTCGATTCGCCTAGATTGATGATTTGAATGAGCAATTAAAGCACTAGAAAGACGCTTAACCTACGTGAAGTATAATTATTCCGTCACCTGTAAGGACGTGAACAAAGCTAGCTGCTAATCCCTGATTGCTAGGAAAAATTTTAGTCATGCACCAGCTATTTTTTGATCGAGAGAGCTTGCTCGACCTCGGTTTACCTCCAAATTACCTCAAAGTTTGTGGCTGGGCGGGTCGTTGATTTTTTATTGTTGTTTGAGTGACGAAGTTTATAGCTAATAAGAATATCCTTGAGACTTTTCCTTCCATATATTTGAATAATCTGACTGAAATCGCAGACCAGAACAGAGCTTTCTGTTGATCGTAGTTTAATTACTCGAAGGATTCTTACTTAACGAACCTTTGCCTACCATTACGTCAATAACGGAAAGTTGTAAAAATACACACCCGACTTCTCTGCGAATTCACCGTCCCCACGTCCATTTTCGGCCACTTTAACCCCTTTACACCCTAACGTCATTATGCATATTCTCCATACTGTTCTTTACACATTTCCTAATATGCCTATATGGAGAATTTTTTTACTGATCAAAAGTTTCTTTTGTTGGTAATCATTTCCTTCATTCTCATGACCTTAATGTGTGATTCAGGGGTGATATTGTAGGGAGAAATTAGACGCCAGTCACTTTGGAGTTTAAAGGGTTAATGATTACGGTGTACCAGTGAACGATTTGAATTTTGACTTTATTTTGGTCATTAACATGGTAAACACGCTTTGTACATGGCACTAACAAAGAGGGAACTCGAGGTCCAGAATTTTTTTCCCCGTGACGAAAGTGAGGCAAGAGATGCTGCGAGAGATGTCCGCATGGACAGGTTGGCAAGATGTTGCCGTAGATCTAGAAACCTCGAAAAAGCCAATATCACTTGCATTTTGACACGTGATCGAAGTAGCCTAAACGGGAAGTTCACGGTGCGGTTTGTTCGGGAAGAGCTCAGCTTTGGTGAGTACGTACTCCTTTAATTTTTTTGGTTGTAATCCACACTGTTATTTCGCGATTTCTACTTGTAATATCGCTATAGCTTTAACTTAACTATATCTTGGGTGTGCTTGTTTGTGTAAACAAATTACTAAATTACTTCATCACGAACGCAAACAAACCGCTAAATACAGACTGTTGGTTCTTTGCGATCGACAGCCGAAAGCCCTCGGAATAATGTATTATAATCGTTCTATCGTTGATACAGATTGTGGCTCGTAGGCCTGGTTACCATCAAGAAAAGAAACTAAGTAATCCGATGTCATAGCGAAGAGATGGCTCACATATTTACGTAACAATAACCTAGTTCCGGGTGGAGAGATTGAAAGTGCCAAAAACTATTGGTGAGTGCCTTATTGTATTGTTTGTTTAGATGATTCTAGTTAACAGAGCTCTCCCAATGATTTGATGTCCCAAAAATTGCTTATTGTACGACAATATTCAACAAATTCTCAGCGCGCTTCGTATGATTTGTTCGTAAATCACGCGTCAAACGTGCTCGCTTTAAAACAAATTAAGGATACCAGTCAGCGAGAAATGTTATATGCATTTCAAAGGATATTTGACTAAAATTGATGGCCAGAACCTCTTAATAACTCAGAATTCCATCACAAAAACATTTCAAAACCATCTTTTTCAGTTCTTGAAGAATCTAGTCCTAAGGATTTGACTAGCTGATAAAAAACGTACATGACGGCCGATGCCGAGCATACGATTACGATTACTAACAATTGAAGTAAATTTAGCGAGGATCATACATTAAATACATTGTTAATGTCGGTTAGGTTTAATAAATTCATGGTACTCGGCTGAAATCCAGCTCACCTAGCCGGAGTCATAATTTTAAGTTATGCAAAGGAGATATGGCAACCTTTTGCAGTTGATAAGCATGCGTGATTCAAAAGTTTTTTCGCAAGCGTTGTTATTCACTTGTCTTTGTCTGGTTCTTTTGTGAGCATGAGTACTGATCTGTGACACTGAGATAAAAGGTATTCAAGAGTCAATTGTTAATGATCATGATTTACGACCTATTAAAGGTCACAGTGTCTGAATAATTTACTATTTAAAATACTATCGTGGGAACCTGGATATCAATGATCTTCAAAACAAGAGAAATTCTCTATTTGCTCTCCTCCAGAACATTTGTAAAGTATTTATTGCATTATAAATATAGGGATCACTTAAATTAATTGACAGTTTTCAAAGATTAAAAATATATTTGAACACTTATGGCTAGTTTGCTTTTCAGTACAAAGCACGGTAAATTGTAAATTGGAAGACCGACTTCTGATTTTCTCGTAGCACAAGGCAAATCTAGCTCCTGGTAATTGTGAATAATCACTTTACTATTGTTGGCAAGGGTTGCGTAAAAACTGTACATGGAGTTGTCAGAAACTATTATATATCGCAGTGCCGGGTTATGACAAACTCCCGATTAAGCCTGAGGCAGTCTAGGTGTGGAATAATCAGGGAATTATTGAATTAAGAGATCACTAGCCCTACACGATATTATCATCGAGTTAGAGATCAAACCCACGGACGCAATGAGTAAATTGCCAGTAATCGGATCCTTGTGTTTGCGCAAAGATTTCTGGGATGACCACGGGGCAAACATTGCAAGTTGCCAGCAGGAAATAAATGGTGAAAGGTGTTTCGACCTCCAAAAAACCGATTTTGGAGAGAGATCAACGCTTTTTCGCCGCAGTTTTATCATACATGGATAAAGATAATGTTGATAGAAGGGAAGTGCAGGTTTTTGTTGCAATTACCGCGATATATGTTATAAAATATACCGATAAACTTCTCTCCTTGCTTAAGGTCTATTGTGAAATCGTCATCACGTACTAGTCTTGACGAATTACAAAATTAGCCATAAATCGCTAAGAAATAGCTCATTTAAGTCTTTCCAGTTTTTTGTACTGCCTGTTTTCATACTTGATAACGTAATAAATAAACAACTTACGACGTCTGAAAATATACCTCCTCAAAGGAGAGAAGTCGTTGTCAGCGTAGATGGAAATTATTTTTACCGAGCCATTGTTCTTTGGAAGGATGAAAAACATAAGGAAATCCCAAGGTGAAGTGATCCATATCTGATAAGACAGCGGTGAAAAATTGATAATCTCTCTCCAAAACCCTTTTTTGGGAGCGTTGAAACAACCTTTCGCTGTACATTTCTCACTGGCGAATTGCAATGGGTTTGCCCCGTATGAATCCCAGAAATCTTTGCGAGAGCACAAGAATTCGATTACTAGTGCCTAATTCATTCAAATGAGCTGCTAGCCTACGTGTACCCGTACCATGCCCCACAAGGGAAGGATCCCTTCCCTGCGTTTCTCCTTTGGGGTAAGGGCATGGCTTTACGTAAGCTAAATAAATTCCCGTATTCTTAGTCCTTCTTTTTCGTTTTAAGTGTGTCCATTTGCGTTTGGGGTTCTAGATATCTGGGTTTTATGAGGTTATTTAAATATCGCAATCAGTCCAGTCTAAAGTCAAGAACAAGCAGGAGAAACATAAAAGCATTGTCAAAAAGCATAGGTAAGAACATGATTTCGAGTACAATTTGGTGTTAATAAGCACGATAATTTTTTCAAAGACGACAAATTGCACGATCCCGTCGGGCAAGTGCCATTTGTAATATTTGAAAATTTTCCAAGTGCTTATAAGACCAAATTGCCAGAGAAACCATGTTATTACTTGTTAATAATGTATATGAACAAACATCACAGAAAGTCAAGACAGACGAAATTTTGAAAGCATGCGCGCGCTATTTGTAATATGCACTCGTGTTACAACTTTGCACTTGTGTTACATGAGAATGCACTCGTTTCAGCTAATCAGAGGCGGGTAACTCTTTCATGTACATGATTAAACCCAGTATACCAACTTAATAAATAACTTCTGTGGCTTAGGGGCCTTTCTACACTTGCGGTCAAAACTAAAATTGTCCTGACAAATTTTTGTTTCGTCTGTTGCATCCGAAATAGAGATTTCAAAGCCGTCAAATTCCGTCATCGCCTGACCTGTTCACAAGACCAGCCAGGATAGTTGCCAAAGTTCCACCTTCAATTTCCAGGATTTACCTTAAGTCGCTTTAAAATTTTAGAATCCCCGAGTTTTGCTGCAAAAGACAATTTTTGCCTTTCTAGTAACCTGATTTCAGTTCAATCACTCGCCTGTCGTAGCTTATACGACGAATGGTTGATAAGTTTATCACGGGTTTTATTTAATTAGTCGATTTTGCCAAATTTTTACCCGGGACAACTTTTGTCGGCGGTGCTTCTGAAGATTTGTCCGCTTCGCCAAAATGTTGTAAAATGTTGGTGATGAAAGAAAATTTGTGTAAATAAACAAATTTGTCGCTAGAGCTGAAAGGCCCTCAGGAAATATGGAGAGGAAGAGTGCAAACATTGTGGGAAATTTTACAACTAACGTGTAAGAAAACAAATTTATCGGTAGCGCCTGTTATAAATAACCTCATCAATAACTGCAGTATCTGAATTTTAGGAATAAAACCCAAGTATTCACCCCCTGAAGATCTGTGAGCACGAAAGATATGCTCATTCACTGTGGTAAACTATAAACAAAGACCATAAAGAGATGCAGAGCAGCGGAGTACTTCTAGGCGCTGAAGGTAACTGCTACGGTGATCAATTGAAATTCTAGTCAAATGTCTTAGAATCAAGTTTCTACCATTTGAAAAAAGGTTGCACTTTATGGAGGGAAATTAACTCAGGGTTCGGAGACTTTTCTATCTCTATCATTCAAACTGTCCAAATGCTGAAAGATCCTTGACTTTAATATTTTATTACCCGAAAGCTTGATCTTATACGATTAAACCCAAATTCCCATGATGGCTCCTTCAAATAACTTTGTAAGGAAATGTATTTACAGCATTTTTCAGCTTTTCATGAAGGATTTGTTTGATGGTTGGTTTGTGGTCTCGGTTGTTTCGCGGTCCTTTGTTCACCTTTTCGGTCAGTGTTTTGTTTAAGAGTTAACGGTTCGGTTGCTCAAGTTACTTGGTTAATTGATTTGTTGATTGGTAGGATCCTTGGTCATTTGGCTATATATATATATATATATATATATATATATATATATATATACACATATATATATATATGTGTGTATGTAAGTTAAAGAATTAAAGAGGACGCATCGATTCTCTGTGACTCTGAGTTTCGCGCCTAAGCGCTCGTCAGACAGAACTTTCAAACAGACAGAAAGTTCTGTCTGACGAGCGCTTAAGCGCGAACCTCAGAGTCACAGAGAGTCGATGCGTCTTCTTTAATTCTTTAACTTATGTATACTTAGCTCTGCTACCACAGCACTGAGCACTTTATGCCAAGTTAGACTCTATCCCCACATTCATTTATATGTGTGTATATATATATATATATATATATATATAAGTTAAAGAATTAAAGAGGACGCATGGATTCTCTGTGACTCTGAGTTTCGTTCACTTATGTATATATATATACATACATACATACACATATATATATATATTTCCTTTTCTCATCAAAACGAAAATGGACGAGGCATGTGTTTTTCTCTTTGAAGAAAAAATACCTTTTTTGTTAATGTGTGAAGGAGAAACAAAACAGCTATCGTACTTCCCTTTTGAAAAACTTCCCTCTAATTTATTCTGTCAGCACTTTTTTAATGAAAAAACAAAAGGTGTATATATCTCATATAATTTCAAATTGCAACGCTGTTGAGAAAGAATGTATAAATAAATGTAAGTTTATGTTTAATTTTGTTGAATTTTTCTCTAATCAAGATTCTGCAGAGAGGAATGATCTTCTCAGGAGAGAATTCGAGGTTTCTGTGGGATCCGCTCAAATGCGTCTATCGGAAATGGGACAACTTATTGGTAAGGGCTGGCTAATGCACAGTGAAGGCATCGATGGCCTAAATTACGTTTAAACAATAAAACATTAGCGGGCTTTCTTTCAATTTCTGTTCACCGAAACTTCTTTACCCAAAATTATAGAGTCTTTTGGCAAAGAGCTAGAAACTTTCAAACAACAAAAAAAGAAGCTCTCGGAGAAGATGGTTGAGCTGACAGGTAAGGGAACATCAAAAGATGCAGTACGCAAGACTTTGACTTTTATCCTAACTCCTATTCAAGCCCAAACACATGGATGCGTTTTTTTGTTTTTGTTTTTTGTTTTGTTTTTTTTTTCAAACAAGCATCAACGGCGAGGGAAAACGAGTTAATGACGAACGAGCTGCGCACCTCCATGGAAGCCCGTAAACAGCTGATAACGAATAGAATTCGAGGTATGAAGACATCAAAACACTCAGCTTTTTTGTGGTTGTTTCCTTTGATTTGCCACAGTTATTATAATTTTCTGCCCTCAGAAACTCGCGGTAGTGATACTTTACTAAGATTTCGATGAATTGTAATAACTCTCATCCAAGTTTAGTTCTTTATAACTAATTAATCGTTTTGTTTAACTCAAGCATCGACAAAGAGCGAAAAAGAGTCACTGAACACCTCCATAGAAGCCTTAAAACAGCTCTCAGAGATGATAAATGAACTTAGAGGTAAGAAAGCAGTGAAAGGCTCAGCTTTTTTGAGCTTTTCCTTTGATTTCAGATAACTATTGGAAGATATTCTGTCCAAAAGAACCCTGATAATCGTACTTATACAATTGAGTATTTGATATGTTTGATTAACTCTCATTTTAGCCAATTTCTTGACAACAAATCAATAGTTTCCTTTTGAACTTAAGTGTCCGCAGAGACGGAGAAAGAGTTGCTGACGAAAGAGCTGAAATCATCTAGAGAAGCCGTAAAACAGCTTTCACAGGAACTGTATGAAGTGAGAGGTAGGACCAAGACATAGAAACTTGCACCTCCTTTTTTAAGCACTTTCTTTTTACTGATTTACGATGTTAAACCAACAATTATATGCTTACAAAAACCGGTAATTGTATACATTTATTGTCATCATTCCCAGTCAAGACACCTTCATTATAGCTAATAAAATGTTTCTCTTTCAACTTAAGCATCTACGGATGGTGAAAAAGAGTCACTGAACACCTCTCAAGAAGCCTTAAAACAGCTTTCACAGATGATGAATGAACTTAGAGGTGAGAAGGAAGTGCGAAAACGCTCAGCTTTTTGTGAGCGTTTCCTTTGATTTCAATTAACTATTGGAAGATATTCTCCCCACAAGAACTTGAACTCGGTAATCGTATACAATTGAGTCTGATGTACTTGAATAACTCTTATTTAGCCAATTTTTCGAAAAAAAATCAATCGTTTCCTTTTGAACTTTAGTGTCCGTAGGGACGGAGAAAGAGTCATTGATGAAAGAGCTGAAAGCATCTAGAGATAGGGAAAAAGAGTTATTGAACTCCAAAGAAGCCTTTAAACAGCTGTCAGAGATGATGAACGATCTTAAAGGTGAGAAGGAAGTGAAACGCTTAGCTTTTTGTGAGCGTTTCCTTTGATTTCAGATAACTACTGGAAGATATTCAGCCCTCAAGAACTCGGTAATCGTATACAATTGAGTCTTTGATGTATTTGGATGACTCTCATTTTAGCCAATTTCTTGAAAACAAATCAATAGTTTTCTTTTGAACTTAAGTGTCCACAAAGGCAGAAAAAGAGTTTCTGACGAAAGAGCTGAAATCATCCAGAGAAGAAGTAAAACAGCTTTCACAGGAAATGAATGAACTGAGAGGTAGGACCGAGACATAGATTTTTAAGCGCTGTCTTTTGACTGATTTACGATGCTAAACCAACAATTATCTGCTCACAAAAACCGGTAATTGCATACATTTATTGTCATCATTCTCAGTCAAGACACCTTCATTATAGCTAATAAAATGTTGCTCTTTCAACTTAAGCATCAACGGATAGGGAAAAAGAGTCACTGAACACCTCTAAAGAAGCCCTAAAACAGCTTTCAGAGATGATGAATGAACTCAGAGGTAAGAAGGAAGTGAAACGCTTAGCTTTTTGTGAGCGTTTCCTTGGATTTCAGATAGCTATTGAATATTCTGCCCACAAGAACTTGAACTCGGTAATCGTATACAATTGAGTCTTTGATGTATTTGAATAACCCTTTTTTAGAAAATTTCTTGACAACGAATCAATCATTTCCTTTTGATTTCCTTTTAGTGTCCGCGGAGAAGGAAAAAGAGTTACTGACGAAAAAGCTGAAATCATCTAGAGAAGCCGTGAAACAGCTTTCACAGGAGAATAATGAACTGAGAGGTAGGACCGAGGCATAGAAACTTGTACCTCCTTTTTAATCGTGTCTTTTGACTAATTTACGATTTAACAGTTTCAGAAGCATTATCAGCAAACACCAAGGGGCTCGTGAAAATGGTTTGATAAATATGGATTTATAGATATTCAAAAACTCACGCTTCCCTCGTATAAACAATACCTAAAACCGTTAAGGATAAAACAGCGGCGAAAAAGCGACTATTTATCTCCAAAATCTTTTCTTTGCACGTCGAAACAACCTTTCCCCACTTGCAATGCTTGCCCCGTGGCCATCCCAGAGATCTTTGCGCAAACGCAAGGATCCGATTTTTGGCAACTTATTCATTGCCGTCGCTTTTAATCATTGACAATGGTTGGCTTGGTAATTAACGAAAGCCAAAAGATTTCTTGTCTCTGTAACACAACCATTATTCTGGAAATCTAGAAATCTACAAAAAAATGTGATTTTGTCTCTGTTCCTTTCTTTTAGCGGCAGCGCCATCAGATGAATATGATGAAACAGATTCTTCAAGCCCGACGCTTTTTAAAAAATTTAAAGGTAACATTTTTAGAAGCAACCTCGTCAAAAAGTGTGTGAAATGTTATGTGAATAATAGGGTGACAATTCTCACGGTGCATTCACGTAGTTTTATCAGTCATTTAACTTAAAAAGTTCGTACACATGTGAGATTTGCCACATGAAGAAGGCATGTGAAAACATATGAAAAGCATGTGAATAATGTTAGCGATCCTTTTCACTTTCTTTTCTCGTAAATGCGTGACAAACCTCAATTGAAAAACCAGCGGTGGAGTTACATTTTCACATAATTTTCAAATATTCATCAAACAAATTTCACATAATAATTTTGCATGGATGTCTCATGTGGAAAGAATGCACAAAGGTCTTATTTCAAAAGAATTATTTTGCCGGCATTGTTGTTTGCTAGTGCTCTGTTAATCATAGCTCTCTTAACCAAATTCAGTTACAAATGTTTTTCGTGCAGCCTATACATTCCTGAGAGAAAGGAAAAAGTCGATTACATTCTGATTAGCTTTCTTGGAAGCTAATTAAGCTGTCGTGATTTGAGAGTAAATGGTCAGTTAAGAAAACTATTGCTGTCATAACAAACAACGTAATGTCTAATAAAAAGACATGATTTTGATGATACTTATTGGTGTAGCTAGAACCAATCCGATCAAATTGAGAAACGACCTAACCTACTTCACAACTTTCGCAGTAGAATAACGATCTCGTTATTCTTTCTCGGCAGGCTTTGGTCGAGTCAAGTTAATTTTAAGAATAGTGTTTTTTAAACTCTGAATATGAGTTATTGCTAAGAATTTCCTATGATCAAGCCAAGTATCTGCTAAATTTATAGAAATCATGCGAAGTTTTTTCGAAACTATTTTCCACATGGACTAGGGGCACAGAAAATGTCACCAAATTTTTGACGGCCGTTGTACACACTGGATTTTTGCATGAAAGAAAGATAATCACGGCTTTTTTTTAAACTGTGTTTCATTCAGTCTGAGGAAAAGGCTTCTAGTTTTCCACACTTCTGATTACGAAATATAAAGGAAAACATTTCATTACAAAAAGTAGATGAAAACATGACGCTTCCGCGACTACATGTAACCAATATCAAATGTAAAATTGTTTTAAGTTCAGTGAAATTATATAAAGAAAGGAAAGTGTGATAGTGTGAAAGTGTAAAGGTGTGAAGTGTGAAAGTGTGAAAGGGTAAAAGTGTGAAATTGTGAAAGTGTGAAAGTGTAAAAGTGTTCTAATTTAGTTTCACATTTTCCTTTCTTTATGTAACGTCACTGAACTTAAAATAATTTTATATTTAATTATGGCAACATGTCGTCGCCGAAACTTCGTGTTTTAATCTTGGTACTTTTTATTATGAAAAGTTTTCCACACTCCTGCAGAAAAATCACGTAGATATTATGGGTATCTGCAAATCTGTTGCAAGTTTGTCTTACATATACGTCGTTCACAGGGCTTGGTGTAATCCGTTTCGCTAGCTCTTGCACTCGTTTTTTTTTTACATGCTTGCTTCAAGTAGCTTCTGACTCCTACAAAAAGTTTTGGTTTGAATTGAAATTTCACAGACAATGGTAATTTTGACGAGCTTATCTCAGGCTATCTCAGCTATCTCGACCACCGCCTTTCCCCCGCCTGCTCTTTTAGTTGTCTCCATTGAACAAAATCTGAACCTGGTTACACAAAGCTGAGACAGAAAAAGGGAAAATGACAACGATTTTTCCTTTTGTTGTAGGCTTCTTTGTCTCATCAAAGTCAACAACAGCGGGAAGGCGTTCACATCAAAAAACTCAATTGAAAGAGCTTGAAGTAACTTCAGAAGGTATTTGTTTTGTCATTTCGGAATCATGCAGAGCTCCTTAAGTTTTATTCTTCTTTCAGTTTCCTTTCAACCCAGGGGTGGATGTATATTTGACTTTGTCTATACATTGTTTCAAGAAGCATTCATTTTGTTAATGATTCAAAGATTCACTGGTAATGCAACGACGTGGTTTGCTGTCTGTGGCTAAATCCTACTTTAATCGGAATCATCTTTTGGTGGAACCTGTTAAAACACTACATTTTGCATAAAGAGGGTGTTGCAAAATGATGTTCCAAGGGTTGTGAATTTGAACCTTTCACGCCCCGGTAGGGATCAAATTCTCTTACTGTACCATTTTCTTTTGGTTTGAGTCTACTTTCTACTTCCCCAAGACCAACCATCGTGTATCAATGCGGGTCAAGCAAACACACAGGATTGCGCAAATGAGCGAGGAGAGTGCGTTTACCTAGTTGTACCTCATCCTTAAACCTCTTCTCGCTTTCTACTTGTGAAAACATATCCCTCGAGATGCTTTCTTGCTAAGCTAATAAATTAAGCTTATTCAACTTAAGCTTCGACGGAGAGGAAAAAAAGAGTCCCTTAAGAAAGAACTGGAAAACTCCGGAAAGGCAGGGAAACGACTTTCAGAGGAGCTGGATGATTCAAGAGGTTAAGGACGCAATGAAACGTTCATTTTTTGGACTAAGCATTTCTTTTGATTTATGATCGAAATTGAGCCAAATTGAACGAATATCGGTCCATAAAGATTGGTAATGGTACATATGCATTAGATTTACTGTGACATAGTTCCCAATCAAGACACCTTCATTATAGCTAAGAAATCGTTGCCTTTCCAACTCAAGCATCCAGGGACAGAGAAAAAGAGTTACCTACAAATGAGCTGCAAGCCCCCAGAGAGGCCAGAAGAGATCTTTCGCGGAATAAGAGTGAGCGTAAAGGTAAGGAGCTATTGAAAAGGTATACCCTCTTGTGCGAGACTATCACTCTTTACAACAAACCCGACATTCGTAAGTCCACTGACTGATGGTCGACCGAAAAAGCCAACCACGACAGTTGTAGGTCACTTTTAAATCACGTCAGTAGCTTTTTACTTAATACTTCGCCGTAACTCTCAATCGTAGTTATCTTTGTCGAGTTATTGATTTTTTGGTTTGACTTCTGCTCTATATAAAGCTTCAGGCAAGAGACTAAAAGAGGAACAAGGGAACGTCAAAGAAATGGAAAAACTTAGGGGTAAGGTTTAACTAGCAATGGATTGTATCGGCGCGATAACGTTTGTCGGCAACTTTCCTTAAGATTCACAACAATGGCGCGGCAAAGTAGAGTATAATGGGCAGAGACTGCAGAGAGAAGGCTCATCGCTAGAAAAGGACTTGAAGATGAGGTGCCTAGGGATTTTTGAATATACATCCGAATCATCAGATTAAATTGGTTTGTTTCGCTACACTCTATGATTTATCTGAGGGGCCTCCAATCATGATTTCGTTCAAAAAACTAAATTGAAAAGAAGAACCTTTTGAGCTCTTGTTGCTTTAATATTTCACAAGCTCCTTTTATTTTCCTTAATAAGCTCACTTTTGCTAAAATGAGTTTTTTCGGTTTTGATATCACGACAAAGGAAACTTGTTCTTGTAGTGCATCTATTCACTCCCTACTTCTTTTAAATAACAAATATAGTAGGAAAATATTGGATCGTGCTCTTTTGTCATCTGAAACGGAACACTGAAATGCCACGCTATGATTAATTTGACGCCCAATTTTTTATTTGTGCGAGAGATTAGCAGCACTCTTCTTTAAGAACAAGCCCCAAGTCGTTAAGGTGGTAGTTCGGGAGTGCCCGAAGATTCATCCTTCCTGTGGCATAAGTATAAGTATAAGTATTCAGGATATTTAAGCATTTAACCACACTTTCTATCACTGGGTTGCCAGGATGTTGGTAGAACAAGTCAGAGAAAAGTTTGTAAACCACAAGGCGAAGTCAAGTATTTTCAAACTTTTTGAGTGTTCTCCCAACATTTCAAGTGGTTTATTAGCCGGTAGAAAGTGTGGTTTATTGCTTCTCTGACACAAGTAACTCCTGAATCGCATCACGCACTAGTGAGAAAGCCATTTTGCTGCTGTGACTGGCTATTAGAATTTTTAAGCGGGTTTTCTTATGAAGAGAACTGTGAGTAATTCTCAGTATGTATGTAATATCTAAGATTTAATATATTTCTTCTGATATTTTGTTTTAGCTGTGTCGCCATCAAATGAATGTGATCAGCCAGGTGCATCAAGGCCAACGCTTTTCAGGAAGTTTAAAGGTATCATTTCAAGAGCTGAGCTAAACTGTCAAATGGCGTGGGAGAAAATTTGACTGTATTTGTTTTTATTTCTAAGAGCCGTCGTAAATATTCCCTTACAAACTCTTATAATTTTGCTATGACTCTCATTTCGCAAGATGATCAACTCACAGGTGGAGCTTGGGCCGCCTGTGCTTCCGCCAAACATCTTAAGGCACGATTTAGTCAACTGATGCGTAAGATTATTGTATTTATATGTTTCTGACTCCCTTAAAACCTATTTTATATAGTTTTGTTCTCGGCTTTGCTATCAACACATGATGTGGACAGGAGAGGTTGAATATAGTTTTTTAATTAACTGTGTTTGAATCCAACTTGACCAAGATATGATTTCTCTGACACACAAAATCATTACTCCACCGTTTCGCAATTAGAACACTATGTGTCCGTCGAGAAGCCCTTCTGTCCAAACCAGCCATTTTTAACGTAGGTTACCCATACAAATCATATTTTATGTGGATATGATGGTCGCAAAATTGAGGAAATTACAAGTGCATTTTCCTTTGTTTCTTAGGCTTTTTCGTCTCATCAAAGTCAACACGACAGGGAAGGCGTTCACATCAAAAAACACCGAAAGAGCTTAAAAGTAACACCGAAGGTAATTTTTTGTCATTTCGGCATAAAAGTTTTCCTCACCTTCAGGAAGTGAAGTCATCCATGTTAAACAGTATTAGGATGAGACTAGAAATTATATATATATTCTCTTGAATGAGACCAGTTTGTCTAGTCTAGTTTTGTTCAGTAAAATGCTGAAAATTGTCTGTGGACAGTAGCTGTTTTATAGGTTCGTCTCGTGAAAATTAATCCATTTTTTATCACAAGAGACTGCCCAAAACTATGAGTCTTTATTTGCATAGAAGCATGTTCATAAAAGATATTTAGAAATTCAGAATCCACTGCTCAGGCGCGTATTCGGAAGATCCCATGCATCACCTCGTTCTCATTTTCAAATTCACAAACAAAAAGTTCAAACTGAATGCTTGAAATCTTCTCGAGCCGAAAAAGTTACCCTCTAAACTAAATTTAGGCTGGGTCTATAAATTTGAAAGATAAATTCGATTTTCAAACTTTCATTAAGTTTCTCAGGAAACTCATAGCGACGTGAAACAACCATGTCATTTCGAATTTTCATTTATAATCGCAGCTTCTTCAGTAATGCAGCTGTTAGCCGGCCCATCTCATGAATATGTTCAAGAGCACGAAGAGAGAACAGACAGACTGGAAATTTTAGAAAGTGAAGAAGTGGAAATGGACATTACTGGTAAATTAAATTTAAAGGTTAAAATGCTGTAGAAACCATTAATGATGTTCAACGCCACCTTTGACTAAAATTATACATGAACGGATGACATTTCTAGTGCACTTTGAAAATGGTCCGTGCACGGTTCGTCCATTCGATATTTTCGTTTTCTGTTCTACAGTCGACAGCAAAAAAGCCCATCCACAACATTAGTTCAAGTTTTTTTATTACAATTTCGCCAATGTATAACCTGATTCTACCTAAAACTCATCGTTTAAGTTGAATTCTGAGTTGAACCACTTAGCCTTGAGTTCCTTTAACCGCTCAAGGATCCGTTTTATTATTTACTTTTGGTAGCTCAATGGAAGGCGCTTATTCGAAACAGGGCGCTTACTAAGGGCATGGCGCTTATTTCTTTAATAAGAAACAGCAGAATGTGCGAAATAAGCCTATGCTGTTTATTTAACAGGGTTTAAGAAGACTGGAAAACGGACGTGTTTTCCCTGGATCTTTACTAACTAGAACGAATAACCAAGTATTCGTCGCAATATATTTAAGCAGAGCCATTTGTTTGAAGGAGCGGTGCACTCACTTGAATATAATAGTTGAGAGACTGAGACTACGGCCACTATTTTTATAATAATGCTTTAAGTGAGCAGTTAAAGGAAGATGAACCACAGTTGATCTCCATGTAAATGTACTCTAACAGTACTACTGCTGATACAGAATATGGGCGTCCATTGGAATAGGGGTGCTTTATTTGGAGAGGGGGTACTTATGGGAACGAGGGCGCTACATCGAATCACTTCGGTAATTTTGCCAACATCGTCTTCAAGCCTTATTGTTTGTTACACCGACAACAACAAAAGCGGAAGATGAAATGGCGCTTAACCTAAGATGCAACAGATTGTTCTCTAGACAGAGCGAGTGATAGCGACGGACAGAGGTAGTCATTATCATCTGATCAAATTACCAGACATAAAAGGGGTCTCAATGGGGTGACAGTTAATTCCTTACCATTACAGTTAAAGAAAAGTTGTAATGATGAAATTTATTCACGACTTATGATTAATTATTGCCAATTTTTAAGGCTAACAGCTAAGTTTTTTTACCGTTTTACGACCAACGCTCGAAAAAACTCGTTGTAAGTCAGTATTCCCTCAGTTCAAGCCCTCACGGGATTGGGGAACACACTCAACAAAGCGTGTAATGAACCAAGAGTTACTTGTGACTCCGTGCTAAACGTAGCCTGGTGGAATTTGTGAAGCAAAAATCTACAGGTTATTCTGAATGAAAGTAAGTACGACTAATGAAGTTAACCGCTTTTATTAGCAAACAAAACTGTATGGAGGCACAGCGAAATGCAGTTTAGTTTCTTCCCTTCTTCCCCAATAAATTTCATAGAAATTGTTAGTGTCCAGGTCTTTTATTAAGGTTTTGGCTTTGGTTTAGCTTCCTCAGGAAGGTGTAAAGCCAGTCCTTCCCTTGTTAAAAATGCCGATTCTGGGAAGCGGTGCTACAAGGTGATGGACAGTCAGAAAGGTTTAGAGAGTGACGGAGAGAAACAAAGCAGTGGTAAATGAAAACATGACTTCCTCATATTTTGATACTTTTTTAGAGACTTATGGTGTTTATCTTGTAAAATATATTCATGAAACAATTAATAATATCAATAACGAAAATACAAACTATGTTAATGACAATGAGAAGATTAATGGTAACTGACTGTGAATATATGAAAATCATATATGTAACTGCGGATAAAGAAGTGAATGTGAAAGCGATCTTCGCAGTTAAGAACACTACTCGAACAGTAGTGAAAATAAGGCCTGAAAAAAATTCAGCCTTGTACGGGAATTGAACCCATGATCTCTGCGATACCGGTGCAGTGCTCTACCAACTGAGCTGACAAGCTTTGCTTTTATTTGATCGTGTGCATGCGAACGTGTAAGCTAATAAGACTGCATTTTGACTAGTATATATATATATATATATAAGGGACAATGGAAAAACATTTTTGAAAAATTCATTTCCAAAGAGGAGTAAAAAACTAAGGGCTAAACTCTTGCTTCTTTATCTATCTTCAGGAAAGGTTCCAACCAGCCGTTCCGTTAATAACCATGTCAGAAAAAATCTTTTTAACGTAGAAACCGCAATGGAATGCAACCAAACGACAGACAGGCAGCCAAGCTTCGGCGGTGACGGAACTTTGCAGCAGATTTCTGGTATTAAATATTATGTTTTTAATAATTTTTTTTAAACGAGGTACACGAGAATATTGAGCGTACAGACGATTTGGTCAGATTCAGTTGCAATTACATCCAAAAACATGAATCGGAACTAACTGACCAAAATTCAAGCCCTCGAATACTTTAGATTGTTCTTTAGTTGGCATCAGTGTAAGACCTTCAAAAAGGCCTATACTGTCTTCATTTCAGTTCAGATTCGGCAGAGGTCAGAGAGGAAAAACAGTTATTAGAAATATTCAACCTTATCTTGCCAGGGTTTTTCATTTATCAAGGAGCATATTGTGGAACAGATGTTTGCAGTCATTGCTGTAAACAAGTAAGTGTAATAATACATAGCTTAGACAGGCCAGGAATATAGCTTTAAAGAGGCGACGTTCCCCCCCAATCCTCTTCCTTTTCCGTCTGTTTTCTTTATTTTTGTCTCTCGCAAACGTCAATCATTCAGCACCTTCATTTACTAATGGAATACACTGTGAAGGCTACTGGCTAAATTTAGTGGAATATATCCAAAGCATTTTTCTTTATTGCCTACTTTTATTGTTTCTGCATATTGTTATTTTCTTTTCTTGAGGAAAGAACGAGGGTAAGGAAAAGAATTTTAGAATATTTATTCTGGTATGTTTTCTTTACGTGCATACGGTGTGCAACGACAATAATTCCACTTATAAATTGAAATGTTCCTTCCTCAGATATGCGGTAATCCATCACAGAGCACAGGTAAAAGGAAGTAAATTAACGTCAAAAGGGCCAGTACAAAGTCAGATTTATGACTGAGCAGTAGTCCTTTTGACTTTTGTATGGATTTTTAACTGCTTACGTCTTGTTTGATCAAGATCGGTCGCTCACGCTGTGAACGTGGTACCTGAAATTTTAATTTGCCCAGGTAAAGACGCATGCAATAATGCCCTACTTAAGTGGCTGTTTTTCACAGTCCCCCTTTTCTCTGAGCGCCCGAAAAACTGGCTACTATGAAGGTAATCGCAACTTTTCACCTTAAATTTTGGGGCTTAGTTCTCAAACTAGATGTATTTACCTGGAGCGCTCTCTTTCTCGGATGTTACCCCTTGTTCACAGTTTTCCTATGGGGACATACCAGCCGGCGATTAACAAATATTTATTTGTCCCCATGTAAAAGCCAAAGGAATATCAGTCTATGCTTGCAGTGTTGTAATTAGAATATCCTTGGATATGCTTATAAAATGATTATTTGAACATGAATGAAAGTGATCTTCGCAGTGATGTGCACTACTTAGGCAGTAATGAAAATAAGGCCTGAAAAAAATTCAGGCCTGTACGGGATTTGAACCCATGACCTCTGCGATACCGGTGCAGCGCTCTACCAACTGGGAGCTGGTCATGATGGTGGTTCTAAATAAACCCGTTAAGTGATGAATAGACGGTTAAGAATATATGAAGGTCATATCGGTATCGCAGAGGTCATGGGTTCAAATCCCGTACAGGCCTGAATTTTTTTCAGGCCTTATTTTCACTACTGCCTAAGTAGTGCACATCACTGCGAAGATCACTTTCATTCATGTCTTTATCCGTAGTTCAAATATATGACCTTCATATATTCTTAACCGCCAAAATGATTATTGATGAAAACAAAAGCCATATCTTGAATTGAACTTAACAAAAAATTTATAATAAAAAGGAGAGGTTCGGATTTATCAAAATTGTGTTGTTTTAAAATAAGATAAATACTCATTTTCTGACAGTTCTTCTTGTTATTTTCAGGACAACTTTCACCATTACGCCTTGCTCAAAGTCTGCCTTTACTACCATGTCAAATGGATATTAGGGACCTACCCAACGTAATATGACAAGCCTTCGTGGACTTCTATACAAAAAAATATACAAAATTTTTAAACTTCAGTTCATTAAAAGTTACTTCAAGTGTTTTCTAGTGTTCGTTCATGCCAGGGAAAAGAAAATTTATTCTTATTCAAGAGTACAGTTGGCGAGTCTCTTAATCACAAATTAACCTAGATAAGTATTCCCCCTTGTAGAAAAGAACAAAAAAATTTCCCCCAGTAAATTCAAAGTATCATGAGGAGGAGCAGCTTGTTTAGTCTTTTCACTAACACTCTTCGGCAAAACTATTATCGAAGAACTTGTGTGGGACTTCATGTCTCATTTTGCCCAAAAGAACACTTAAATTCACGTATTGGTCATGAGGATTCTATATAGGAAGTTTTTATAACGTGACGGAAAAATTTTCCAGTCAGTTAGAGTAGTAGCACTTAACAAATCAACAAATCAGTAACTAAAGCTTTGACATTTACCCCAGCAGAGCGGAATAAAGATCGAGCAGCAGCCCGAATCTAAAAAACAACAGGAAGGTTCAAAAGTAATTTTTGAGTTGAAGGTGCAGGAGCAGGATAAATATTCCTATCAATGGCTGAAAGATGGAGCCGAACTGGAGGGAAAATGCGATGCCATCCTCATCCTTGATAACGTTGAGCTCCGTGAATTTGGCTGGTACAGATGTCGAGTTTGCTCTCGAGAAAATTTTGGAATCAACTGCGAGTCATCACGGGCATGGCTGGATGTTGTCCCTAAAGTTCAGAAAGGAACAAGTAAGAACTGCTCAAAGTGTGATAGAACCTTAATTCCTTAAATCCTTTATGTGGAAATAGCCTGCAAGTGCCTTATACTAGCTATGGTAAACCTCCCGAGGAAAAACCTAATCAAACATGTTATCTTTTGCGAAAGATAACTGCTTATAAATTACATGCAAGCCTCCAGTCTTAAAACTCACACACTATAAAACAATAAAACACGAATCTCTTTGAAAGACTGGGTCTAAATGTGCTCAAAATAGCTCAAAATGGTGCGCTTATTCAGATGCATGGAATTTATTCATTTTTTTCTTGTCTTTCTCCGACACATTAAACAGCTTTGATTAGTTATTTAGTTGTCTCTTTCACCTCATAGGACTAAAAAAGTTTACAGAGGTAGACCTACCAACTTGTGATAGAATAGCTTTCTATCTGGATAAAGATGTCCCATATGGTCTTGGAGGTAACAGACAGGCGGCCGCTGTGTTTGGTATGACTAAAGACACGATCGGAGCACTTGCAACAAGCAAGTCTCCTGGACAAGTGATCGTCGAATTTGTGAAGGCAACGAAACCAGAAATAACAGTTTACGAAGTTTTTAAACAGTTCAAGGGCGACGAAATGAAGCGTTTTGATATAGCAAAGATCTTAGAGAACCATCTTACAATTACTGAAAGTGCAGTCTAGTTTAAAAGCTAAAAATCTCAAAATATATCTTAATTTTAAAAACAGTAAAATCTTCTTCGAACACGTTCCAAGTTTCTTTGGGTGCATACATAAAATTTGCCGATCAGCAGACCTATTTTGTAGTGTAACAAAAAGCCTTTAGAAAATGCGCTTCAAGAACAATATTAAAATATGCATGTAATAACTCCAAAGGCCATTCAGAATATTTTCAAGGAGCTACTAAAAACTTAGGGAAAATGTCTGTCTCATGAACCGTCTTTAAGCTTGGGAAAACGCAGGCAGACCAACTCAAGTCTTGGTGGATTTTAGGTTTTGAATTTAATTGTTTAGCGCCAGGCGTTAGTTATAACCAAATACACAGTAGAGGAGAACAAAACCAAAAGTATCCGCCTTAAAAGCGCTTTTGACGCTCAGTTCAAAACCCACCCCTGGCAAGAAAGCGAGTACATGTATAAGTAAGTTAATGAATAAGTGATGAGTAACTGAACAAGCGGATACGTTGATGGATAGGTTTGCCATGGACCCATACCAAAGTTCTTATTTTGGTTCTTGTGGCCAAAATTGAGTTTTGGTAAGGGTGTTGTTGTTTATTCGTGAGATCCTTGTGAAAGTGGTAGGGTCAAAGTTCCGATATCAAACGTATAATCCTCTGAGATCAGTTGGCTCGCATGCTCGCTCATGCCTACTGGAAGCGAATGTAAGGAAGTGTAGTGTAGGATTCATTGTCAGTCAATCAGAGATAGACAATACAACTAAGGATCAGTCAGAGACATTGAGTCATTAAGAGTGGTCAAAGAAAAGGAATAAAATTTGACCTTCAAAGATTTTCTAACACTGATCGTGTTGAATTGGAGTAAAGATATGAACACCCGAGGAATAAAATTGATAGAAAATGTTTTCTACTCTCATGATTCCTACTTACACATGGTTTGTTTCTTTAACAGTATTCAACTCTTTGAACAAGTTTGTGGCTCTTGTTTCAAATCTACTCTGATATATATTTTAGCCATCAAGATAAGCTAAATTTAGACCTGACAACCTATTACGATAAGGGTCCAAGGTTTAGCCAACAAGAAACCACAACGCTCATGAGGGGGGGGGGGGTATTTTCATATTTTTCCCTTCCCCCCTCCCCCTTACCTCTAAATAAATAATGACCAGTTTCTTAGCTTTGGTTTAGCTGTTTTATCCCAGCATAACCAAAGAGTTACGTTATCTTGACCCACTCTGAGCCGGATGTTGTTCTAAGACGGATAATTGGGTCCATTCAGAGGGTGTTTAGACTGTGTCATGAAAATCGCCCGCTAAGGCAACCTTGTAAACGACTATCGACACTGTTACGTGACAACTCCAAAGTTGGTAATATTTTGCCTTAGTAAAGTTTATTAGGGCTCTGCAAATTTGTTTTATTCTCGTTCATTTTTCTCCTTTTTAGTTCTCCATTTTAAGAGTTCCCTTGTATTTTTAGCTTTTACGAGTGTAACAAGATGTCTTGATATTGGCCCAGCCGGCTAGCATTGACGCCTGTGCTCTTCCGTGCTATGACGTCATTAAGTAAGGTTATTTCTATTTTTAGCACTGTTGTCCCCCCTCAAAAAGACGTTACGCTTTATTGGAGTTTTCCAAGGTTAGAGGGCTGCTCCTTTCTTTTGCCACTCGTGTAATCCATTCTGTATTTTTGGAAAATTTCATTGGGAAATGGAGTTGTGAAGATAGTTGATTAATGATTAATGCTGACGTACGTTTGCTGGTGAGATCTTATTGTTCGGTGTGTTTCGACAAGTGCTCTGATGGTTCTTTCACCATATCATCTATAACTAACATTTCACTTGCTAAATGCTACTATTTTAAGTGTAAGAATAAGTGCTGTAGTTTAGGGAGGGAATTCAGCGTGGTGTATCAGTTCGTAACAATCATCTCCAACCACTCTACGGAGTGATCGAGCCTTTTCGCTTCTGCATGTTAATCAGCTCGTCAATGAAAGGTAATTGATATTTCTATAGTTATATAACATAATGTTGCGATCCAAAATTGTTTCCTTTCGTTCTTTCTCACTCTCTCTTTAGCAACCCAGCTACACGAGGAATTATCCAAGAAAAGATATGCAAGCGACGTTATCGATTTGTTTATTGATCTTCGGCGTTTGTTTGCAAGTTAGTAAAATTATTTCCGTGCCTGTCAGTTTAGTCTAGTAATTAAAGCGTGACCTGCTGAGTAATCAACAAACACGCTAACAGTTATTTTGTACGTTGAGCTGACGTGTTTCAACTACATTCGAGTTAACGTCATCCTGCTAGAAAAAAATTGCTGTTACTTCTTTGTAGACGTTTGTGATTATGAATTACTGTAGTGTAAGGTAGTATGTAAATTATAGTTTAATCGAATGAAGTCTGTGAAAGGAAAAATTACCGTTTGGAAAGGGGAAGGAGAAAACACAAATTAACTGAAGGATGGTTGTGTTCACCTAGAGGCTTTTCCTATCATATCAGTTCTGTTACTACCAGACATGTTTGGACATATCTTTACATCCTTCTGAGATTAGAAAGGCCAACTTGTTTCCTGAACTCAGAAAGAAAATTCTAAGAGTAGATGATCAATGTAATTTCGTTTGAACCTCATACTCAAGAGAGAAAATAGGATACAAAAATATGTTTGAGCTGTTTGATACACCTTGAGAGATCTTGGTGAATGTTATTAAATTACTAGGTCCTCTATGAAAGGTCCTGGAACTCCCAGTAAAGAAAAATCTTGTGCCTTAGAAGTGTGAAAATCTTGTGACTTAGAAGAGTGAAATTTTTTTTTCTCGCATCCTACCCATCAATCTCTGAGTGAAACAAATTGTGGGCAACAGTTTATAGTTTTATGTTTTAAACCCATTTAATTTGATTATGCTCTTTTTGCTCTGTTAGGGAGATTTCTGTGAAAGTAATAAAATATGTCATGGAAAGCAATACACTGTTAAAAGTGCTGATGGAAACTTTGAAAAATGTCAGCCTTGTGGAGTCTGCAATGAGGGATGGGGGCTGGAACCAAAATGTGGAAGTACTGTTATAAGCCCTGTGAATGAAACTTATTGCCAGCGTTGCCATGATGGAATAACATATTCTGACACTTATGACTCTTCTCCTTGTTATATGTGTCAGCACTGTGCAGAACATGAGATTGTAAAAACATCCTGCACAAGAGATACAAACACCAAATGCAGTGGAACTTGTGAATATGGTTATTACTATAATGCTCAGGATGCATCGCATGCATGTCATGAGTGTTCTCATTGTTGTTCTGATGGAAAAGATGAGATACAAGCAGAATGTGTAAGACATGGCCTTGAAAAAAGACACTGCAGCCTGCGAATGGATACAAACTGTGGTCCTACCATAAAACCTTCAATTAGCAGCAATACTGGAGATTCAGGAAAATTTAGGCCAATTTACATCCTGTATATTTGTATTGGTGCACTTGTTGGTGTAGTAATTTTACTTGTTGCAGTATTACTTAAAAGAAGAAATGCAGGTCAAAATAACCTGCCAGTGGACACCAATCCTGAGCAGGGTATTAAGCAGCATGAGGCCCAACCAATGATTCACATAAATGGACGTGCTGACCCTCAGCCTGCAGACAACAGTAATCTGACAACTCCAACACGTAAGAATTCAATAGCTACTGATTAACATATAGGGTGCCAAGTCAAAGCTATGAAGAGATACTGAATACATTATGCTATCGTTAATTTTCCCTTGCAATTCTGAGTCCTAAATAATTATTCAGCACCATAAATTTAAAACATTGTATGATAGCCTTAGTGTAATCCATTAATGATATGTGGCCATCTTAGATGATGAGTGCACTTTGTTACATTTTCACTTGTTTTGTATCTCTCAAATCTAATTTTATACTACAAAGGTGGAGTCTGTGCAACCTGATTCCTCATTGAAGGGTATGCATAGTTGCAAACAGCAGGCATGATGCAATATTGATAATGTTGAGATGTAAGGCTTGCCATTGATGTATACTTGAACTAGAAACATACATTATTTAATGTTCCCAAATGTTTTCCATCACAGAAAGTGGAAAATACAACCATGAGTCTACACAAGTTTCCAGTGGCACTACACTTCACCCAGTTTTCTCTGGACTGAATCCTGGTTATGCTCACTCCAACGCTGGAACACCTCGTGTGTCACCCAAGGGAACACCTGATTTATCCAGGCAGCAGTATGGTTTGTAACTTCATATCATATACATAAAACATAGCCAAACTATGTGTCAAACTATGAATCCTTGCTTTTAAATGAACCTGAAATACCAAATTCCATATTGTAAATGTTTTGTATTATTGACTATAGGGCAGATAAAAATTATCCAGCACCCTAAACATCAAAAACAAAAAGAAGGATTGCGTGTGGAATTCTCATGCAAATGTAAGGTACCTGGTGGAACTCAAGTTTCGTACCAGTGGTTAAAAGATGACCAAGAACTTGAGGGAAAAACCTCGGACACTCTCCTCTTGGAGTCTGTTAGAATACAAGATTTCGGGTTGTACAGATGCCAGGTTTCTCGTTCAGGTGACACAGGAATGGAACCGGTTAAGTCAGAACCCGCAGAATTGATCGTTACTCCAGGCCTTGGAAAAAGTGAGAATTATTGTTGTGCCTTTTTTTTTTTAATGAAACACAGGTTAATAAGCCAGCGATATGCAGTAAATTCCTTCCTGGAGCCAAGGGGCTCATTTACCCGGAGTTTTTCTTAGCTGGTGTGTGTAACGTGAAGCAATTGATAGTATTGCTACTCTCCCTTGGACTGGTCGATGGCATGTTACTCCCACCCCCCCCCCCCCTCCTGCACTTATGCACTTAGTCAATTCATTGATACCCATGATACCCATTTATACTCCTAGATGGAGAGGCACTGTGGTAGTGAATCGACTTGCCCAAGAACCCAAAATATTGACCCAGCTAGGTCTCAAACGCGATCCTCTCGACCTGCTGTCCAGCGGGCTAACGGGCAATCTTTGTCTCACATAAGGTTTCATGGAGGGTTGTGTACTTGAGTAATCACTAGGGACAAAGCTAGAATTTCTCAGAAAGAATGTCCTGCCGATATTCACGCTTTATTTTACTTCGTTTCCTATTGCACAAGCAGTAATACCGTCACGAATTTCTGCACGCCCGCGTGTTCGCTTTACGTGAAGTAGCTTATACTGCTGCTCTACCTTTTTTTTAAAAACTTCTCACAAATGAAGAGGGGGCATGGGAACCCTAAGACCCCCTTTTAACATCCTTACGGCAATCTTAAGGCCTCCCTCTAACATCCCTTCGGGCCCTTGTTCCCTTTCTGGTTTGTTTTCTCGGTGGTTTTTCTGTTGCGGTTTTTTCCCTCGACTCAGGCCCGGTCTAAAAGTAGAACTTTTGGTGAACCGTTCTCAGACTGTAAACATGGAAATTTTCCTTACTACAGCCCCTACTCTCAGTCACGACACGCGATATTTTGGAGACTTTTGGCCTGGGATTGCATTCCTTTTAGGGTCTCATTTCTCTCTGACTCACAGCTGGACATATGATTCCATTTTTGTGTTTGGTTCCCGTTCTTCTGTAGCTGTTGTTTGGCACTGAATATCGTATTTTTTTGCCCAACAGAATTAAAGACTCTACGAGAGCTCAAATTTGATACAAAAAATCAAGTTGCTATGCTTCTTGAGAATACAGCTCCAGATGTTGGTGGATGGAGGGAAGTAGCTCATCGCTACGGAATGAATAAGGATTTAGTGAAAAATTTGGAGACTAAACAGGACCCTGGAAAGCAGGTTATGGACTTTCTACAGGCATCTAAACCGGATTTACAAGTTTACAGCTTTTGCAAGACACTCAAAGAAAAAAATTGCTTCAATATTGTAAAAGTCTTAGAAGACGAGCTAGTTAATTAGTGACTCAAAGAAAAAGTAAAGAATGATCAGAGTGCCCTAACGCCCTATCGTCTTTTCCGACGGTTATCGATCACTTCGTCGACATGTCAACTCGCCGACAACCAACTCGCGGACACCATTACTCAATCCAGTCTTTCCACAACTCTGTTATTCCGCTCAACTATCACTGTTGAGAGGAAATGTTTCATGGTTCGTCGCGCGTGGTAGCCACGAACTGCCTCATTTAGTCTTATTGTCACAAAGATGTAAATAGGCCACTGTTCGTGCATGCGTCAGGAATAAATCATTATAATTGCAGGAGATAAAAAGTGTTTTGCCCAGGTGCGTTGTTCTAGATGTGACAGTTAGTATGATCGGTGAGATTTGAGCACGGGTCGCTTGTGTTTTTATTGTACAATTTTACTAATAAAGTACATGTAAACACAGAATTATACACGGTTGTGAATTTATTTGATCTTAAAACTCGACAAAGACGCTTTCAAGTTTTCGAAAGTCGAGTCAGACATAACTTTGGTGAGACTGAAATATGTCTCCTTAGCGCCAAGTTTACGCCATCGCCGAATAAGCTGATTAACAGAACGTTTCGCGGCATTCGACGTAGGTTGCTTGCCTTGTTCGTTTCCATCGTAGAATTTGACAACCTCTGGTCTGTTTGTGCTTCATGCTCCTTCGAGGTAAGCGTTGTGTGACGATCTTAGGCTTACGGTTTTCTTACCAAACCGCAAGTACCTCGAAAAACGACACGAACTACTCTTCTGATCTCTCTCTCTCTCAGTTGATATCCATTCATTTTAGACATCAGTATTAAAAACCAATGAAATTCCGCACATACTTCCGCATTGCTTGCGTGACATAAAGATGCGGCGGGCATGGGGCTGAGTGAGCAAGTCTTGTAACTCCGCCTTCGTTGTACTATCTTGCAAGCTCAGCTGAATTCGCGACAGACATCTGAAATTAACTTCTTAAGGAAAATGACGGTTCTTTTCTAATTTAATTACAGATCAGGTAATCGTTTGTAATCGTATGCTGTATGAAAGATGATTCTTGAGTTAACTCTGTGATCGCGCATTTAGTGGGTTGCTCTTGCGTTATACACCTGCGAACAGCGTGCGTTTTGCACACGGGCCGAAGTACTCTAACTCAGTTTTAGGGATTCTTTGGAAGATTTCTTGGATTTCGTCGTTGCTTCATGTTACTTTCTGCCAATTTGACTTTTAACGACTCTCATCTTCAACACAACTCACTTATAATCTATTTTACGGTGTAATTACAAGAGTGTTAACTCAACCAACATTTTGCAGAGTCTAGGGTTGTTAACCAAACGTGAAGCGAAGCTTTTGTTGCTACGTTGTTTTGTCTCTGCAGACAAATGAGACAAGCTCGTATTTGACACTGGATCATTATGCAGTCAGTATTTGTGTCTTTAGTCTTTTCCTGCTTCTGTTTGGTAAGTGATATAAGTTTTAATTTCTTTGGCATATTTGTTAAGAAACTTAGTTACATTAAAACATCCATAATTAGTGTGGAAATGAGTGAATTTGTTCAAGAAAGCTCAATCTTCTTCTTTCATCTAGAGATTTGATGAGCACATCAGCTTCTATCACTTAAATGCGATGGGTTTTAAATGGAGAAGAATCTGTCACCAAAATCTATTAATTATTTACGCCTTTGAAACCTTTTGAGCAAGTGGAGAACACAAGCTGCGTGATCTTTAAGTTTTCATCATGATCTAATTTGAAACGCGTCAAATCAAATTTATCTATTGATTTACTTTGTTTGATCGAGATACAGAAATATAAATCTAGTCTTGTACCACACACATGTAATACATCATTTTATTTAAAAAGATCTCTCGAGCCACATTTATTCCTTTCTTAATCTGTTGCCCTTGGCAATTTTTCTCTTTGAGAATTAACTTTTCCCTGAAAGTGTGTGGATGGAAAAAAATAACGAAAATGAAGTCTGCAGACTTTGACGAGGATACTTGTTTTGGAATTGACAAGAGGTTAATGAGAGTTAAGGAAGCTTTTGAAGTTTTCCTTGCAAGTGCTGTTGACATTGAAAGTCTGCAAATTGACATATGAATAATTTCTCTACTAATGTGTTCTGTGCTTCCTTAGTCAAACGGATGAAATTGCACACTTCCTATCACCTTTACAACCCTTTTCTTTAAGAAAAAGTAAACCAAGAAAAATTCAAGTTAAACAGCTGACTTAAATACCTGCAAAATATCAATTGAAATCTTAATTCAGTCTCACAATATTATTTTGAAAGCAGGTGATAAAGACTTTATCTTGCATAAAAACCCACATTTATACCAAATTTCCTTGCCTGTATATTTTGTGTGAAACAATTTGGTGAAGAAAATGATGAGCATTACTGACACAGTCATCCAGACTTTTGTAAAGTCATACATCAGGCTCTCTGACTTCTCTTTTCTTTCAGTCTGTTTTTTTTTTAGTTCTTTTTCCTTTTTACCTGAGTTACCAAAAGACTTACACAAAATGGTTGGCTATGGGAAACAAAAAATTTTATTGGGGTGACTGGCCTACATAAATGGCAAACAATTATTCAGTAGAATGCTTGATGAGTAATGAATGAATCTTTAAGGGACCTATTGATTAAAACCACTTATTTAGCAAGCTGGTGAGACTTGGCATAAAGCAAACCATGGCTACTAAACACATTTTTCTCCTTTTTCTTCTTGCTAGGAAGTACATCACGTCTTTTGTAAAATCTGTCCTGATGACAAGTATACCATTGTCAGCTCAAACGGGAGCTTTGTGAAGTGCTTTCCTTGTGACACATGTCATCCTGGTTGGGGATTGTATCCTCTATGTGGAACACAACTTACAAATGAAAGAATGTCTGAAATATCTTGCAAAGTATGCCCTTCAGGCACATTTTCTGCCGAGCTAGACTCCTCCCCTTGTAAAAACTGTCAACAGTGCGCCCCTCATGAGATAGCATCTGCCAGTTGCACCAGGGTATCGGACACAAGTTGCAATAAAACATGTGATAAGGGATACTTCTTTGTTGAGGTCTCTCACAGCTGTCAACAATGTTCATATTGTTGTTTTGACAAAAAAGACGAACCACAGCCAGAATGTATCAAACATGGGTTCAATGCTACTGGTCAATACTGTAGCATTCGATTGGATAAGACTTGCACTCCAGTGCATCCAACTACTAGGACAACCTTGCCAGCAATTGTGACACGTATGACGCAGTACCATGACAAATCAGCCCCTCCTGCTACCAGCGGAAAAGTACCAGGTGATACTACTAAGAGCAGCACTCAGAATACTGCCACAATAGTACTTGGTGTGCTGGCTTCTACATTTGCCGCCGCACTAATTGTTGGATTCTTATGTTGGAGAATTAGAAGGAAGAGACAAAGGAGAAAGAGGGGGATTGATTATGGTAATAACAGCAAAGGTGAGTTGTTTTCCAGTCCTTCTAGCAAGAGTATAGTTAAAAATGTTAGGTTTAAGGTTTTATCAAGAAGCCTTGCTGCTGAAGCTAATCCTAGTTTTAAAGACCAGTTTTGTTGTTAATAGTAAATGGCAATTAGGGAGGGCTATCACTCCTCAGTGCTGGATTGATACCAGTCCATCACCTGTTTCTTTCAAGTTTTACAATACCCAGTGACTGTTTAGGGAGTCAGAAAATGATTGTGAGAAAAACATACAGTACCATTTTACATAAGATTACTACATTATAATTACCCTGCAGCAAGGGCTCAAATGCACACCTTTTAACACCACCACCAGTGTACAGAATTGCTGATGTTACCATGAAAATCAGCTGATTAAACTTGCTTTTCAGTAATTTTCTGGCTATTTGTCAGCTCTTCATTTTTGCCATGTACAGGAAATACAGGAGAGCTAGGTCAATATATCAATCAGCTTTGAAACCTGTTTTTTTTTCTTTGAATTTAAATAAATTATGTTAATTTATAAACACATGGCATTTTTTTATTTACTGCATTGGTTGACAAACAATCTTGTATATGACAGCTTTGTTTTAATTTTTAAATAATTTGATATATTTTTCAATTTGTCAGCACTGAAAGACACCAGCTATGCTAGCGAAGGACCCACACTGTCAAATTCCAGTACTGTGGTGCCATTACCATCCCCTATAGTAAAAGCATTACAGATCAACTCAGGTTATGCTCCATCCTCTTCAGAAGATGATGAAGTAGATGACCTGCGTAACCCAAAGGATGAATTACGAAAGAAGCGTATTTTAAAACGACAAATTAGTAAAGAAGCAGGAGGTAATATATATTTATTATATACCATATGTATATGATATATTTAAAATATATATACCCATTTTAAAAGACATTGCAGTTTGAAACTATATATGAAATACATATATAGAAAACCCTTTTTTTCATTAAAAAGTTGACATAAATTATGGGGACAATTTTCAAAAGGAAAGTACTGTCAATAACTGCCGTCGGAAAAAAACTATTGTTCCTTTGATGCAAATTTGCATGCATCATGCATCATACATCATGCATCACCTTTTTGATGATAAAGAAAGGTTTATATATTTCATAATTCCAAATTGCAAAGATTTTTTGAAAATGGACATGTGTAGATATATTTGTACATTTCCAAATAAATGGAAAAAGAGCCTTTTTGGTGAAGAAAGAGATCATATCTATATTCAAAATGTAATTTCAAATTTGCAACATTTTTAAAACAGGTGTATATAGATACAGATGTATATATCTTTCTATTGATTTTTAATTGCATTTCAAACGTTTGAAAGAAGTTGATAGAAGTTTTAGTAGTGATGTGAGCATCATTATCCAATAGTGCGATGAGGGGGGCATAAAATGTTTCGAAAAACTATAAATTCAGCAGATTGTGTAAAGAGTGATATCAACTTAATGCATCCAGTAATTAAAGTTTCTCATTTGATTTCTTTCACATTGCATATAAGCTAGGGGCACACTTTCAAATAAGTTTCATGCACTCATTAAAGTAATTTTACATTTAATCATAACCATTACAATTTTGTCAGTGTATTAGGTGCTTTATTTTTCACTAATCATTCTGTACAGTTGTAATGGGACAGTGCAATCAGACAGTTGGCTGTAATCAGACACCTGTAGTTGGACAGTTGAAGCAGCCAATCATGCTAAGTCCACTCAGCTACATCCACCAATCACAGAATTGATCACATTAAACATAGAAGCCACCATGAAGGAATTTTTTAGACTTTGTCTCAACTGGAGATGTTTGTTCTTATTTTCTATGTTTCTTCCAGATATTGTAACAGTTATAATAAATTGTGTCAGCCAAATCTGTCTGTAGTCATACTCCTGATTAACAAATCGGATTCTTGCTTCGCAGTCATCTGATTTTGTCAATCACTCACCATTATTATTTCATTTTCTCTTTTGATTTCTGCAAAGATTGAAAAATAACTTTCCTGACAATGTCTTACTTACACTACTTGACCATCTAATATTAATCAGTGATCACCAATGCAACCAGGTTAAGAGGAAATATAATTTATCAGCTATGGAGTTCTTTGTTGATTCAAATCTAAACTCTCCTTACTTAAATACATGCAGGGTTTGTAATTTTAATTGCAACTAAAGAAGGGTACTTGATGTTTACATGCACAAGTCAACTCAAATAAATGTGTCAATCATGCATAGTTTTAAATAGAAACATTTGGCAGCTAAAATTTGAAATGTATCTTTCTTGATAACTGTTTCAGCATCAAAGGACAGTGCCAGTGTTTTAGGATCCAGAGAGAAAGACAGTGATGAAAATAAAGGGCAAGACAAAAACGGTATATTAAGTAGTGCTTAGATTTCAGGATAAAATTGTATAATTTGGAATTATTCACACTGAAACAGTGTAGTTATGAAAAATCATAGCTCTTACCTTTCTTTTCATGCTTTTGGAGGGTTTGTTAATAACTCACCTATAATAGGTTTACTTCAGTCAAAACTGTATTTTGCATTACATCATTATACTAACATAAACAATGTGAAATCATTAATTATTTTAACTGCCCTAAAAATTTAAGATGTTGGTGTAGCAGTGCCTAGGAAACCAAGTCTTGTAAGGAAACTGTCCAAAGGTCATTATCAGCCATTATCAGGAGAGGTATTTATGACAAATTTTGCTTGATGTACTTCCACTTTTATGTGATCACTGTCTGCAATTTGTATTAAGTTTCATGTGACTTATAAATTAATAACCTTAAGGCTTTACTTGCATCAGTACAAGTATTTTTTTATCATTCATCTAATGTCAGTAATAACACTGCTTTTTACTGAACACTTGATGTAATTTCATTCCAAAACAAAACACTAGATTTCCTAGCAGTAAATAGATCGGATAATCACTTTAAGTGTGAAAAAGAGAACCAATCAAATTAACTCTTTACACCCTAACTTCAGTATCCATATTCTCTGTGCTCCTCTTTATACAAATCAATTGGTGCTGACAAGGAGAATTTGTTTAAACAATCAAAATTTTCTTCAGGCGTCAATCATTTCTGTTATTCTCATGATCTTGATAAATGATTAATAGCAGTATTACTCTAAGGAGAAATCTGATGCACTACTAGCTCACTCTGAGATCCAGTGTTCAAATTATTGGTATTCATTTCGTAAATGCTGTGAGTATACACATATATTTAATATGAGCTTTCATGATATATCATATATGTTTTATCTCTTTCAGGATTCAGATGAGCAAGATGGTTGGTATTTTATGTTCCTGCATAATTAATTTTGGTTGGCAGTATGTGGGATTAAATAATTTTTGTAGATAAAATATAAGCAAACACAATTAAGGGCAAAGAATGAGAACAGTCTCATTTAAAGCATGTGGAATATAACTTTTCCATGCAGTTTCATTTTATAGTTCAAGGTGATACCTAGAAAATTTGAAATAGCTCATAAGAAAAGACAAATTTGATGGCTGGACTTTGTATTTCCTTGATAAAGCAATAGAAAAAAAACAGGATCACTAGAAAAGTGGGAGGTTGTAGTAAAGAAAGAGAATTATTGATATGATGTACTTTACAAGTTTATTAAATTAAAGGAATCAGATAGTCTTGAGACATAGAAGTCTGCCTCAAATAATTTAAGTTGTGCCTTTGGTAAGATTTGTTTATTTTAGATTTATTTCATAAACAGCTCAGTTAAAGTCTGCACAGCAGGTAGCCTTGTGTATTATGAGGATTGAAAGTTACTCTGCAGTCAAAATCTCAATTGCATGCTTTTATTTGAACAGAGATTGTGCAAGAGAGAGTAAGAGGATCCAGCGTGCCTACCATAAGATTCAAGGCATCAAAAGGGAAATTATCAGGTGTTGGCACCCCTAACAAGGAAGACTTTCAGGTGGGTGAAATAATAGATAAAATTTTTAGTTTTTAATGCTATGATAACTAACATATAATAATTACCTTTTGGGTAGTATAAAAGATGACTTGAGGGGTAAACAGATTTAATTAAGGTTAGTTATACATGCTTAGCATGAATAGCATGAATAGTGTCCATGGTAACACTGTTCGTTACAGTGTGTAATTTTCAGGTAGATGAGTAAATTTGTTGATCTACTTACAGTGACAAGTCAATAAATCATTTATTAGTTCTTATTCATAATTAGTAATATTGCTGATGACTCATGAATCAATCAATTAATTGTTCAGACAAAAGTCAGCTTTAGAAACTCTTTATGGTGGCTACTTTACTTTATGAACTCAGTTGATAAAACCAAATTATTTTGTCTAGTACATTGTATGGTTATTTGATAAGTACATAATCTCCTTAATCATGTCACATCCAGTCCATATATTAGTTGGAATTAATCACATGACAAAGAAAATCTTGTTGTATTCTACACTGTAAATTGGCCACCTAAAGAGTTTAAAGGCTGATGTTTCAAGCATTAGCCTTTTGTCAGAGCGGAGGGCTGATACTCAAAACATCAGCTATGAACTCAACAGTGGCCAATTTACATTATCAACTCAGTTGATAATACTTAGTTACCCTGTTATACTCTTCCACCAATGCAGCAGCATACTTTCTTTAGAAACTTACCCCCTTTATTCATTTATGTTCTTCTTTGTATGATATATGTTGTAAAAATATCATATTTGTACATCTTTGATAATAAAAGTTTTGTCAATGACTTCCATTTTGGCCACATTACAATCACAAGCTTACAATTTTATTTTTTCAGCATAATCTTATTTTCCACCAATGGTTTTTTATAAAGTTTAGAGAGCCAAGAGCTCTCTTTAATGAGTGCATCTTAAATCAGTAGTGCATACTTCTTCCTGCAATATCAAACTGTTATACCCATTATAAATGGAAATCAACTTTTTTCACATTGATTGTGATTGAATTTTTTTAGGATCCAAAAGAGGATGATGATACTAAAAGTAAGAAACTTTTGAATTCTGGTATTTTTTAAATTATGTGTATTATAACCTTTTAAAGGTCTCTTCCCTACCCTCCCCCCCAGAACTAAGTTGCTGGGAGACCTTTCAATGCTTTGCATTTAACCCTTTAGCTCCCAGATCAAATTTGTAATTCTCCTTACTGTCAACTATACAATTCTTGTAATGTTAGTTCAGAGAATTTAGTCTTGGATCAACTAATTATCCCCAAATTGATATTTTTCTTTATACTCATCCCTTATCTGGTTGATATTGTATTTTATATCATAAGGAGAAATTCTGTCTTGGTCACTTGTGGGAGTTAAAGGGTTAATAGATAATGAATAAATTACTTTTTTTTTTAAGTTGCAGCAAAACCTTTCAAGGTTGAGGTGCAACCTAGAAGTCAACAACAGAAAGAAGGTTCACGAGTGGAATTGAAATGCAAAATGTCTGGAGAGACAGAAGCAGGTTATCAGTGGTTCAAAGACGACGCCAAGATTCAAGATCAAATAAACCCTTCCCTTGTTTTGTATCCAGTTAAGGTGGAAGACTTTGGCAAGTACAAGTGTGAAGTGAAATATGATGATGGTGACAGTGAGAAGTGTGTGACATCTCTCCCTGCAGAACTAGACGTCATCCCCAGTGATGGAATGGGTGAGTGTGAATTATTTGCTAATTGCCATTTATTTTGGGTACTACATGTACTGGTAATATAAGCCATCCACAATTTCTTACCTAGGCCCTAGAAGGAGACAATTAGTACCCTACAGGAAGCGGTAAGGCGGCTGTGAATAAGTGATTTTTACATAATTTGTGCAGTTGGGAGTTCAATGTTACTCACCTTCCATAATGATAAATAACTGAACTATAAAGGACAAATATGTTCATTTGTGACGGAAGTTAAAATCAACACTACAAGTCAGCGACACAATTTCATTGACAGCTCAGTAAGTAATTACCACAACTTCTCTTTATGAGCACCATTTATATAAAAGTGCTTAACATTCTGCAGCAGTCTACAGTTGATTACATCATATTAAATATATCTACATATATGACTAAGCACTTGACTATGCACTATGTGTAATGCACCCGTTTGTCAAAACCCCCTCTTCCTACCTCTGGGATGGGACAGGGAATTTAATACCTATGCAGAGTAATAGACATGATTGTTAAGGGATAGTCTTTGAGTTGAAGTAGGAAACAGTTAAATACAGTGAAGAGAAAATTAAATCTTACGAAAACAGTTTTTATTGTGAAAAAAAGACCATTGGAAGCCAGTCGTTTAGGCTGCTTCTACTGCAGTCAATACTGGTCTGGGTCATGAAAATTAAAAAAAAAATAAAAACGTAAGTCAAATCACAGATGTCAACTTTTGTTGGAAAAACACATACAATATTTCTTAAAATATTCTTTAAATAAACACTTACCACTGCAGCCTGTGCAATAGCAACAAAAAGCTGGGATGTACAGTATTGCCATCATAATGAACCATTTATCATCATTTAAAACAAAAGCACCATTACTTCAAACATCGGCAAAACTTTTTGGCATCCGCTAAATTGAAAAAGAATATAGAGCAATAAAATATTAATGGTACTGTAATATCGTGATCAAAGAAAAATCAAACTCCAATTGAACGGGTTTTTTGTACAATTTTTCAGACACCAAAAATTGCAGATCAAATTATCCTTGCAGAGCTTCTGGCGTGGTCATAAAGACAGAAAATACATCACATAAAGCATGCTGTTCTGAAAATAAATTCTTTTGAAATCACGAAAAAACCTATTCGCCTCGAAATTTGGAAAAAAAAACAGCTGGTAAGTTGTAAAAACGGATGCTGCCATCAAAAAAAAAAACATCAAATACTCTTACCTTTCTTTCCGCCGTCAACTAAAAGTAGGAGGCAATAACGATCCAAGATCAAGGACCTCTCATTCCCAAGCTCTCTCCATTAACGCTTACTTCCTGGTGTAATGCCCCGCATTTGAGCAATAGTGTTTAATATCCCGTTTTCTGAATATTCTGGAATATTCAGGAGTATTCTAGGACATTATTCTACAATGATTGGTCCAGTAGTGTATTTTAATTACGTAACTCCTATCGGCTTTTTGACTCACTTGCATTTTTTGAGGATGGGCACTCAGGAGTATGTTATATTTGTCAACTGATTGGGAACCTGTCATATTTCTTCACAATATGCTTTGCACGTAATATAAGTTATTTGGGGAAACATCGGCATTCTCCTTTCGTTTCTTTACTTTTAGAGCTCAAATGTCTCAGAGATGTAGATCTCAATATTCAAGAGAAGGTTGGAAACCTTCTGATTAAGAAAAAAACGGGGACTCCGACCTGGATACAACTCGCTAATGAGTATACTATGGAAGATCATCATATAGATTCTCTGCAACACAGCCAAGAGACAGCCGGAAAAGCAGTAATCGAGTTCCTAGCAACATCAAACCCGAAACTCACTGTGTATGATTTTTGCAAGAAACTTAAAGAAAAAGACATACGGCGTTTGGACATTGTTCAAGTATTGTCAGCTCATCTTTCGGCTCCAATTTCATGCGGGAACGTAAGTGTATAAGAGTTTTTTTACGTGACATCACTTAATCCATATTTGTGGTGCGGCGACTCAGTAAGCAAATGAACAATAAGATTATTTTTAGTTGAGTATCTAAAGTCATCTGACGCATTTGGATTTGCCTTACTTCACTCTTCCATTGGGGTAGAAAACCTGTTCTCCTTGTGAATTTTTACTTCGTTCTTCGTTCCCCTTTTCTGAGTTATCTTAGAAATCATTTTTATAAGTGATACAAACCGGCTTACATTTTTCAAGAAGTTATGAAAATGTATTATAAGAAGGATTAGTTATTGATAATAGTTCTTGGGTTGCGATCAAATATGGTCTCTAGTTGAGTTGGTGACGCTTTTGAATGCAGTGAATCGCATCGAAAATTTCAGGGTCTGTGTGACCTATAGATCTTGATCCATAAGCAATAATTTAGTATCAAGGGAGGTTGTATAATCTGAAACGTTCCCTAGAGTAAGTTTATTTTTATAGGACCTTGTCAACTGGAAAAGATGTTGACTAAAATTCGCATACTCCTTTATAGACATGAAAATAATTTGAAAACGATTAGATAAAAGTGTGTTAGAGTCCAAGGACTGCATTGATGGGAAAAGTATGGATTACTGTCTCAATTTTTTTAATTTTTTTTTGCATATATAGAGTTTTCGAGTTTTAGCAACTTAGTCATTGTTTACTGAACAAACCATATTCAGGAAAACTTTCTTATAAAAGATTTACCGGCCATACTTGATAACGTGATGGTAAGATTTCATATTTCATAGGTGAAAAAATGAAAGTATTATATATCCACAATAACGACTGATTTTTGTATTCTAGCACATTTAGATAAGCTTGCTACGAAAGCACGCGTACATGTTGTCTTCAGCGATCATACAAATGTTTCTGAATTTGATGTAAGTTGCATTTTACATAAGCTGGTTGTAGTAGAATTATTACGGACAATTTTTAGGGTCCGACTGTGGAATTTTGTAGATTACCCTTGCAACTGAGTGGTCACTGACGATTGCCAGTTGTTGCGTCAAGTTCAGCCATAAATTTACATAGTGTCATCCGGATTTATTTAATAATGAAACTTTGACATAAATTGACACCAAAAATAGGCACACGTGATATACTTTTTGAAATAGCAATTATTTTAGAAGTGAACGTACAGAAATATTGTCAAAAGCTTTTGAAGCTGATGTAGATTTTTCGTTATTACAATTATTTATCGAGTATAGACTGCAATCATTGGAATGCATGGAGATTCACTTTCATGACCTTCGGTTCGCATGACAGCATGGGGCTTGGGACAGAGGCTGCTAAGGGTTATTCTCATACCCAATGCCTTTTGAGTTTCAGTACCATTATTGATAAGCGAATTTTTTGGTAAACTTATTTTAATTTGTCGCAGGACTATCGCACTATTTACACAACGCATACTCTTTATTTATCCAAATCAAGCAATAAAATTGCTGCTATTTTTCTGAATCATGTGTCTGTTTTTGTAATAAAATTAGGAAAACATTAAACGGGGGGGCTGCACATTCAACGAACTATTCTTTGAGTGAGCGGGGAATGATAGAATGCAAAGTAAAAGACAAGACACAAACTTAAACAGCTGTCTTGATTAAGTTGAGAAAACTTAGGGTTGGCTCTATCGAGTTGACTTCATGGGCGTCACAACATGCCTCGACAGGACGTTAACAACATCCATCCGTCTGAGTCCAGACTCCTTAAAGGTCTTACATATGAAATAAACAGTGATATTAGGCGAAAGGGAGGCCAGACTCTCCAACATAGCTCCCGCTGGGCTTTTTGCACTTTCTAAAAAGGAGATTTCTTTTTCTCTCATTCCATATCTTCGTGCCGCTTGCTTCCACGACGCCAGGCCAGGAAGGCGCTTCTTGTCAAGCAGGTCAATGATGGCTTGTTTTGTGTCCATGTCTATCTCGTGTAAACCTCTGAATCCTATCTAAACAGGAGAATAAAAAAAAATTATTTTTTTTAGCAGCCATAATCCGAAAATATTCCGACAAACGACCCTGGATTGAGAATGGTGAAGGCTTTGCCGTTTATTCATCAATCTGGCCGAATGGCGCGAAAGGCGAGAGACATATCAGCAGCTGATTGGCGATATCAAACACACGCGAAGACATATCGTATTTCATCACGTGTGTTGTTACGGCTTTAATAATATACATGGAAAAATTACTCAGTTCTGATTGGTTAAGATAAATGCAGTTTTCAGGTAATTCAGTGCAGAAGAGAGTTAATTCAGTGCAGAACAGGGTTAATTCAGTGCAAAGAAAGAAACAAATCAGACATTTAATAATTTTAAATCGCACCTAGAATGAGATAATGTGTTTTCCGTCAATGCCGTGCGGGACCGATTAAGCAACCAAAGAGCCGAAAAATCTATCTCACTATTGCCTCCTTTACGCGGTTTTAAAATGGCATCACTCAATATTAATCAATTAACAACACATATAGACGAGCTAAGAATCCTATTAGCAAACAATGATATCGATATTGTTTCCATAAATGAAACGAAACTGAACGAGAGTATTCGAGATCATGAAGTTCATATTTCGGGATACGAAAAATAACTCAGAAATAATTCGCCGCGATAGACTTACAAAATCCGGCGGAGGGGTATGCTTCTATGTAAAAACCTCAATCAACTTTACTGTACGAAATGACCTACATATGGATGCATTAGAAAATCTTTGCTTGGAAATCCATAAGCCAAATTCAAAATCTTTTGTGATTGTTACTTGGTACAGACCACCTGACTCTCCTATTGGCATTTTTTCACCTTTTGAATCCCTAATTGGAAAATTGGATAGTGAAAATGTAGAATCTTTTGTACTGGGAGACATGAACTGTGATATGATCACTACTCGATATGACAATGACGTATCCAAATTAAGGAGTATTGCTGATGTCTACGGACTCGAGCAGCTCATCTCTGAACCAACGATAACACCCACCTCTTCAACTGTAATTGATTTAATCTATACCAACTGCTCAGATAAGATCGTTTGTTCGGGAGTTTGTCACGTCGGGATAAGTGATCATAGCATGGTGTATGTATATAGAAAACTTGCCCAGAACGGAATGTCTAATGGACATAATTCTATTACATATAGAAATTTCCGAAATTACGATCGTCAAAATTTTCGTTATGACATCCTATCTCAATGTTGGGATAATGTATATGAGTCTTCCAACCAAAACGTGATGTGGCAGCAATGGAAATGTACATTTCTAGCTATTGCTGACAAACATGCCCCACTGAAAACGATGCGTGTTCGTACAAGGAGTTCTCCATGGATTACCTCTGAATTGAAAGACTCTATGCATAATAGAGACATATTAAAAATCAAAGCTAGCAAGACAAATGATCCTAACGATTGGGCATTATTTAAGAAACAAAGAAATATAACCAATAAGTAAATACGCTCAGCTAAGCTAGTTTATTACCAAAATAGTTTTAATAAGCACACCAGCGACTCCCGAAAGACCTGGCAGACTATAAACGAGCTAACCTTTCGAAAATCTGGGAAAACGTCAGTGGCGTCACTAAAAGTGAACGGATTAACGATAACTAATCCGTTGGAGCTATCAAACGAATTCAATAACCACTTTGCTAATATTGGTCCAAAACTTGCCAGTGAGATAAATTGCGATGGTGGTGGCTATCAAAGATATCTTACCGCTACAGATAAACGGTTTAAGCTCCAACCCACCGATCCAAATAAAGTATTTTCACTTTTAAATAAACTAGACAAGTCAAAGGCAACGGGCCTTGACAAAATATCTGCTAGGTTGGTCAGGGAATGTGCTGATCTTATTTGTGTACCGATATGTGATATTTTCAATCAATCTATTAACCAAGGGACGTTCCCAGATGACTGGAAATATGCAAGGGTTTCCCCTCTTTATAAACAGGGTGACCGCGGTGATGTAAACAATTACCGCCCAATATCGGTGATTCCAATAGTGGCGAAGGCGTATGAAAGGATAGTTTATGAACAGTTATATGCCTATTTGAAAGAGCACGATATTCTATGTCAAAACCAGTCAGGTTTTCGTGCTAATCATTCAACTGTAACAGCTTTGTTGGAAGCGACAGATTCTTGGGCATATGATATTGATAACGGGAAAATCAATGGAGTGATTTTTCTGGATTTGAAGAAAGCTTTTGACACTGTTGATCATCAGATTCTTCTATCGAAACTAAACTATTATGGTATACATGGCAAATCTTTCAAATGGTTTCAGTCATATCTAGAAAACCGCTCTCAAAAATGCTCTGTGAACGGGTCGCTTTCCAATAGCTACTCACTGACATGCGGCGTCCCTCAAGGGACCATCCTCGGTCCATTATTGTTCTTATTATATATTAACGATCTTCCAAATTGCTTATCAAATTGTAAACCAAGAATGTACGCTGACGACACGCACCTTACATATGCGGGCAGTAATCTTGAGAATGTTCAGTTTTGTCTAAACGAAGACCTGGCAAACGTTTTCAACTGGCTACAAGCAAACAAACTTACATTGAACATGACCAAAACCGAATTCATGCTAATAGTGTCGAGGCAGAGACTGAATACTCTCACAGCTTCACCAACAATTACAATGACTGCAATGAACAATACTCAAGTGAGCCAGGTTACAGCTACGAAATCGCTTGGTGTAATAATAGACGACAAACTCGATTGGCATAGTCACATCGAAAAATTAACCAAAAAGATCGCCTCTGGTATCGGGGCCCTAAAGCGAATTAGGCACCTGATCCCAGCATCAACCTTACATCTCGTTTATCAAGCCTTAGTAAAACCTCACTTTGATTACTGTGACATTGTTTGGGGTAACTGTGGGAAAACGCTACAAGATAAACTGCAGAAATTGCAGAATAGAGCAGCCCGTGTGTTGACATTCTCTAACTATGATGCTGATGCAACTGAGCTACTCGAGTTTTTAAGGTGGAAAAATCTTACACGCCAGCAGGAAATTCACAAAGCCACCATGATGTTTAGATGTCTGCACGGGCTAGCTCCAGAGTATCTGTGTTCAAAGTTTACGTGGCGTGACTCTGCTTATGACCTCAGGGACTCTGAAAATAAGCTCAATGTTCCCTTACCGCGCACTAATTATTACCGAAAAAGTTTTAGCTACAATGGCGCCACATTATGGAACAGTCTACCATGCGATATACGGAACACAGAGTCTCTGGGGGTATTTAAACGTAAGATCAATGACATTCTTTAAGTCTAACGCACGGCACTCACGGAAAACAGCTTTTGGTGTTATGGTATATAGTTTGAGTTTTAAATATTCTAGCGTATGTGATATGTATTTTTTAGGCTGATGAATTGACCGTGTTTAAATAAAAAATAAAATGAAATGAAATGAAATGTCTGACTCGACTTTCGAAAACTTGAAAGCGTCTTTGTCGAGTTTTAAGATCAAATAAATTCACAACCGTGTATAATTCTGTGTTTACATGTACTTTATTAGTAAAATTGTACAATAAAAACACAAGCGACCCGTGCTCAAATCTCACCGATCATACTAACTGTCACATCTAGAACAACGCACCTGGGCAAAACACTTTTTATCTCCTGCAATTATAATGATTTATTCCTGACGCATGCACGAACAGTGGCCTATTTACATCTTTGTGACAATAAGACTAAATGAGGCAGTTCGTGGCTACCACGCGCGACGAACCATGAAACATTTCCTCTCAACAGTGATAGTTGAGCGGAATAACAGAGTTGTGGAAAGACTGGATTGAGTAATGGTGTCCGCGAGTTGGTTGTCGGCGAGTTGACATGTCGACGAAGTGATCGATAACCGTCGGAAAAGACGAGTCACTAATTAACTAGCTCGTCTTCTAAGACTTTTACAATATTGAAGCAATTTTTTTCTTTGAGTGTCTTGCAAAAGCTGTAAACTTGTAAATCCGGTTTAGATGCCTGTAGAAAGTCCATAACCTGCGTTCCAGGGTCCTGTTTAGTCTCCAAATTTTTCACTAAATCCTTATTCATTCCGTAGTGATGAGCTACTTCCCTCCATCCACCAACACCTGGAGCTGTATTCTCAAGAAGCACAGCAACTTGATTTTTGTATCAAATTCGAGCTCTCGTAGAGTCTTTAATTCTGTTGGGAAAATAATACGATATTCAGTGCCAAACAACAGCTACAGAAGAAGGAACCAAACACAAAAATGGAATCATATGTCCAGCTGTGAGTCAAAGAGAGAAATTAGACCCTAAAAGGAATGCAATCCCAGGCCTAAAGTCTCCAAAATATCGCGAGTCGTGACTGAGAGTAGGGGCTGTAGTAAGGAAAATTTCCATGTTTACAATCTGAGAACGGTTCACCAAAAGTTCTGCTTTTACACCGGGCCTGAGTTGAGGGAAAAAAACCGCAACAGAAAAACCACCGAGAAAACAAATCAGAAAGAGAACAAGGGCCCGAAGGGATGTTAGAGGGAGGCCTTAAGATTGCCGTAAGGATGTTAGAAGGGGGTCTTAAGGTTCCCATGCCCCCTCTTCATTTGTGAGAAGTTTTTAAAAAAAGGTAGAGCAGCAGTATAAGCTACTTCACGTAAAGCGAACACGCGGGCGTGCAGAAATTCGTGACGGTATTACTGCTTGTGCAATAGGAAACGAAGTAAAATAAAGCGTGAATATCGGCAGGACATTCTTTCTGAGAAATTCTAGCTTTGTCCCTAGTGATTACTCAAATACACAACCCTCCATGAAACCTTATGTGAGACAAAGATTGCCCGTTAGCCCGCTGGACAGCAGGTCGAGAGGATCGCGTTTGAGACCTAGCTGGGTCAATATTTTGGGTTCTTGGGCAAGTCAAATCACTCCCACAGTGCCTCTCCATCTAGGAGTATAAGTGGGTATCAATGAATTGACTAAGTGCATAAGTGCAGGAGGGGGGGGGGGGGTGGGAGTAACATGCCATCGACCAGCATCCCATCCAAGGGAGAGAAGCAACACTATCAATCGCTTCACGTTACACACACCAGCTGAGAAAAACTCCGGGTAAATGAGCCCCTTGGCTCCAGGAAGGAATTTACTTTTTCTTTCACATACCCAGATCGCTGGCTTATTAACCTGTGTTTCATTAAAAAAAAAAGGCACAACAATAATTCTCACTTTTTCCAAGGCCTGGAGTAACGATCAATTCTGCGGGTTCTGACTTAACCGGTTCCATTCCTGTGTCACCTGAACGAGAAACCTGGCATCTGTACAACCCGAAATCTTGTATTCTAACCCATTGACACCTTAACCGCCCGTGCCGCGTGGGGGACTTGCGCGAAAGACGCTTTCCCCCCTAAATTTTCCCCTACTAAGCAGAATTTTGTCTCCAGACTTCCTCTGCTGTTAGAGGATCTATAAACCAATCAGAATCCGTTTTTGAGCAGTTATATTGATAACTTTAGGGGGTAGTACAGAGGCGTCATTTTATGCGTTCACAAGAAATGATCAACTACAAAGAAATGGCATACGCGCGGCCGACTTTCAATATTTTCAAGTCGGATTTTCTGTTCCTTTCCCACAATTTTAGACCTTCTGGAACACAAAATGAAAAGGAAAAATGCTATAGAATAATCTGCTCGAAAAATAATGGACATCACGGTCTTAAAGGCGACACAATAAGCTTTCGAGTCGACAACACTACAATTCTCTAAAGCAATGCGAATTAGGGCCGTAAAGCGAAAACCAAACTATCGGACTTCAAGCGAGGCCTAGAGACATTATGAAGATTCAAAGGCACGGTAAATATCACGTGTGAGTAATGAGATGTCCAAAAAGTATTGTTTAATTGAAGATTTTGTGTTAAAACGTAGAACTTTCAGTATTTTCAACACAACGCTGCGCAATATTCTAGCCGTGAAGTCAAGTAAACATCGATCTAAGCATGATGAATTCTACTTCGTGGGTTTCGCACACGTAAGAAATTCGTACGTTTTTCGGTTCTAACAGAAAACCAAGAACTGTTTTGAATAAAGCTTTCTTCCTGAAACGTTCCTTGGTCAGGTTTGTCTTTCTCCTCATTTATAATTTCCATGTAACATGAGATCTCTCCACACACTGATAAATTTGCATATTCACTTTGAAATCCGATCCGCATACTTTTTTTGGACACGTGCGCAAAAATTTACTGATTTTTATCTTTTATCTTGATTTTAGAGTAAAAACTTAATATGCATCTATTGCTTTCCTCGTTGATAGTAAGTTATTTAAATGGTCTTCTTTCACGTGAGCTTGTTTTTGGGAAAAAAAAATTTGTCAAACTTTACTGCGCATTGTGTTTACTTTTCCGGTTTCTCCAAAATTTTAACTTTTGGGTAGGCACGTGTTACACGTAGGAGTCCAAGAGGAGAGTGTCCGAGGTTTTTCCCTCAAGTCCTTGAGTTCCACCAGGTACCTCACATTTGCATGAGAATTCCACACGCAATCCTTCTTTTTGTTTTTGATGTTTAGGGTGCTGGATAATTTTTATCTGCCCTATAGTCAATAATACAAAACATTTAGGAGAGACTAATGTTCTTTACAATATGGAATCGGGTATTTAAGGTTCATTTAAAAGCAAGGAATCATAGTTTGACACATAGTTTGGCTATGTTTTATGTATATGATATGAAGTTACAAACCATCCTGCTGCCTGGATAAATCAGGTGTTCCCTTAGGTGACACACGAGGTGTTCCAGCGTTGGAATGAGCATAACCAGGTTCAGTCCAGAGAAAACTGGGTGAAGTGTAGTGCCACTGGAAACTTGTGTAGACTCATGGTTGTATTTTCCACTTTCTGTGATGGAAAACATTTGGGAACATTAAATAATGTATGTTTCTAGTTATGCCCCCTCTCCATTTGCGAGAAGTTTTAACTGAAGGTAGAGCAGCAATATAGGCTATTTCACGCAAAGACAAGTGGGGGGGGGGGGGGTGAAATGGGATTGACCAGCATCCCTGGGGGAGTAGCAGCACTCCCAATCTTTTCATGATACAGACACCAGCTGGCAGGGTAGATGAGCCCCTTTGCTTGATTAAGGAATTTACCTTTTCTTTCACATACCCATATCAGTGGCTCATTGATTTGTGTTTCATATAAAACAAAAAAAAGAACAAACAAAACAAAACAATAATTCTCACTTTTTCCAGGGCGTGGAGTAACATTCAATTCTGCGGGTCCTGACTTAACCGGTTCCATTCTTGTGTCACCTGAACAAGAAACCTGGCATCTGTACCACCCAAAATCTTGCATTCTAACAGAATCCAAAAGGAGAGTGTCCGAGGTTTTTCCCTCAAGTTCTTGGTCATCTTTGAACCACTGGTACAAAACTTGAGTTCCACTAGGTACCTCACATTTGCATGAGAATTCCACATGCAATCTTTCTGTTTGTTTTTGAGATGTAGGATGCTGGATAATTTTTATCTGCCCTATAGTCAATAATACAAAACATTATGGAATTGAGTATTTGAGGTTCATTTAAAAGCAAGGAATCATAGTTTGACACATAGTTTGGCTATGTTTTATGTATATGATATGAAGTTACAAACCATCCTGCTGCCTGGATAAATCAGGTGTTCCCTTGGGTGACACACAAGGTGTTCCTGCGTTGGAATGAGCATAACCAGGATTCAGTTCAGAGACAACTGGGTGAAGTGTAGTGCCACTGGAAACTTGTGTAGACTCATGGTTGTATTTTCCACTTTCTGTGATGGAAAACATTTGGGAACATTAAATAATGTATGTTTCTAGTTAAAGTATACATCAATGGCAAGCCTTACATCTCAACATTATCAATATTGCATCATGCCTGCTGTTTGCAACTATGCATACCCTTCAATGAGGAATCAGGTTACACAGGGACTCCACCTTTGTAGTATAAAATTAGATTTGAGAGATACAAAACAAGTGAAAATTGTTGTGTTGACATAATACCTGCTGTTGAGCGCATGCTTATTGGATCGTACGTAATCACGTGATCATTGACTTAACCTATATTATTATGAGTGAAACCTGTATATAGTGATTTTGAATTAAAGAAGTTGATTGCAGCAAGTTGTCTCGCGTGCTCCGTATAGTGGAACTGAATCTTTTAGTCGGTTAGAACACGACAACTGGCGACGAGGATGACTACCATAGGATCGATAGAATCCTACGACCCAGCGAAGGAGGACTGGAATTCGTATGCTGAACGATTTGAGCAATACGTTATAGCGAACGAGCTGAAAGACGAAAAGAAGATCGTAGCCGTGTTCTTGACGAGCGTCGGAAGCAAAAGCTACAACCTATTGAGGGACTTAAAGGCCCCAACCAAGCCTTCAGAATTCAAACTTGCAGAGCTGTTAAAAACGTTGAGCAACCACTTCCAACCGAAACCAATCATTATTGCGGAGCGTTTTCACTTTCACAAGCGTGATCAAGATGAAGGGGAAGGAGTGGCAGATTACGCCGCAGCATTAAAACGGTGCTCAGAGCGTTGCGAATTCGGGGAATTCCTCGAGCAAGCATTAAGGGACAGATTTGTCTGTGGTATGCGAAACAGGCAAATTCAAAAGAGGCTGCTAACTGAAACCGAGCTAACTTGGAAAAAGGCCCTTGAAACGGCCATAGCTATGGAGTCAGCAGAAAAGCAGGCAAACCATTTCCGACCAACGGCACCGCCCTCAAACATCAATGTGTTACCAGCACGTACGCAAAACAAGCAGGGCAGAAAGCCAAGGGAGCAAAAATCGTGTTTCCGTTGCGGTGGAAACCACACACCACAAACGTGCAGGTTTAAGGATCAAACGTGTCATTTCTGTCAAAATAAGGGGCACATCCAAAAGGTTTGCCGAAAGAAGGGAGCCGCTAAACAAGAGAGAGAAAATGCCTCAAAAAGGTCCAACCCAGTACACTACTTGGAAGACGAGCAAGGCGTAGCGGGAAACTTCAGCATTTTCAAAGTGGAGGACGAAACAGCTGAACCAGCGATCCTCATTCACATCACCATGAATGGCTCAAAGATCCCTATGGAATTGGACACTGGTGCAACTCTGTCGGTGATGTCAGAGGAAACGTGGAAAGAGACGTGTCCAACGGCAACACTCCAACAATCGAGCGCGAGGCTGTCAACCTACTCTGGGGAACCACTGACAGTCCTCGGCAAAGCAATGGTGAACGTTGAGTACGAAGGCCAAACCGAGAACCTGCCTTTACAAATCATCAAGGGAAGCGGCCCGAGTCTGTTTGGACGCAATTGGCTCTCCAAAATTAGACTCAATTGGCCTACAATCAAGAAGATAAGTAATGAACTTGATAGAGTATTAGATAAACATCCAGAAGTATTTAAGGATGAATTAGGAACACTGAAAGATGTAAAGGCTCAATTATTTGTTAAACCCGAAGCCATACCCAAATTTTATAAGCCTAGACCAGTGCCGCATGCAATTAAGGGCGCTATCGAGCGAGAGCTTGATCGGCTAGAGAATATGGGAGTGTTAGAGAAAGTTCGCTTCTCTAATTGGGCAGCGCCCATAGTACCCGTAGTGAAATCAGATGGGGGCGTAAGGATTTGTGGGGACTATAAAGTGACCGTTAACTCCACTTTAGAAGTAGATCAACATCCGCTCCCAAATCCCGAGGAGTTGTTTGTTGCATTGAGCGGCGGAGAAAAATTTACGAAGCTAGATTTATCGCGCGCCTATCAGCAAATATTACTGGAAGAGAACTCGAGGGAATTTGTAACGATTAACACTCACAAGGGATTATATAGACCTACTAGACTACCTTTTGGCGTTTCCAGCGCAAGCGCTATTTTTCAGTCTAAAATCGAGCAAGTATTGCAAGCAATACCAATGGTCGTTTGCCGAGTAGATGATATTTTGATATCAGGCAAAAACGATCAAGAACACGTTAGTAATCTCAGCGAGGTGCTGACAAGGCTGGAAACCGCAGGCTTAAGATTGAAGCTAAGCAAGTGTAAGTTCATGCAACCATCAGTCGAGTATCTAGGGTATCGAGTCGATGCGAGCGGGTTGCACGCGATTGAGAAGAAGGTTCAGGCAATCCGTGACGCGCCGGCTCCTGAGAATCAACAACAACTTCGATCGTTTCTCGGAATGGTTAACTACTATTCTAAATTCATAAGCAATTATTCAATGATAACGCATCCCTTGAATGAGCTATTGCGTGACGGAATCAAATGGAAATGGTCGAAATCGGAAGAGGACGCGTTCGCAAAACTTAAAGACAAATTAGCGAAGGCCCCAGTTTTGGTGCATTATCAGAACAGTTTGCCTCTTAAGCTAGACACTGACGCATCGCATTATGGTGTAGGGGCGGTAATTTCACACGTATTTCCGAACGGCGAGGAAAAACCAATCGCTTTCGCGTCGCGCACGTTGAACAAGAGCGAGAGAAATTATGCGCAAATCGAGAAAGAAGCCCTCAGTATAATCTTCGGAATTAAGAAATTTCATCAATATCTGTATGGACGAAAATTTTCGTTGGTAACCGATCACAAGCCTTTAGTGACGTTGCTAGGTCCGAAAACCGGTATTCCAACCCTAGCTGCCGCGAGACTGCAGAGATGGGCAATTTTGTTGTCGGCATACCAATACGAAATAGAGTATCGGTCAACGCTGAAACACGCGAACGCAGACTGTTTAAGCCGATTGCCGTTGCCTGTTGGAGACAACTCAGAGGAATTCGATGAAGTTAAGTTGATAAATTCCTTACAAATTGGATCCTTGCCATTAACCGCAGGGCAGATCCGAAAGGCCACACGGGCAGACCCAGTGTTGTCCAGAGTAGTTGAGTATACAATGACAGGATGGAGCGATGACGAAAATTCGGCTGTCCGCGCGTACTATCAAAGACGGAATGAACTCACCGTAGAAGAAGGTTGTTTGTTGTGGGGAATCCGCGTTGTAATTCCGAGTTCTTTGCGAGAACGGGTGTTGCAAGAATTGCATGAAGGGCATCCTGGAATTGTGCGGATGAAGTCACTCGCACGACTCCATGTGTGGTGGCCCAAATTAGATCAATCCATCGCTTCCGTAGTTCGTGATTGCGCTAAGTGCCAATTAACACGAAATAAGCCGCAAACCGCACCACTGCATCCGTGGGATTGGCCGGACAAGCCATGGCAGAGAATTCACATCGACTTCGCTGGTCCGTTCATGAATAAAATGTTTCTTGTAGTAGTCGATAGTCACTCCAAATGGCTAGAAGTAGAAATAATGCCTGGCGTGACCAGTGAGTCAACAATCGAGAAACTACGAAATATGTTTGCTCGATACGGGGTACCGATGCAATTAGTGAGCGACAACGGTCCTCAGTTTACCTCGCGAGAATTTGAAAATTTTGTGAAACAAAATGGAATTAAACACACGCTAATCGCACCGTATCATCCGAGATCAAACGGACAGGCGGAACGGTTCGTTCAAACTTTCAAGCAATACTTCAAAACTGAAGAAAGTTCGTCAATAACGCAGAGCTTGGCGAGGTTTCTATTCAGCAATCGAACGACGCCTAGTAGCGTGACAGGCCAAGCACCGGCTGAATTGTTTTTAAAACGCCGACCGAGAACTAGATTGGACCTACTCCGTCCAAACTTAGGTCGCAAGATTTTCGACAGACAAGCGTACGACAAGGCAGAATATGACCGCAAATCGAAAGAACGTGAATTTTCGATCGGAGAAGAGGTATTAGTCCAAAACTTTCGAGGTGAACCAAGATGGTTAGACGCCACTGTAGTTGAACGCACGGGTCCAGTGTCGTATAAAACACAAATCGGAGAGCAAGTGTGGAGACGGCACGTAGACCAAATGCGTGGCAAGAGTTACCACCACACCTCTGAAACAAGTGTGAAAGCGCCGATACCACTTGTTCCAAACCAGAACTACGAAATGCCACAGCCCGAATCCCTGCCGGAACACTCCGAAGTTGGAAAGGGAGAAAATGAACCGGGCGAGAGCGCGCATAAAGGAGCGTCAAACAGGGAGAGCGCAAACCTATCACCGAACGCCGACCAACCCGCTCGTTACCCCAGTCGTACCCGCAAGCCTCCAATTCGTTTAGGTTATGACGAATAATGTTTACACACTTAGGTTAATCTCGTAAATAAGTATGGGGGAATGTTGTGTTGACATAATACCTGCTGTTGAGCGCATGCTTATTGGATCGTACGTAATCACGTGATCATTGACTTAACCTATATTATTATGAGTAAAACCTGTATATAGTGATTTTGAATTAAAGAAGTTGATTGCAGCAAGTTGTCTCGCGTGCTCCGTATAGTGGAACTGAATCTTTTAGTCGGTTAGAACACGACAAAAATGTAACAAAGTGCACTCATCATCTAAGATGGCCACATATCATTAATGGATCACTCTAAGGCTATCATACAGTGTTTTAAATTTATGGTGCTGAATAATTATTTAGGACTCAGAATTGCAAGGGAAAATTAATGATAGCGTAATGTATTCAGTATCTCTTCATAGCTTTGACTTGGCACCTTATGTGTTAATCAGTAGCTATTGAATTCTTACGTGTTGGAGTTGTCCGATTACTGTTGTCAAGCTGAGGGTCTGCACGTCCATTTATGTGAATCATTGGTTGGGCCTCATGCTGCTTAATACCCTGCTCAGGATTGGTGTCCACTGACAGGTTATTTTGACCAGCATTTCTTCTTTTAAGTAATACTGCAACAAGTAAAATTATTACACCAACAAGTGCACCAATACAAATATACAAGATGTAAATTGGCTTAAATTTTCCTGAATCTCCAGTATTGCTGCTAATTGAAGGTTTTATGGTAGGACCACAGTTTGTATCCATTCGTAGGCTGCAGTGTCTTTTTTCAAGGCCATGTCTTACACATTCTGCTTGTATCTCATCTTTTCCATCAGAACAACAATGAGAACACTCATGACATGCATGCGATGCATCCTAAGCATTATAGTAATAACCATATTCACAAGTTCCACTGCATTTGGTGTTTGTATCACTTGTGCAGGATGTTTTTACAATCTCATGTTCTGCACAGTGCTGACATATATAACAAGGAGAAGAGTCATAAGTGTCAGAATATGTTACTCCATCATGGCAACGCTGGCAATAAGTTTCATTCACAGGGCTTATAACAATACTTCCACATTTTGGTTCCAGCCCCCATCCCTCATTGCAGACTCCACAAGGCTGACATTTTTCAAAGTTTCCATCAGCACTTTTAACAGTGTATTGCTTTCCGTGACATATTTTATTACTTTCACAGAAATCTCCCTAACAGAGCAAAAAGAGCATAATCAAATTAAATGGGTTTAAAACCTAAAACTATAAACTGTCGCCCACAATTTGTTTCACTCAGAGATGATGGGTAGAATGCGAGAAAAAATAATTTTCACCCTTCTAAGTCACAAGATTTTCACACTTCTAAGGCACAAGATTTTTCTTTACTGGGAGTTCCAGGACCTTTCATAGAGGGCCTAGTAATTTAATAACATTCACCAAGATCTCTCAAGGTGTCTCAAACAGCTCAAACATATTTTTGTATCCTATTTTCTCTCTTGAGTATGAGGTTCAAACGAAATTACATTGATCATCTACTCTTAGAATTTTCTTTCTGAGTTCAGGAAACAAGTAGGCCTTTCTAATCTCAGAGGGATGTAAAAGTACGTCCAAACATGTCTGGTAGTAACAGACATGATAGGAAAGGCCCTAGCTAGGTGAACACAACCATCCTTCAGTTAATATGTGTTTTCTCCTTCCCTTTTCCACACGGTAATTTTTCCTTTCACAGACTTCATTCGATTAAACTATAGTTTACATACTACCTTACACTACAGTAATTCATAATCACAAACGTCTACAAAGAAGTAACAACAATTTTTTTCTAGCAGGATGACGTTTACTCGAACGTAGTTGAAACACGTCAGCTCAACGTACAAAATAACTGTTAGCGTGTTTGTTGATTACTCAGCAGGTCACGCTTTAATTACTAGACTAAACTGACAGGCACGGAAATAATTTTACTAACTTGCAAACAAACGCCGAAGATCAATAAACAAATCGATAACGTCGCTTGCATATCTTTTCTTGGATAATTCCTCGTGTAGCTGGGTTGCTAAAGAGAGAACGAGAAAGAGCGAAAGGAAACAATTTTGGATCGCAACATTATGTTATATAACTATAGAAATATCAATTACCTTTCATTGACGAGCCGATTAACATGCAGAAGCGAAAAGGCTCGATCACTCCGTAGAGTGGTTGGAGATGGCTGTTACGAACCGATACACCACGCTGAATTCTCTCCCTAAACTACAGCGCTTATTCTTACACTTAAAATAGTAGCATTTAGCAAGTGAAATGTTAGTTATAGATGATATGGTGAAAGAACCATCAGTCAGAGTACTTGTCGAAACACACCGAACAATAAGATCTCACCAGCAAACGTACGTCAGCATTAATCATTAATCAACTATCTTCACAACTCCATTTCCCAATGAAATTTTCCAAAAATACAGAATGGATTACACGAGTGGCAAAAGAAAGGAGCAGCCCTCTAACCTTGGAAAACTCCAATAAAGCGTAACGTCTTTTAGAGGAGGGACAACAGTGCTAAAAATAGAAATAAACTTACTTAATGACGTCATAGCACGGAAGAGCACAGGCGTCAATGCTAGCCGGCTGGGCCAATATCAAGACGCATTGTTACACTCGTAAAAGCTAAAAATACAAGGCAACTCTTAAAATGGAGAACTAAAAAGGAGAAAAATGAACAAGAATAAAACAAATTTGCGGAGCCCTAATAAACTATACTAAGGCAAAATATTACCAACTTTGGAGTTGTCACGTAACAGTGTCGACAGTCGTTTACAAGGTTGCCTTGGCGGGCGATTTTCATGACACAGTCTAAACACCCTCTAAATGGACCCAATTATCTGTCCTAGAACAACATCTGGCTCAGAGTGAGTCAAGATAACGTAACTCTTTGGTTATGCTGGGATAAAACAGCTAAACCAAAGCTAAGGAACTGGTCATTATTTATTTAGAGGTAAGAGGGAGGGGGGAAAGGGAAAAATATGAAAATATGTTGGAAAGATCAAAATTTCTATAAGACCCCCCCCCCCCACCCCCCCATGAGCGTTGTGGTTTCTTGTTGGCTAAACCTTGGACCCTTATCGTAAGATAAGATAAGATAAGATAAGATAAGATAAGATAACTTTATTTATACACGGTATTTCCATCAGTTGTTAATTATCTATAAAGGTATATCTATCTTCCTAACTATAATAAAATCTAATAATAACAATTCAAATAAAAGAAACAAATAAAAAATCTGCTTTTCATGGAGGCCGTGTCTAAAATTTACTTAAAATTAAGATATTACTTTAAACTGTGGCGACTTAATTTAGATTTGAAATCGGTCAATGAAGACGCTTGTCTTAGGTCTAAGGGTAAGTCGTTCCACAAGTGAGCTCCGCTGTACAAAAAACTTTTCTTAAGATAATCAGTTCGAGGTTGTGGAAGAACTAATTTGTTTTCCGTATTCCTTAAACGATAAGCACTTATATTGTCACGATAATAGGTTGTCAGGTCTAAATTTAGCTTATCTTGATGGCTAAAATATATATCAGAGTAGATTTGAAACAAGAGCCACAAACTTGTTCAAAGAGTTGAATACTGTTAAAGAAACAAACCATGTATAAATAGGAATCAAGAGAGTAAAAAACATTTTCTATGAATTTTATTCCTCGGGTGTTCATATCTTTACTCCAATTCAACACGATCAGTGTTAGAAAATCTTTGAAGGTCAAATTTTATTCCTTTTCGTCGACCACTCTTAATGACTTAATGTCTCTGACTGATCCTTAGTGGTATTGTCTAACTCTGATTGAATGACAATGAATCCTACACTACACTTCCTTACATTCGCTACCGGTAGGCATGAGCGAGCATGCGAGCCAACTGATCTCAGAGGATTAAACGTTTGATATCGCATCTTTGACCTTACCACTTTCACAAGGGTCTCACGAATAAACAACAACACCCTTACCAAAACTCCGCAATTTTGGCTACAAGAACCAAAATAAGAACTTTGGTATGGGTCCATGGCAAACCTATCCATCAACGTATCCGCTTGCTCAGTTACTCGTCACCTACTCACTTATTCCTTAACTTACCTATACATGTACTCGCTTGCTTGCCAGGGGTGGATTTTGAACTGAGCGTCAAAAGCGCTTTTAAGGCGGATAGTTTTGGTTTTGCTCTCCTTTACTGTGTATTTGGTTATGACTAACGCCTGGCGCTAGACAATTAAATTCAAAACCTAAAATCCACGAAGACTTGAGTTGGTCTGCGTGCGTTTTCCCAAGCTTAAAGACGGTTCATGAGACAGACATTTTCCCTAAGTTTTTAGTAGCTCCTTGAAAATATTTTGATTGGTCTTTGGAGTTATTACATGCATATTTTTAAATTGTTCTTGAAGCGCATTTTCTAAAGGCTCTTTGTTACACTACAAAATAGGTCCTACTGATCGGCAAATTTTACGTATGCACCTAAAGAAACTTGGAACATGTTCCAAGAAGATTTTACTGTTTTTAAAATTAAGATATAGTTTGAGATTTTTAGCTTTTAAACTAGACTTCACTTTCAGTAATTGTAAGATGGTTCTCTAATATCTTTGCTATGTCAAAACGCTTCATTTCGTCGCCCTTGAACTGTTTAAAGACTTCGTAAACTGTTATGTCTGGTTGCGTTGCCTTCACAAATTCGACGATCACTTGTCCAGGGTACTTGCTTGCTGCAAGTGCTCCGATCACGTCTATAGTCATTCCAAACACAGCGGCCGCCTGTCTGCTACCTCCAAGGCCATATGGAACATCTTTATCCAGATAGAAAGCTATTATATCACAAGTTGATAGGTCTACCTCTATAAACGTTTTTAGTCCTATCAGGAGAAAGAGACAATTAAATAACTAATCAAAGTTGTTTAATGTGTTGTACAACGACAAGAAAAAAATTAATAAATTCCATGCATCTGAATAAGCGCACCATTTTGAGCTATTTTGAGGACATTTAGACCCAGTCTTGCAAAGAGATTCGTGTTTTATTGTTTTATAGTGTGTGAGAGTTTTAAGACTGGAGGCTTACATGTAATTTATAAGCAGTTATCTTTCGCAAAAGATAACATGTTCGATAAGGTTTTTTCCTCGGGAGGTTTACCATAGCTAGTATAAGGCACGTGCAGGCTATTTTCACATAAAGGATTTAAGGCATTAAGGTTCTATCACACTTTGAGCAGTTCTTACTTGTTCCTCTCTGAACTTTAGGGACAACATCCAGCCATGCCCGTGATGACTCGCAGTTGATTGCAAAATTTTCTCGAGAGCAAACTCGACATTTGTACCAGCCAAATTCACGGAGCTCAACATTATCAAGGATGAGGATGGCATCGCACTTTCCCTCCAGTTCGGCTCCATCTTTCAGCCACTGATAGGAATATTTATCCTGCTCCTGCACCTTCAACTCGAAAATTACTTTTGAACCTTCCTGTTGTTTTTTAGATTCGGGCTGCTGCTCGATCTTTATTCCGCTCTGCTGAGGTAAATGTCACAGCTTTAGTTATTGATTCGTTGATTTTTTAAGTACTGCTACTCTAACTGACTGGAAAACTGGTCCGTCACATTACAGAAACTTCCCAAATAGGATCGCCATGACCAATACGTGAATTTAAGTGTTCTTTTAGCCAAAATGAGATATGGAGTCCCACACGAGTTATTCGATAATGGGCTCCTAGATAAAGCTAGTTTTGCCGAAGAGTATTGGTAAAAAGACTAAACAAGTTGCGTCTCCTCATGACACTTTGAATTTACTGGGGGAAGTTTTTTTGTTCTTTTATACAAGGGGGGATACTTGTCTAGGTTAATTTGTGATCAAGAGACTCGCCAACTGTATTCTTGAATGAAAAGAAATTTTCTTTTCCCTGGCATGAACGAACACTAGAAAACACTGGAAGTAACTTTCAGTGAACTGAAGTTTAAAAATGTTGTATATTTCTTGTACAGAAGTCCACGAAGGCTTGTCATATTACGTTGGGTAGGTCCCTAATGTCCATTTCATGTTGTAGTGAAGGTAGACTTTGAGCATGGCGAAATGGTAAAAGTTGTCCTGAAAATGACAAGAAGAACTCTTAGAAAATGAGTATTTATCTTATTTTAAAACAACACAGTTTTGATCAATCAGAACCTCTCCTTTTTACTATAAATTTTTTGTTAAGTTCAATTCAAGATCATGATGGCTTTTGCTTTCATCAATAATTATTTTATAAGCATATCCAACGATATTCTAATTTCAAGCATAGACTGATATTCCTTTGGCTTTTACACGGGGACAAATAAATATTTGTTAGTCGCCGGCTGACATTTCCCCATAGGAAAACTGTGAACAAGGAGTAACATCTGAGAAAGAGAGCGCTCTATGTAACTTAAATTTATCCCTATTGCAGTGACTCATTCAAACCACCTCTCTCTCTATATGTAAGTCAAGTCGCCTGGTTTTTACCAGTCAGTTTTTCAACGTACAAATATATTTTTTGGTCTTACTACTGGTGTTAAATACAATCGAAAGTGACGGTTTTCTGTGGAGAGCCTCGAGGCGATTAAAGACCTTGTTTCTGGCGCACAGCTGTTTTCAAACGAGGCACTCATCATTTTTAGAACCAACATGTTTGTTTGTAGAACATCTATTTTGAGTTATTCTCGTTTTCAATCAAACGCGCGGCAAGACGAGAGTGTGATATTTTACTCACAAGTCTCGCAATTGAGAAGTTTCGAATTTTTTGTTTTTGGTTTGTTCTATATTCTCTTTCGGAGAAAAAAAAAGCAGGTCTTGCTTGAGCTTCATAGTTTTACGACGGATTTTAATAGTCTTTATTAAAATTATAAAGCTATCAACAGTTTTCCCAAATATTCCCTTTGTAGAAAGCGGACGTTTGGACTTTATGTTTGTTCTCAATCAAGTGAGGCGGCATTTAAAGAATCAAGGGTTGTGATTTTTTTCGCGTGTTAAGTTTTTGCTGGGCTTCTGCATTTACGCTACGGTAAGCAAATCATGGGAGGCGTTGCGCAGCGCTTTATGCAAACTAAGAAAATAGGATAACTTTCGTAGCGCGAAATTCGAGTGGCCTAAAATTTGGTAGATGAATCTGACAGCGTCAGTGATGTGATTGAATACACGTAACCTGTTGACCGAAAAAAAGAAAGAAACTAGCAGAACATGACTATGCGAAAAAAATCTCACCTCCTGCTATCACACAAAGGATGAATAGGTATCAATTAGATGTCGGTTTGTGTAAACACAAAAAAATTGTGAAAGGAGATTATTCAGTTTTCCTTGCTTACGAAGCGCGAAATTTAAATATACTCGGATTGAACAGTCGAGTCGAATGGGAGAAATTGACGAGCGTGTGCGACTATTTCCACTCGCCATTGTTTTTTTTAACTCCTTTCGTTGAATTGAAATACGGAAAGAGAAAGATACCCGTAAAACTACATGAATTAACGACGCGCGAGGCTTCGGACGTTATTACCAGGTTTAAATCACACCCTAGAGGAAGGAGAATATGAATCTTTTTGTGGACATCGGGAACAAAATATCATTCACGCAGCGCGAAATTGAAATACCCGCACATTAAGCAATCGAGCAAATGACGATAGTCTTCTAAATGATTCAACGGAACGGAACGGCAAGTTGGAACCATTCCTAAAGATAGATAAATAAGCAACAGTTTAGCCTTTGGTTTTTTTAAATTCTCCTTGGAAATGAATTTTTCAAAGATGTTTTGCCACTGTCCCCTATATTTATACTGGTCAAAATGAAGTCTTATTTGTTTACACGTTCGCATACGGGGCGACTAGATAAATGCATTTTAAAATTCCCGCGGGATCTTAACGACTATAAGGCCATAAAACCCGTCTGCTTTGACCAATATTTATAAATTTAATAACTTCTTCTCTGAGAAATATAAGCTTTCGAAAGGTTTAATCTAAAAAGAGCAAAATAATCGCAGTCATTAAAATGCATAATTATTCTTCCTAAAGTTTCCTTTCCTTTGAAACATTCTCTTCACCGCCATGAGAACTGTTTGTTTTACATAGGAAAAGTAAAGAGTAAAAATAGTAAAAGTAAAGAGCAAAAAAAAGAGCACTTCTGGGTAAAAGTTCAACATAGGATTATACTCTGAACAGCGATTAACACATCATAAAGTTTAATCTGATTTCTGTAAATTAACATCGATATCTCCAAGACTTAACATTAATTATAACATGATACGGAGAGTATCTAATCAGTTTAATAAATTATCCTTCTGGAAGTATAAGCTTTCGAAAGGTTTGATTTAAAAAGCAACATGAGAAAAATATTCGCAGTCATTAAAATGCACAATTGTTCTTCCTAAAGTTTCCTTTTCCTTCTTTAATTTTGGAACAGTTATCATGCAGATCGACAAGGAAAAGGCACTGTGTACTAGGCAGAGTACATAGTGCGAATTCCGAACCAGAAACAATAATCTTTACTATGTGCTCATCATCAAACACACAAGTATATGTCTATTAAGATGTTCTCCATTCGCTGGTGTACGAGGTCTTTAGGCGCGTTTTCAATTTATCATTTCTACCTCGTTCCTTTCACTCAAAATGTTTATCTAATTGCCGGTTACGCAGGCTAGTGGCGATATTAGGCCGATTTATTAGGTATGGAAAACTAAATAAGGAATTTCGCGGTATACACTGAAATGTTCCAACTACTCGAAAGACCTTCAACAGACATTACCTTTGCGACGTCTGGACTCCTCTTTAGCTCCTTTCGATCTCCCTGATTCAATGTTTTCCCGTTCCATTAACAAATCCATGGCTTCCCTTTCCACTTTTGAAACTAAGAAAAAAACCTTTGTTAGTGGAGTCGACATTTAATATAGAACATTCTATATATTTGTTTTCTGTTTTTTTTCTTTGGGGAAATAGGGAATTTGAAATTAAAAACACAATTACAGTGGAACTCGTATTAGGCGGCATCATATTAAGCGGTCACCCTTCGAAACGGTCGAAATTTTCACCAAATCATCAAAAGATATGACAGAGCAAACAGCACAGTGGGGATCAGTTTTGTTAAATCTCCATTTTTTTTTTTAGGAAAGCAAGCTGTTCGTTCGTTTAACATAAACAATAGTTAGACTTAACTCTCCCATTAGCAGACATCCACCTTATTTTTCTTTGGTGTCCGCTTGTGGGAATGATTCTCGTAGGCGGACATTTCTACATTATGAGAGAGTTGACTGCGTGTATTGTGAAAAACTGTCACCCGATCCAATTATAGCTAGTCATCTTTTGGTGTGTGCTACAGCTTTCTTGGCCGCAGTTGTAATATTGTGCGACACAAAATTAGCTCGCGTACTAGGCAAACCAGACAGCCGTTTGTTTCTCATTCCCCGGAGAGGAGCGTTTTCGATCCAAAGCGTCGACAACAATTTCTGTGGGGTCGGAGTTCTCCTCAGAAAACCACAACCTGGCTCTCCTTGCAGAGCTATGTCCATTAAAGATAATACAAGGGCATCACGTTTCTTCGTTTGAAAAATGACGGGAAACGCGGAAGTTTAATTGGAAGCTCGGAAAACAAAAATGCGTTTCTTAGGGTTTGCAGCCTTTGTAATTGTTTCCATTGCAAGATGATAAATAGCGAGACTTTCTCCTGCCTGATGTTATCAGAGAGCCATATGCAAAGATAAAAGGATGCCGCTTATGGCAATTTGCTGACTAGATAAATGCATTTTAAAATTCCCGCGGGATCTTAACGGTTATATGGCCATAGAACCCGTCCGCTTTGGCCAATATTTATAAATTTAAAACTTATTCTCTGAGAATATAAGCTTTAGAAAGGTTTGATCTAAAAAGTAACATGAGCAAAATAATCGCAGTCATTAAAATGCACAATTATTCTTCCTAAAGTTTCCTTTACCTCTCTCACTGTCAAAAATTCCCTCAATAGCTTTCACTTTTTCCTCCAATTCAACGTTTTCGCGCTGTGATGTTGATATCCTCGCCGAGAGCTCTGTTTGTTTCACATAGGAAAAGTAAAGATAAAAAAAAAAACCCCTGGGTAAAAGTTCAACATAGGATTATACTATGAACAGTGATTAACACATCATAAAGTTTAATCTGATTTCTGCAAATTAATATCGATATCTCCAAGACTATACATGAATTATAACATAATACGGAGAGTATCTAAACAATTTAATAAACTATCCTCCGAGAAATATAAGCTTTCGAAAGGTTTGATCTAAAAAGCAACATGAGCAAAGTAATCGCAGTCATTAGAATGCTCAATTATTCTTTCTAAAGTTTCCCTTACCTATCACAATTTGAAAAATTCTTGAGCTCGCCTCTAACAGCTTTTTCCCTTTCTCATACTGATCCTCGGAAATAAAGATCCTCAGCTTCAGCTCAGTACGACCAAGTTTCTCCAAAACCTGTGGTGTTATTAGCATTTCTTGGGCGACTGAATTAAGATGACCGCTGCGATAATCTTCCCACAATCCTTCATGGACTTTCAATGAACTGCATGCAACTGTTATATGCCAGCTCCCTACCTCATCTTTACACACTAGAAGATTAAGTTTAACCCTTAAGTATTGGAAGAATAAATCAACTGATTCTTTAAATGATAAAATTACGGTCCAAGCATTTATGTCTCGTGGATTATTTGGTTCAGGGTTATCAGCTCCCTCTGCTTGTCCCGGCTCTGGTAAAAATGGTTCGGATCCAGCGGCTTGATTACGTTCAAGTAGGCTTGTCTGCATATCTGATAGAAAAACAGCAAAATATGAACCTACATTTGAACTAAAAAAAAGAGCACTATTGGTGTTTGTAAATCTATTTTTAAAGCAAACGTGCGAGATAAAAGTAATTAAATAAGGATCCCCGTGAAAAATGGCAACATTAGATTAACATTTAAGGGAACTGAGGAAAAGGTTTCCTTATTTTTGTCTGATGGGGACTTAAATTTACTCTTTTACTGACCTAAAACCAAGGTTAGTAGAGTCTTCACTTCCTTTCTAAGCTCTGCCACTTCATTTTTAAGATCCATATCTTGTTTATACCAGTTCTCTAGCTCTTCAATGCATCTTTCCTCATCTGACGTCAAAGGCTTACGACAAAGATTATTAATGGACTTCTTCCATTCATCTCTCTTTGCAGGACTAATATTTGCCGCAATTCGTAACAGAGCCTCACTAATTTCCTTCCAGAGACGAACAAACTCAGTGTCAGATATTTCCATGCTGTGACGGTGACCATGAATCTCATTTCGATAGTATTTTATTCGCACTAAATCTGCCACCAAAGTGTGGTCGGAGCCGTTCGGTAAATCATCCCATCCTCTCGGTCCAGGGGGAGGGATTAGGTTGCATATTGTCCTGAGTAACTTGAAGATTAATGTAATGTCAAAATCGTTGGACTTTCCATACATCCCTGGGGATGGGTACAGAAAAGCCCTCTCTGGCTGGGTAAGTCTTGCTCCTCTCAGCTGTACCTGTATGGCAGGATCAGCGAGTCTCAAAGGGAGATCAGCTGGTGAGTGAATGGAGTCAAATGTCTCCCGCAAAAGATTCACACCTCCACGCATCAGTAATCGTGTCAGGCGATGAAAATTTGCTTTAAGACTTGTTGATCCTAAGGCTTCTTCTGCCATGTCATAAATACTGGTCGTAAAATCGGAAATGAATATGACAAGCAAGTTGACAAATGCGGGAAAACCTTAAACAAATTGATAACCATTAAATTAGCTGCGAGAGTTTATAGTGCTTTAATATATATATACACCCGTTTTCAAAAACGTCGCAGTTTGGAAATATACATGAATTATATCTACCTTTATTTTCTCGTCAAAAAGAGACACTTTCATATATATACTATAAATATAGCATGTTTCATGCTCTCATGAAACTCGCTAAAATAGGTTATTCAGAAGTGCAAATACTCCTAATTGGTTGAATAAGACTAAAGCTGTCAAAAATGTCAAATCATTCACAATCTGCAGTGGTTTACAAGTGCAAATAATTCGGCAACTCGAATTGAACTTTTTGGCTCGTAGTTTGTAAGCCTAAATACAGAATCTGCAATGTTCAGTGAAATTCGGCCAAGTTGTGGCTCGTGAAAACACGCAAGTTTTTTAACGTAATACTTGGAAAACAAACTGCTCAAGAGGTCTGTTTCATGAATGATCGACAGCTCGGAGAAGACTGCTCGGGGTGGAAGCGTCCCTAAAACCCGTCTGTTGTGGCCTTCCTCTCAGCAAATCAGAAAGTATGGCAGAGCTATCCTTTCCATCAGTACGATGACCAAAGATTGCCATGATGAGCTAGGATCACAGTTTCTCTTACACCGTGATTTGTATAAATTCTAAACAGTTAGGCCAGTTTGGTTTTTTTTTTTCATTTTCATCATTCCTGTTTTTCTTCTGTTTTGTTTTTGGACACGAAACTACATATACTACAACTACATATACATATACTACATATACTATACGAGTTAAAGTCAGGAATCTTCGCTTGTCGGTCGATACGGTAGATAACATAGCCAGGAATTTCTATTTCCAAATCCGTAACTGAACTGTTGAGCCATGTTTCGGATACGGTAAATATGTCAAACTTATTTTCCAGTACCGTTTCCTTTACAAGAACGAAATGCTCACGGCATTTAAGCGAGCGAACGTTAAGATGTGCAATCTTCACATTGCCATTTGACTTTTCAGACTTGTTTCTAATAGAGCTGTTTGCTGGTCCAGGGTTAAGTTCAACATCATGTAACAGTTGTATAACAGGTCTAAAGGTCGAGGTTGAATTGGCATAATAGGCTGTAGTAACGTTTGCTCGTTTAACTCTAATAGTGACATGCACGTGTGCCCGCCATTTTGTATTTTCTATTATGCAGAGTCTCGAATCCCAGTTTGCTACTTTAACCGACGTAGAGTGCGGGAAACGTAGACCAAAGTACTCATTTGTAAAAGAGTAGTCATGTTTACCTTTCCTCGAGGTATGAACAAGACACAAGAGGAGTACAAGTCCAATAACTCGGGAGCTCGGAATCACACATCCGCCCTCCTTCATGACGAGTGACTATTCAAAATGTTCGTTCAATGTTCCAATTTATCTATTGGGAGATTTGAACTGCAGACTTGAGAATAGCAACGATCCTGGAGCTAATGTCCTTGTTAATTTCTGCCGTACCTATAACTTGTCAATACTGATCAACACGCCAACACGAGTAACAGAGACTTCGAAATCAATTCTAGATGTTATCCTTGCATCGGACACAAGACAAGTTCAAACGGCTACGGTTATGGAAAGCTCGATTAGCGACCATGACTTGGTTTATGTCACCTTAAAATTGAAGAAAGCGCGCGCCAAACCCGTCTATATTACAACCAGAAGTTTTAAACACTACAGTCCTGTTGATTTTAGCAACGACGTATCACTGGCACCGTGGTCCATAGTTGATGTTTTCGACGATGTCGAGGACAAACTTTATGCACTTGATTCGCTATTTACTGAGATACTCGACCGCCATGCCCCAGTTAAAACCTTCAAAGCACGCTGTAAACCAAATCCATGCGTAACAGACAACATCCGGGGATTGATGAAGACCAGGGATGATTGGCGTAAGAAAGCAAAGAAAACAAATGATCCGCTATCTTGGACTGCCTACAGATATTTCAGACAGGAAGTAAAGAGGGAAATCAGAATTGCTGAACAGGAATTTGTGGCCCAACAAATCCAGAGGAATCCAAATAACACCAATAATATCTGGAAAGCAATTCGCCAGTGCATCCCCTGCAAATCTACATCTCAGCGAACATACAGTAAGAGCGACAAAGCTGTTGCAGACGAATTTAATCAGTTTTTCGTATCTGTTGGTCAGAGCACTGTTGACAAAATTACGTCCCTGGCTAATGAATGCAACCTAACACTAAATCAGAATTATTTTGTACCGAGACAATACGCTCTCTCTGACCAGTTCACACTGAGTACCATTGATTATAAACAAATAGAACGTATAATAGCAGCGATGCCTTCAAACAAGGCCCCAGGGATAGACAAAATCCCGATTCGTGTCATCAAGGATTGTCTTAATCCAATTGTTCACCCAATAACGTCTATTGTTAATGCATCCTTTCAAAACTGTGTTTTTCCATCAAAATGGAAGACAGCTGTGGTTACACCAATCCCAAAAGAGGGCGACCAGGAACAGGCAAACAATAATAGACCTATCTCACTTACACCAGTCTTATCAAAGGTTTGCGAAAGGGTAGTACATAATCAGCTCACCTCGTATCTGCAATCGAATGACACCCTATCAAAGAGCCAAAGCGGTAACAAGAGATGGCATTCGTGTGAAACGTCTGTGATTGAAACAACTGACACAATTCTTAACGCGATTGACAAAAAGAAGTTAACGGCAGTTGTTCTATTAGATATGAGCAAAGCTTTCGATAGCGTCAACCACGACACGTTAATTTCAAAATTGCAAGATGTCGGAATTTCCAGAAACGCTCTCCAATGGTTTCGTAGTTACCTAAGCAACAGGACACAAGTAGTACGAATCCATTCAACGCTATCTGAGCCTTTGTCCGTGACCAACGGCGTCCCTCAAGGAAGTATCTTAGGCCCACTACTATTTAACATATATACGAACGATCTTCCATCGATCCCACAGAAATGCAGCACTCAGAGTTATGTAGATGATACGAAACTCATCACTTCCTTCGAACTTAAAGACAACCTGGATGCAATTGCTGATTTGGAAGACGACTTGTTTAAAATAGGAGAATGGTGTTCCAACAACCAATTGTTACTTAACCCTGGCAAAACCAAGCTGATGATATTTGGCAGCAGGCAGATGCGTGCAAAATTGCAATTTCGCTCCCTTTCCATTATGGGTGAGGACATCGTCCCCGCAGACACCGCCAAAGACCTTGGTGTGATTTTGGATTCTAATTTAACTTACGATGAACACATAATTAAGACCGCTTCCTCGTGCATGTCCCGCCTCGGCCAAATAAACCGTGTCAAGCATGTTTTCGACAAGCGTACACTTTTGATGATTATTAATTCCTTAGTTTTCAGCAGGTTATTTTATTGTTCCAATGTTTGGTCAAATACCTCAAAATGTAATGTTGACAAGTTACAGGCGGTGCAGAACTTCGCATGCCGCATTGTTAGCGGTGCACGTAAATTTGACCACGTTACACCAATTCGCAAGGAACTAAATTGGCTTTCAGTTCAAAGCCAGCTTTACTACCGGAACGCTACTACGGCCTTCAGATGCATGACTGGTCAGGCTCCAGATTACCTCTCATCAAAATTCATAAAGCGAGCCGAGGTTAGTCGACGTAGCACCAGAAATTCGCAGCTTTTGCAAATTCCATTCTTTAGAACAGCTAGCGGTCAGAGAACATTTTTCTATAGAACTGTAAACTTATGGAACTCTTTGGATAATTCCTTAAAACTGTGCAACTCCGTTAAGGTTTTTAAAAAACGTTTAAGGACCAAATTACTCACAGAGTTGTAATTTTATATATTTGTATGCTTTCATTTTTCTTTTAGAACATTCAGATTTTAAAACATCTTTAATTGTAAATAGGATTTTTAATTGTAATAGGATTATTTTTATAACATTGTCTTTGAAAAGCCCCCTTGGGGAAAGTCAATAAAGTATGTTGTTGTTGTTGTTGTAGTGTTTGCTGTGTGCAAGTAATGAAAAGACAATCTAAGCGTAAAAACCTTCAAAACTCGGAAAGTCCATTAAGTTTTCTCTTTGGTGATATTGGTCTTTGCTCACGTTATAATTTCGACAATTACGGCACTTAGCATGTTTTCAAACCTTTGTTTGGTTCTTCTGTTGCTGCTTGCCGGCCCGACTGTTCAAAAATTTGACTTTCAATTAACGAAAATAAGCTAAAGAGAAGTCCGGGAATTGGCAGATGGCGTGACAACTTATAGTTCCGCTCCTTGATTTGTACTCTGATAGAAGACGCTCTTTCAACCAACGGCAGCGCACGTTATATCCGAACTTTGTTATAAATCAAACTGAATAAGTTTAAATTTGAACATAAATTTTTGCTGCATTAGATGATGAAGATTGGAGTTGAATGTAAATATTTCTTTTTTCAAAAATGAACTAGCTGTAAGGTTAAATATAAATGTATATTATTGAAAGCAAACAGTAATCTTCAAAAGAGAGCATTGACATTGATACTCTCTTGAAATTGTTAATTCAGAACATATAAATGATAGAGTGGTGCACTCATCTGACTTCTATAACAAGGCAGACAGATTAAGGAAGCAATGAACGGACAGGTACTTATTTCATAATAGAAAAACAAGACACAAAAGTGCTCGTATTCAGTCGAGTCTGGCTAACATTAGGGACTGTTCTAATCGAGTTGCTATCCCAAAACAATTATCTGGGGCAGCCACTGAAACACCAGATAATCGATGATAGTTTGAATCATGATTGTAATGCTTTTGAACCGCCAGACTGTAAGGAGGCAGCTCATTTTTGCTGACATCACCGAGGCATGATTGATCTACGTAACGCGACCGAAAACTCCTTCGATCTTGTTGTTCCACCATGTAATTATCACCTTTACACTCGTACAATTACAATTAGCATAAGCACGAGCACCGCACTTTGCTTAAATTATAATGATTTCGTAACGAACAAAGGTTGTCAGTTTTAACTTGGAACGGAGCAAATAACTTTATGAGGAAGAAGCGCTTTCGAATTCTCTAATTACACTCCATAATGATTGAGACAGTGAAAAAATCAAATTCCGAAACTCAATGCATCTAAATAACAAATATCCATATGCAAATTTATAGTATAAAGTTTTTGTATAAATATTCCGCGGGTGCTCTAAATGGGCTTCTAGGCTCAAAATGTTCCTAACACTTATAATCTTCTTGCCAGCTTTCAGTGGTCTCCTCTTCCTCTAAATAACTCCACCAAAAGTTGAAATGTTGGTCAACTTTGTCGACTGAAATGATTATCGATCGCGAGTCAAACAGGATTTACACCTACAGGTGAAATTACTCCTGTCATTTAACTAAAGCAGGTCAAAGCAGAACTCTGGTTAAATTGTTGTCAAGCTTATCACAATCTCTTATATCCTCCATTCCTTTCATCATTAAAACTGAGATCTTTAAGAAGTAAGGTAGCAACCAATTTGGTAGTTTGGATGAGTAAACTGACCTTAGCGGTGTGAATGTGCTGGTTCCTGGTTTTACTGTGGGTCTGTAGTATCCTTCAACTCTTACTAAGTTCCAAAATACACTGAAATCAAACACCCTTGTAGTTATGGGTGATATTTTTCAACTTTCAAGGGCTTGATGTCCACAATTGGTGAAAAATTTAAATCCAATACTTCCGCCCTGCCGTAGCGAGAGTAAATCGGAGTGCATCACGGTATAACTAAGGGTCACGTGATATAGGTGTGTTGACTACGGTTTGTAACACTTTCCACTGGAAGAAAAAAGTCACGCCAAGCTCTTTTCAATTTCCCCTTAAGAAAATTGGCCACGCGGATTATTCAGGCTGCCTACCGGTCTAGAATTTTCTACATGAAACAAAGTTGTTTCAAAACTTTGCTTTTCTGTGCTATGCTCACCACAAATTAAAAAAAATAGCGAGCGTAAGATTTCTATCGCGTGATCGTTGGCTCGTTCAAAGCTGGAATAGGCTGTCACTGACCTGTAAACTAGCTTTATATAGCTAAGTGTCAGCCACGTTAATAAAGTATTATGTATATGTATGTTGTATGTATGTAAGCTAATTTTCGAGTCTTTGGATACTTTTTTCAGATCATGACGCGACTTCAGCTAAATGCAGCCATTGCAACTAGATTTTGGAGATAACAGCTTCTCAGAATTAAAGCAGAATGGAAAAAATATATATACATCTGTAGAATGAAAAAAATATGTATACATCTGCAGAATGAAAAAAATATATATATATCTACATTAGATGATGAAGATTGAAGTTGAAAGTAATTATTTTTGTTTTCAAAAATTAAGCAGGTGTAAGGTTGAATATAAATGTATATTGTTGAAAGCAAACATCAATCTTAGAAAGAAAGCATTACTTGTTGAACATTGATACTCTCTTGAAATTGTTAAATTAGAATATGTAAACGATTGAATGGTGCACTTCTCGGACAAAGCAAGCAGAATGAAATAAAAATATATATATATATAACTAACTGCAGACAGTACTGTTTCGGCCTTCTGGGCCTCATCAGTGCAGTGCTGATGCTAAGATGGAGGTAAAGCAATAAAGCCACCCCAAGTGATCTCACACATGTGGGATCACTTAAGCCATGCCAGAGTGCTCAAACTAGAAAAACTAGTGAGCATGCATAATGCTAGCAGCAATGACTCATCCTAGTAGAGTGCTCAATTTGGACATGAAAGCAAAGCTTTATATGCCAAAGAGCTATATCTAACTGCAGACAGTACTGTTATATATATATATATATGTATGTATGTATTTATGTATCGGGACCCTAAATACAGTCAATTTTTAATAACAAACACTCTCTCAAATACCCTCCACTTCGTTCAAAATCATTTTGTGTTTACTTTCTAAAAGTCCTTTAGGCGACTGGAAGCTTGGATTTCTTTAGGATGCATTGTTTACCTGCCCAGGTATTGGTTCTTCCATTTTTCTCCAACTGAGACTACAATGCTGCAAAACATGACATGTTTTAGGTACTTTTCCTTTTCTAGAGTTCAACAGCCCACGAAACCTTTCTTTTAATGCAATAACAATATAAAGCCATCCTACTGGACTTTGCCGCTATCCATATAATTTTTTTTGTCACAGCTGACTCGTTTTTTGAAATGCTTTTCTCTTAAGTGAGCCGTAGCGAAATGAGAATCCATTTTGTAGCTCTCTAGTCGCTCAGTACTTTGGTATTTGTACTAATAGTAATAAATATGCTGTGGTAATCTCCTCCGAGCTAGCGAATCAGCGCCCGAAGAGAGCGCTATTATACAATGAATTATAAATCAACTGATGTTCTTTTCACAGATTCTGCAATCTAACTGGCGACGCTACTCGCTATGTAGCTTCAGTGATAGACAATCAATAAAGTGAGAAGCCTAACAATTTAGGATTATAAACTTATTGTAATCTCTTTCCTGACTTCAAGCGATTGTGAAAAAAAAACAACAACAACAAAACATGAGCCTGTCTTATTGTTGAGTTTAAACGACAAATAGATTGATTCAGGAGCCCATTGGTAATGAGCTCCTGATTGATATGAAAACAATAGGATTATTCATCCATCACGCGGTAAATTTTCTCGAGCTCATCATCATCTATGATTAGCGAATTCATGCATTTTTTTGACATTTTATCTTACCTTTTCCAGTTTCAAGTTTTCGAAAGTCGACTCAGACATAACTTTGGTGAGACGGAAATATATCACCTTAGCGCCAAGTTTACGCCATCGCCGAATAAGTTGATTAATAGAACGTTTAGCGGCATTCGACGTAGGTTGCTTGCCTTGTTCGTTTCCATTGTAGAATTTACGACCTCTGGTCTGTTTGTTCTTCATGCTCCTTCGAGGTAAGCGTTGTGTGACGATCTTAGGCTTACGGTTTTCTTACCAAATCGCGAAGTACCTCGAAAAACGACACGAACTACCCTTCTGATCTCTCTCTCTCTCTCTCTCTCTCTCTCTCTCTCTCTCTCTCTCTCTCTCTCTCTCTCTCTCTCTCTCTCTCTCTCTCTCTCTCTCGCTCTCGCTCTCTCTCTCTCTCTCTCTCTCTCTCGCTCTCTCTCTCTCTCTCTCTCTCTCTCTCTCTCTCTCGCTCTCTCTCTCTCTCTCTCTCTCTCTCTCTCTCTCTCTCTCTCTCTCTCTCAGTTGATATCCATTCATTTTAGACATCAGTATTAAAAACCAATGAAATTCCGCACATACTTCCGCATTGCTTGCGTGACATAAAGATGCGGCGGGCATGGGGCTGAGTGAGTCTCGTGACTCCGCCTTCGTTGTACTGTCTTGCAAGCTCAACTGAATTCGCGACAGACATCTGAAATTAACTTCGTAAGGAAGATGACGGCTCTTTTCTAATTTAATTACAGATCAGGTAATCGTTTGTAATCGTATGCCGTATGAAAGATGATTCTTGAGTTACCTCTGTGATCGTGCATTGAGTGGGTTGCTCATGCGTTATACACCTGCGAACAGCGTGCGTTTTGCTCACGGGCCGAAGTACTCTAACTCAGTTTTAGGGATTCTTTGGAAGATGTCTTGGATTTCGTCGTTGCTTCATGTTACTTTCTGCCAATTTGGCTTTTAATGACTCTCATCTTCAACACAACTCACTTATAATCTATTTTACGGTGTAATTACAAGAATGTTAACTCAACCAACATTTTGCAGAGTCTAGGGTTGTCAACCAAACGTGAAGCGAAACTTTTGTTGCTACGTTGTTTTGTCTCTGCAGACAAATGAGACAAGCTCGTATTTGACACTGGATCATTATGCAGTCAGTATTGGTGTTTTTAGCCTTTTCCTGCTTCTGTTTGGTAAGTGATATAGATTTTAATTTCTTTGGCATATTTGTTAAGAAACTTAATTACATTAAAACATCCATAATTAGTGTGAAAATGAGTTAATTCGTTCAAGAAAGCTCAATCTTCTTTTTTCATCGAGAGATTTGATGAGCACTGTGGTGATGGCCAATAAATAAGCAGATTAACACGGATTAAACCTTTTGAAGTGTTTTAATTCACTGCACACGACTTTTACAACACGCCATGCTTTCCGCTACTCGAGATGCAACTCGAACCTACATTACACCATGTATGCGGCACGAAATGTCTCAATAGCCCAAACACTACATTCCCTTCCTTTGTCGCAATTAATTGCAGTTAATTGAGTTCAAGAAAAATGTCTTTATAACGAGTAACAACAATATTAAATACTCATAAACAATATGAGGGTTCAAACTGCAAACTGTTCTGAACAAAATCATGTTCAGTGAAAAGTCTAAAAAGTTCAAACAAGTCAGTTCATTTGTCCAGGACAAAGTCTTTAAATCTTCCAGGCAATTTCGTAGCACGGGTTGGTCTGCTTCTTGTCTCTGCCGTACTTGAGGTTGTGCTAGACTCAGGCATTACTGGAGCTGGGCTTGGGGGGTTTGCTTCTCTGGAACTCTGTTCAGGAGGAGAAGACTCTGGCTCTCCAGGGGTATTGTAAGGTTTGACAAAAGAGCTGTTTCTCCTATACAAGGTGCCATTGTCTGCTTTCAAGGTGAGTTCTTGTCCTTCCTTGGTCTGGACGGTGTATGGCTGAGGTTCAAACTTTGGAGCCAGCTTACCAGGTGATTTGGTGTTTTCAAGCAGAACCTTGTCACCAGGGACTACTGGGTTGAAAGTTGCATTCCTTTGCTTGTCAGCATAGAGCTTACTAGACAATTTGTGGTTCCAGTCTCGGTCTCTGATGCTTTCATCCAGCAGGCTCTTGTTGGGGCGTAATTCAGGCAGTTTTGTTTTCAACTCTCTTCCGAACATTAGAGATGCTGGGGTCATCCCAGTGGTAGAGTGAGGAGTTGTTCGGTACGCCAACAGGAACTTGTTCAGCTCATCTTTCCACCTCTTTCCTTCCACTTGGGCTATCTTGAGCACTTTAAGCAAGGTTCGGTTTTGTCGTTCAACTTCACCATTGGCTTGGGGCCAAAGTGGAGGAGATTTTCGATGCTCGATGCCATTCTTAGACAGGAACTCTTCGAATTCTTCCGATACAAACTGAGCTGCATTGTCAGACTTGAGGGTAAATGGATAGCCGTAACGTACAAAGATCGGTGTTAGTGCTTCTATCATCTTCTGTGATGTGGTTGACCGCATAATTACCACTTCAAAGAAACGGCTGTAGTAGTCTACTACTACAAGTAAACTCTCTCCAGAAGGAAGTGGACCCAACACATCAATAGCTACATCTTGCCAGGGTCCTGTTGGTGGTTCTACTCTCTGCATTGGTTCAGGTGTACAGAATCCACTCACTACTTGACATCCGTGACAGCTTTTACAGATTCGCTCAGCATCAGTGTCCATTTTAGGCCACCACACTTTGGTTCTGAGTCGGCTCTTCATCTTGACTATGCCTTGATGACCTTCATGGGCTAAATGTAAGACTTGTTTTCTCAGGCTCTGGGGTATGACAATTCTTGTACCACGCAACACCAGTTTTCCAAGCACACACAGTTCATTCTTCACACACAGGAAATGGGGCATTTTGCACTGAGACCAGTCTCCACTCTGAATGTAATGTCTCACGCTGGTCAGTTCAGGGTCTTCTTCTGATGCACGTTCTACTTCTTTCGCTGTTAACACCACAGGTGTGCTCTCTTCTGCAATCATTTTCACTGCATCTGTTTCCTCTCCACTTCTGTCCTTTTGGTCCAGGGAGTTAAGTCTTGACAGGGCGTCTGCAATGTTGGTTTTTCCAGGACGATACACAACTTGGAAGTTGTAGCTTTGCAGGCGGAGCACCCATCGTTCGATTCTTGCAGATGGCTTGGATGTACTCTTGTAAATACATTCCAGAGGTTTATGGTCAGTCTCAAGTTCAAAGTCACGACAGTAAACATACAGATTAAATCTTTCGCAGGCCCACACTAAGGCAAGTGCCTCCTTCTCGGTTTGAGAATATCGCCTTTCGACGTCGGTTAGGTTCCTGGACGCATAAGAAATCACTCTCCAGACTCCATCTTGGAATTGTGTTAGGACTGCTCCGATACCAGTAGGACCTGCATCTGCGACAATACGGGTTTTGCAATCATTCTTGAAGTATGCCAGTGTTTCTGCTCGTGTCAAGAGATACTTGAGCTTCTCAAAAGACTGTTGCTGAACTTCTTTCCATACGAATGGCTCGTCTTTTCTAGTCAGCTGTCTGATAGGCTCAGCTTCCTGTGCAAAATTTGGCAGGAATTTAGCACAGTACTGTACAAGGCCTAGGAAAGATCTGACTTCAGCCACATTCTTTGGAGGTTTCGCATTCTGAACTGCTGCTACCTTTTCTTCACTGGGTGTAACTCCACTCTTGCTCAGGTCATGTCCGAAGAAGGTCAACTTGGGAAGTCTGAACTGGCACTTGTTTGGATTCAGGGTTAGTCCACACTGTCTGAGGCGATCTAGAACAGCCAGCAAATTCTTGTCATGCTGCTCAATTCCACATCCATGTACGATCACATCATCTGCAATATTTGCAACACCTTCACAACCTTGCAGAACATCACTCACAATCTTCTGATACTTTTCTGGGGCTGACGTAATGCCGAACATCAGTCTCTTGTATCTGTAAAGGCCTCTGTGTGTCACAAACGTAGTAATTTGACGGGACTCTTCATCAAGCTCAATCTGGTGGAATCCCCAGCGCAGATCTAGTTTGCTGAATACAGTTGAACCATTAAGGTCATGGAGAACTTCTTCTATGGTAGGAATAGGATGCCTCTCTCTCTCGATGGCCCCATTCGCTCTTCTCATGTCAACACAAATACGGCTATCACCATGGAGAAGAATCTGTCACCAAAATGAATTAATTATTTACGCCTTTGAAACCTTTTGAGCTAGTGGAGAACACAAGCTGCGTGGTCTTTAAGTTTTCATCATGATCTTATTTGAAACGCGTCAAATCAAAATTATCTATTGATTTACTTTGTTCGATCGAGATACAGAAATATAAATCTAGTCTTGTATCACACGCATGTAATACATCATTTTATTTAAAAATATCTCTCGAGCCACATTTATTCCTTTCTTAATTCGTTACCCTTGGCAATTTTTCTCTTTGAGAATTAACTTTTCCTGAAAGTGTGTGGATGGAAAAAAATAACGAAAATGAAGTCTGCAGACTTTGACGAGGATACTTGTTGTGGAATTGACAAGAGGTTAATGAGAGTTAGGGAAGCTTTTGAAGTTTTCCTTGCAAGTGTTGTTGACATTGAAAGTCTGCAAATTGACATATGAATAATTTCTCTACTAATATGTTCTGTGCTTCCTTAGTAAAACGAATGAAATCGTACACTTCCAGTTCGCTGTTAATTTTGACTTCCTCTTTAAAGTGGAACACCATGAGGATTATATGAGCCTAACACACAACTTTCAGGAGCTGAAAATGTCCCAGAAAAGCAGAAAATTGTCCTAATTAAGCAAACTGCAGTCCAATTACTTGTTCTTTTTCAATGTTTTGCTTTCTTGTAGAGTTGTTGACCTTGACCGAGCACAATCAGTGGCTATTTTCATATTCTGATATCATCATTTCACAGAGACGGAAAAAGACAGTTGCTGAGCACACCGTCAAACGAAAAGCTCAAATCTTGCTAAAAGAAACTGAAACTTGTTCTATTTAAAATTGAGTTCACTGACAACGTACATAAGAAAAGCTTGGATTTTTCGCTTCTCGGCTCAGGCGTTCGGAAATGGAGTGTTCAGCCTTGGGCTTTTCTTATGTACGTTGAAAACCTCGAAATGAACAACTCGCTTAAATGGGCTCTGTTCATCAAAGTAAGCGGTCAGATAGCAAGTGATAAGTAAGGTGAAGTATTTTTATTGAGAATTTGACGTATTTTTTTATTCCTTAGAGCGGTCGTAAATATTCCCATACAGACTGTTATTGCGCAAGATGATCATCTCACAGCTGGAGCTTGGACCGCCTGTGGGTTCTCGAGGTTATTTCGAGCAACCTTATCTCCGATTCTATCGCAAAGAATGATTCATGTGGTTACTTTGCTGTGTCTCAGTGCACCCACGCTTGACAAATGGGCAGAGACAAATTTTGTCGAGATTTTTGGTAGGCCAAACAAATTTTATCATTCCAGTGCGTCCGGACCCTTGCTAAATCACTCTAAGGACTGAACTCAATACACTGTCATAAAACCACTCAATGGGCGCGGACGGAAGCAGAAACGTAAGTAAACAGGTCACTGACTGCTTGATAATGTCAGCGTGTGAGAGAGAGAGAGAGAGAGAGAGAGAGAGAGAGAGAGAGGGACGTGATGACAAAAATGACATATCACAAACAAGGTCACACATAAACTTTCATCCTTAGCCATATGTAACTTGCTACGCTTCAAGACTGTGGAACTTCTTTCGAATTAAATCTAATCATCAAAACATTTTTGTGTGGCTTACACAAATTGTGTAGCCACATTATGGCACGATCGGATTTATTTATTTATCTGTCCACGAGAGTCGAGCGCTTGTCACGTGGTCCAGTGTCGTACAGCGCACCAGTCTCAGCCATCTTGGTTGTAAGCGCGGTCTCGAGTAATTTTTTTCAGGTGATAGTATCACGAGTTGGTTCTCCTCACAAAAGCCAACACACCCAGACCCGGCTTGTGTTCTAAGAGCAGCTTGTGCAAGAGCGTTTACGCTCTTGAAAGGCAACATTTAACCGCTTGGATCTTCGGTACGGGTTGTACCACACTGAAAGGAGTCATTGAACTCTCGAAAGCCAACAGCTATCGGCTTGATCTATCGGTGCAGGTTGCACCGCTGAGTGTCTGAAAGTATTTGAAAGTGTTTTAAAGTGTCTTAAGCCACCTGAAAGTGTCATAAAGTGAAATCAGTTGTGTTGCAGTTGCTTTCTCCTTGCACTGTTGAGAATCCATGGAGGCATATTTCAAAACGACAAAAGTAAAGATGGGAATCTCGATTGAACAATACCGGTCAAGGACTGGCTCTCATGACAATTTCGTGAAAACAAAGGATATCTCATCACGATTTAAGGATCGTTTTTGGAGTTTAATGCTTTTGATGTTCCATTTAAATGTATTTCACTTGCCAGTTTTGAAACAACTGGTAAGTATCCTATTCCTGCACCTTATGTCCCTCTCACCATGAAAAATCCTTGTCTATAAATAAAGTGCAATCTTACTGTGCATGATTATAGCACATTTTTTACTTATGAATATATATCTTTCTCTTTTGTCTCCTTAGACAGGTATTCTTCACTCATTACAAAAGGAAGTTTTCCCTACAGTCCCAAACAGTAAGAAGTACCGGTGGCTTGTCATCCCCCCTGTAAAAAACAGCAATCCAAGTGACCAGTGGTTCCTGTACAGTACCTGCTACACTGCAAGTAAAATTCTGTATAAAACAGTTGTAACCAATAACAGAAAAAAAATGCAAACTAGCCATTGAGAAGAGAAGAGTGAAAAGGGTCTTGAAAGTCACAGTTAGGACAACTGAACAAACAGCAGTAGAATCTGCTCCTTTTTTCTGGCAAACATTTTAATGTATAATGAACATCTGATCTACATGTAACTTCCACGTGACAACTTAAACTGACACTTTTTTTTAATTTTTAATAAGTAAAAGAAAGTTATAAACTTCTTACATGTGGATGAAACTCCAGTCTTGCTGCATGCAATTATGATCTGTTGTAAATGATTCAGTAAATCAGTCAACGACGTGGTTAGATTGTTCTGAAACAGTATTTTTAAAGATTGAACGATTGTAAAATCAGGCCTTGCGTTCAATATTGAATACCAATAGGGAAAACTTGCTCACAAGAAATGCGATGGAAGTTAGGTCTTCTTACTTTAGGAAATCGTAGGTACTTTTTGTGTGCCATATTGTCTTTTAAGATTGCACATTATATTAGTTGCCCTGATCAACTGGTTGATTATCTTATACGTAGATCTCGTATGCATGATAGAAATTTACGTGATAAGACTTTGTTGCATCTTCCCAAGGTCAAAACGAAAACTGGCCGAACAATTTTTCAGTATCCTGCAGCAGCAGATTGGAATAGTTTTCCCACATGCATTAGAGATATAACCTCTTTAAAGAGGTTTAAGACTGAGTTAATGGTTATTTTAGAGACTTGGATGTTAAATCGCATCGTTGTTCGCTAACTTAGTTTTATTTTGGAGGATAAATAAAGTTCTTATCATTATTATTAAATTGTTTTTTTTTTTTGTTCACTTTATGAACAGGGCAGTAGTTTTAGGTAGACACACACCAAGTCTACTTCATTCAGTGGGGCTCAAAACTGCTGAGTAAGTCTGCATGTGGAAAAAAGTTTAAAAATCCAACCTTCGAGTAAGGGGCAAAGAAATATATGTTATTTGCCGGCTGGGAGGTCTGTATGGTGAAAAACCGTGATCGAGGTCTTGACTACGGCCTCGGGCAGCATTTTCAAAACCGAGTTCACAGTTTTTCACCATACGGACCGACCCTTAGCCGGTAAATAACATATTTCAATATTTTTGTAAAACTTGACGAAATTCTTTCCGAAAGAACCCGAATGATTTAGGGCTGTAAATACGGTAAGATCTTCCATAAACTGAACAATTTTTGAGCGAGTAAATGGTAGTTAAAATAGAGGTGATGCAAATTTAAGAGAGATGCCTCACCCAAACATTTTCATTTGCGTAACGATAAAAAGGTTATTTAAAAAGCATCCAAACAAGCTTTGAAACATTATTTTTACAAGTATCTGTCACAATCTGACACCTGTCAATTAGAGAGGGCGTTTGGCAAGGACTGTCACGACAATGTTTTCTTCAAAAACAGTCAATGATCTAACGGAAAGTATTATTCACTCTCATCGACGATTCATTCATGTACGAAGATTTACCTCTGTTCATTAAGCGAGGAAAGCATTGTGATTAAACTCAAATTTTTTATTTTGAAGTTGTGAGAGTTTGCTGGTTTGTTTGCTGAAATGGCGTGTGTAAATCTGGTCTTTCCTCTGCAAGAACTAAATTCGAATGGTACACTCCAACGAGACACAAGGGGATTTAACAGAGCCTTTTCTCAATAAATTCCTTCAGTTTCTGTTGTCCAATTTGCGGTACAAATGTCCAAATTGAACGGACTTGGAAAGACTCGCCGAGAGCGTATATTTGTTTTAGAACTGAAATTAAAACTTCGCTCGCTCTTTCACTACGCACAAATTATTTGAGAAAATTCAGATATTAAACGAATGAGAGTTCCATCGTTAACTTTAACTGTAACCAAATACCTCACGTTTTAACTTTCTAGGTACTTTTTGTGAACGCTAAAAATTAATTAATTGCAGACGGTTTTTAGGCCCTTGTTAACCAACGTAATGGCACTATTGCTTATACAAATTCATTCTGAAACCAATATTTTTTTGTCAAAGTGATTTGAGAATAGGAAAAGAGAGGATTCATAACATTATTCATTACAAGAACATTAACATTATTCATTACAAGATAACAAACCGTTTGTTATCTTGTAAACTGCGGCCGATGTGACATCCGTTTCCGCTTCTGGAATGGTGCAAAGAAGTTAACTGCAAGTCCAAATTCCGTCATCTCTGCCATTCAAGATGAGAAGTTCAAACGCATAACCATGGAAGAGCCTTCAGAAGTTCCACAAGAGGATGAATTAACAGTAGTTGTTCCCTTCATAAAAACTATTGAGAAGGTTCAACAATACCCTCTTTGCATACACTGTTCCAGAATGCTTTTGCAAGCCACACCCAGTTTGCTAGTGAAATGTGATAGATACAAACACACCACGTTTCTTATCATCTACAACAAAAGAATGTCTGAGCATTTTACTGTACAAGGTCAAGATGAAAATGACGTCATTATCACTGCGTTCGAGCAGACCTTGAAGACCGTCGTTCCAAGAGTCGGAGAAATGTCGGAAGAGCAACTGACTGAACATTTGCTGTTATTAAACAACATTACCATTACGTATAGTTCGTCGACACTTATTGTGTCTGCTGTTGAACTCTAAACCAGTAGCCACTTTAATATTGCGCCGGCAATTGAACTCAGGAACACTGAAAAAAAATAAAGAACACCTGTTTATATTAAGACTCTTATCTTGTTATTCTGTTAGAATTTAAACTGTAAACGATAGTTTGTTCAGGAACACTGAAGAACTTGGAAACTTGTGTTATTTCAACTCGTGTTTTGTGTCAGAGAATTAACTCTAAACCAGTTGTTTGTTTATTCGGGAGCACAGAACACTGAAGAACAAAAGAAATTCGTATTTTTTCAACTTTTTTCTTGTTATTAGATGTTAGCGAACTTTAAACCAATTGTTTAGATTTTGGAAACTTATGTTATTTCGACTCGTGTGTTGTGTCACAGATTGAACTCTGAACCAATCGCTAGTTTGTTCAGGAGTTCAGGAACACAGAACACTGAAGAACAATTTCGAAAACTCGAGTTATTTCAACCTTTGTCTTGTTATTTTCTAAGTGATTGAACGCTAACCCAATCATTAAAATATTTATGAGTGTAGTTCTTGTGGTTGTAAACTGATAATTTCATGCTAGTATGCTATCGCTTAAAACGACAATAAGACGAAATTCATATTCTCTGCCCAGATAACTTACGGTGTCTATAGTGTCCTTTCATGCGGATAGAAAAAATTGATAACGCTTCCTTCATCAAAACTTAGACCTTGGAAATCTGCAGTTTCATCGCCATTTCTCGGGGAGAGGGCAATTTGTTGCCCATGTTCTTTTAATTTTAGTCAAATGCGAGAAACCGCTTGTATGCGCCTGCGTTGGTCTCCCGCTCTACAAAAGAAGGAGGAAAATACGTCGGAAAAACAACGATGGATCGAGTATTTGAGACAGCCTCTCTTGTCATTTTTTCCGCTGTAACTTAGATGGGAGTGGCAAAGTCTTAAAATTGTTGTGTGATGTGTGGAAGGAAGTTATTTTCGAGTCTTGTCTTGTGATTGTTTGAGCGATCGATGGAGATAATGTTATTTCTGAAGGATGCAAGAGGCCTGTCGAAGAGCACAAACGAATTGGATAGTATACTTTTATCGTGTCATTGCTATCTCAAGTTATTATTGATCGTTTGAAGTACTCACATTCCTGTGAGCGTTTTTTAGAGCTTCAATTATACTGCTAGTGCAATGTACTTCCAAATTTAGCGAAAAATTTAAGTTGAGCGTGACAGAAGTTTATATTTGGTTTCAAAAGTTTTTTTTGACATGAATCACAACCGGCGGGGCCGATTACCAAAACAAAAGACAACTAAAACTAAAGAAAAGTAATACAAAGTTAGTACTAGAGATACGGTCGTTACATCAAAGAGCGTGTTAGAAAATGGAAGAATAATTAAGTACTTTATCGGAATAAGGAAAAGTCTTTTCAATCATTAATTATCTCGGAAATATCATCAGATATGATCAATGATGTGGGGAAATTGTGAATTAAAACAAGTACTAGTTTGTAATATGAATAGTTAAATAAATTATTTGTTTCCCGATAAAAATCATATTCAATTATCATTTCAACTGCACAACAAAATGTTATACACTCTTTGCAATCTTGTTCTCCAACTTATTAAATTACAACAATTAAGTAACAATTTGATGGTCTGAAAAGACTCTTATTACATGCCAAACAGCAAAGAACTGGTAGGACTGATATTTAATAGTGAGGATAAAACACAAAATATTTCCAAAAACCTTTTTCCCCAGGAACAAGACTAAATGAGGTCAGATTAAACTAATACTTTATATGGCAGAAGTATTATACTGAAATAAACAAGAAAGAATGAAGCTGACGCCATTCGTTTCGAATAATACATGAACATGAAGAAAACGGCACCAGTTTAAACTCATGAGACAAAGCCCACGCAATTTTTTTAAGTAAATGAACTGGTTGGACCGAAAGCTAAATAGATAAACAATGGACTGACAGTACTACTGGTGAGGGATTTGGGGGCCATGTGATAAATAAGTTCTACCGAAGTTTATCCTCTAGTTCGCACTTCAAGCCCAAAAAGGCAATTAGAAAAATTCTCACCAAACCACAGCAACAAAATAAGATAAAACCGGAGATGATTGATGCAAGACTATAGCCGTGTTGAGACACATGCCTACATACCATGTACAACAAACTTGGAGAACAAAAAGGCCAGAGACAGTTGTGAGCCATGACTTAGAAAATCCCCCCCCCCCAACCTCCCAAAAACGAATTCACTGAAGACTATAGTAAGAGCAACTCAACCCTGAAGCTGAACTGTCACTAAAAACAATATATAAGAATTTCTTTCTTATTGTTTTTTTTATTGACCATCATATTGACAGGTGTTAATCTCTGGAGAGATATTGTAACTCCATACTTCCCCTCTGAGCGACATCCAGACAGTTACTTCTTCTAGTGTCCAGAATTAAGTTTTAATGTAAGTTACGGTAAATTTAGTCCAAATAGACTTATTATCACCTTCTTGCAGCTCATATTTTCCCCTCAGTTTAGCTTCCATTGCATGTTACAAGTGGACTCGTTATTTCACAAATAAGCCAATCACGTCAAAGAACTCTAACCTTGACTTTGGAAAACCAACGTGGACATTTTTCGCGTTCTTTTAGTTTTGTTTTGGCGGAGTTTTAGTTTGTTATTTTCGAGCTTTCGTTCGCGTACATCTGTTATTCCTTTGTTAGGAATGCTAAGAAGTTTCAGAGTTTTTATTTTAGCCAAATGTTGTGTTTCATTTAACAAGTTTGAAACATATTTTCTATGGAGTTTGGACTCTAGACTCTTGTCGTAAATGGATTTTTTACAAAGTGGGTGTAGTGGAGGTATGTTGAGATGAAACAAACCCACACGGTCTGGTAACTTCGAGGGGTGTAGGGTCACTTGAACTGATCATCTGTATCTAAGCAGTTTATTAAGAACATGCAGGTTGATACGGCTGTGACACGACTGATATTGGGTTGGGCAGCTGAATTTTGTTACTGTCGCAATTTATCTTCAATACACTGAAAAAACTAGACTTAGCTATCACCCATGCAGGGTGTGCATTAAGAATAGGTTAGGTAAAGATGATAGAGATTCAAGATTCGAAGGGTTTATGTAGTTATCTAGTTAAAGTTAATGTAAAATTACGGAGTCAAACGCGATTACAAAACCTTAGAGCAATTTACAAGTGAGTGTCAAAAGTAATCTTGAATTGCATATCATCAGTTCGGAATATTTATCAAATTTGATAATCCAGACCAAAACAAAACAGTAACCAAACGCTGCTCAGATTCACGTTCACGTGACATGCTATTGAGGCAAAAATAATATATTCAACATGGCGTCCGAAGGCTGAACCACACTAAGTTTACGAAAGCAATTGTTTTCAATTGGAACTTATGATTGTAGCTTAAATTTTACAAATGAAAAGTTAAAATTTCGGACCGTTTTTACATTTGAAAAATACAATGGTTTCTTCTTCTTTTTTCTCAGTTTTAATAATTTCCATTCGTATTATTTTGCTTCCTTGGTGGGCGGCGAATACCCCAGGTTTTTCAGCGCTCGTCTCGGTACGTTCCAATCATATATCTATGGGAAAGAAAAAAGTTTATTTTCACTGATACTGTGACTTCGCTTGGGAATCGTCCAAATAACAAGATTGCAAGTTTCATTTTTTCGCAATCTGTCCCAAGTTTGAAGAGGACTTTTCCAGTTTACCTGCTCTTTATGTCAATTTGAAGCCTTATTGTTGAGATTTCAAGAATCCTTAGCTTTGAATACTGTTGCTCTAAACAGGAACAGGATAATGCCACATCATAGTTTGTCAGTCAAATTTCCATGTTTGAACAGGCTGGAGAGCAAACCCATCGGGATGAGTACGGTTAGAGAAATATGTTTTTTCTGAAACTTCGATCTGCGTAAACTGAGTTATTCTTATTAGTTGATTTCCCAGCAACAGATCACCGAAGGTAACGCCCATCCTAGAATTTCCCGTTCCAATAAAAGACGGAAAACGATTTAATTATTCCATGCCAATAATGAATAATTATGCTCTGTTGCCACGGCCAGCCGTTTGGATATTTCCAGACATTTTTTTTTACTAGGAGTAAAGTTGAATCAAGCCAGTGAAAGGTCTCTGTTGGTGGAGACATTCAGAAAGCACACTGCACTGCTTTCAAGTACTCAAATTCATTTGAAACAATTGGAAAGTTAGGTTGGGTAGTTTTGCCTTCAGTTTCTGAGAAAGATGTCGATTTATTGATTTTTGACATCCTTCCGTCGAAATATGGGTGAAAAAAAAGAATGAATAGGTAAATAAATAAATAACAGAGTTTTTTCAATATGATAAATGTCTAAGTTTTGGTGACTGTGATATATGAATTTGCTTTCATGTTACAAAAAAAATTGTTAAACTTGTCTGCCAATCGCCCCAACCCCCACTCCTGTTAAAAGAGAAGAGTGCTAGCCAGACGAACCGTGCCACAAAAATTCAGAATGACTGAGTCCTTCGGACTTTCTCTTTCCGTTTTTGGCAGCAGTAGTGGGATGGGAGCTCAGCTGAAACTCTACGAAAATAGCCTGAAATCACAAAAGGTAACACAAACAACACTATATGAAGGTTAGAGTTAATTTGATTTTATATTTACGGAGTTACAGAGCGGAGCCTGAACTCCCATACAAAGCTCTACAACGCTATCTTCTCATCAAGAGCTTGGGCACCCTGTGAGTTAATCAGAACTTTTATGAAGTGCACATGTATCAAATCTACTGTTTTCTGTGACGAGAGAAGGTAGATTGGCAATTAATTTGATGAATATTTGTCCATTGATCTGGAAAATATATATATATATATATATATATATATATATATATATATATATATACTATTTAAACTGGAAAGACACTGACTATAGAATGAACTCAAACGTTCTTGCAACCAAGGCCAGGGTTTGAAACTAAAGTCCGCGACCACTCTACTTCCGTGAAAATCATGAAATCAGCAGGAAGAATCGTCTTCTCTTGCTTACCTCTATTGGTATCTTTATCTATCATTCTTAAAGTCTCCTGATTTGCCGCAAACTGCCTCTCATACTTTTCCTAGTCACATCCTTCCAAAGGAATGTTTGCTTTGGTATGAATAACATATTGCGCCTTGCTGTATTATTTTGTATCTGGATCCCGCCTTAATACAGATGGAAGATCAAATTTTCTCTCACTTTCTTTCTAGAGTGAGGGTGATGCTATGCGACACACAGACTATTCCTAAATTGGTGTCTCTAAAATGGGACGGCGTCAGCTTCATCAATAATATCGAGTATGGCAATGAGGGAACGAGAGTCTGGAGGTCGTACGCAGTTGGGCCTGGTAAATTCCTGCCTTGGAGTAAGTTTAATTTTCAAGAAAACTACTCCGTCCCGGTGCTTAACATACTGAAGGAGGCTAAAGTTCCAAAAGCTGAATTTACTCTAGTCATAGCAACGAGAAACTCAGCCCAAACGCAGCTGGCAGAAGACCAAGTGACAGTAGGCGTGGCTGAAGATACAGGAGAACAAGACGATGACGATGTGGAATATCGCAGTGAACTCTCACGTGTCCTGAAGATGGATGCATAAAATCTTTTCAAAGGTTCTCGTCCCTTCAACGTCGCCTTGAAGTTGGCAAGCACAGCTATGCTCTAAAAAACGAAACGCTTTTCCATAAAGCAACGGTTGCCTATGCGACTAAACTAGAGCAGGGTATTGCCACGTCAGACAATCCAATAGAAGTCACTGCAACACCGACAACATTAGTGGATTCTCGTTCCATGTTGTCAAAGGGGTGGGTACTGAAACCTTCCACTGCTCAAAAAACCCGACTGACTGAGAAATAGAAAAAATACCTTATGGAGGTTTTTCAAACCGGCGATCGCATAAGGCGCAAAGCCGACCCTTGTAATGTTTCTAAGGCAAGGAGAAAGGCCACAAACCCTGATGGCACTTACATATTTGATGCCTCTGGCTATTTTACATCCCAGCAAGTTGCAATTTTTTCTCACGCTTTGCTGCCAAAGGAAATTGTCCGAGCTGAATCTGACGATAGTCAAGATAACCTCGATGAACAGATGGAGATAATCCCGGAAGAAATTGTACAAGATCTGACAAGAAAAGTCACGGATGAAATCTCCATTCAGCACCCTCTGATGTATGCTAACCACAACATTTGTGAATTTGCCGCTGCTTCAAAACTGTCAAAGGTTTCTGTTCCAGATGCTCAGCGACATATGCAAGTCTTAAACTTGACGTATCATCAATTACCATCAAACGAAAAAAGCTGCACATAGATCTTTTAGGGGATTTAGTTGATTACTGCAGCTGCAGATCTTCATGTTAAACCGAGCTGGCCATAAAAGCAGTAATATTTTACAGGTGTAAGAATGTTCGACATTTGTGAAAGGGTTGGGTCACGCGCTTATTTCATTCGTTCTTCTTTCACGACCCAAACAGAAAACATATAAAAACATTTCCAAGCTAACACAACACAACAAACACAACAAATGGTGAGGAATCACGCTTAAAATGGACGTTGAAGCTACCTTCTTGTCAAGAAAAAAGTTAGAAAATTTTGAAATGTTTGCCCATCTAACTGTTGTTACTCAAAACTAGTTAAGATAAGTCGTGCGGAGTGAAATTACATGTTTCACGGTAAAATATGTAGCTGCGACCGTTGACCTGCGAAGGTCAAATATTTACATTTTTAACAGACTTTGGAAATCACTCACAATCATTTTCCAAAAGAATTTGTAGACCATCTTTCCATAACTTAACATCCAGAAGCTTAATCCGTTTGAGGGTTTCGCACATAGTGAAAATTAACTTTAATTGAGAGGTTCTTTTGCAAAAGGGAAATACATGACTTCTTAATTTAATTAATTTGAAAGAAAAAACAGCGCAATATTTTTGAAAATCATTCTGATAATAAGGATTGCTTCAGACGATTTGAGTATTTTGGAAGTGACAGGAGCATTCGTTTAGGCGTGCGAGTCACTCATAGTTTCGTTGTAATTTAGCGCCTAAAATGCCAAATTTTACGGAATTTATATTAGTAATTGCATTTTCCTTTAAAATAAAAACTAAACACCACAACAGACAGGGGCCTGTTTTGGGACCAGACAGTTTATTTAATGTATATATCCTACGTAAATAATACACTAGACTATTACATAACAAAGATATTGGACGAATACACTAAACCAACAGTCCAGTAATCAAGAATAAATTACAAACACGAATGAGGTTAAGATACAATCAAAACTGTCCGTGGTGTGGTTGGAAGGGAAACTAAAACTTTCTTAAAGCTAGAAATAAACTTGTTGCTTGCTTGCTTGCTAGATTACTAACAACACATGCATATATACCTAAGCGGTAATACTACGGTAATTTCGCAACTAAAACGCGTTAGCGTGGTGAATAGCGATTGGCTCTAACCAAGTCTTATGACCTATACGCTGAAAAATTGCTCAATCTTACAGAAAAGGGAAAATATTTATTTGCACCCTGCCTGTACCCAGTCCAGGCCTCTCAGTTATCGATGTCTAGATTCATATTAATAAAGATTAATATTCACGATATCTTGCCTAAAAAGTATATAGTGTTAACCTTTGTCTATTTCATATTAAAATGGCAAGGAAATCGAAGTTTCCACCCTTACCGCGATATGTTTGATTTTTATGGACAGCGGTTCTTAAGACTGTACTCCCCAAAGCATTGGATGGTCTGACATTTTATCACACAGTTATCGGATAAATTTGATTAATCAACAAATAAGTATTTCCTTAAGCCTGGTATAAGAGCGCTGGTCAGTTTCCTTTGTCTTGACCGTAAGTCCTGCCTACTGAGTCTCACATTCTATAAACAAAGCCACAAACTGCTTTGTTTTCACCTAAAATATCTATACAAATTAATCATTACATTGAATTACACAAAGGTTGTTGCTGAAGCTGAGAAGTGGTTCTCTAATTCTTGTACTATATCAAGGCGCCTAATGTGGTGCTCTTTAAGTGTCTTACAAAAGTCGTACACTGTCAGTTCTGGCACTGCTGACTCAAGAAAACCTAAAGTTTTACTCCCTGCTTCGGGGTCATTCCTTAAGGCATCAATACAAAATTGATACATTTCATACTTATGTGCCACCTCCCTCCATCCACCTAGGCCATACTTCTTTTGACTCAATAGGCACCCAACTCTCTCATAGGTTTGAAAGTCTTGTCGCTGTACATCTGTCAGAGATTTGTATTCTAACAAAGATAAGTATATTCATTAGAAAAAATATACCAAAATTATTGCTGTTATTCTTACAATTAAAATGGCTTAAATTATACTCATCAGTTTTACATAGATGTGAGTAAAGTTGATATTACTTTTTCTCTTGTCAGACTGAATTAAACTGAACATGCTACATGCTCAAGAAAAGAAAACAACAACAAAAACAAAAGCTGGCCCAACAACAGTATAGTAAAATGTATATTTGAAACTCAAGTTGTAAGCATAAACAAGAGAACTTTCACACCAATACATGGAAGCTGTGCAATTACCATGATATTTATAGCATTTTTGTTTCATTAATGATTCTATTGTGGTTTACACTCTATGTACATAACTGATTGTAGTTCATCAACTGAGCACTTTCTAATGATCCCAAAAAGACAAAACATATATTACGCTAATACACTCTCAACTTTAAAACTCTTGAGATTGCTAAACCCAAATACTTACTTGTGCCATCTCTTAATTTAGGGTTTTTACAGTGCACTTATTAAAAACCTCAATTATTACTAATATACCTAACTAGTCCTTCCCCTCCCTTTACCATAGAAACAAAACTTGCTGACACCTATGAAACTAAGCAGAGCTGCTGAAATAGGTAACTCATGTACTTACTTGTTCCTTTACCTGGAGTCACATCAAGGTATACTGCATCTGACTCCACAACAGCAATGGGATTATCCTGGCAACTCACACGACATTTGTAACAACCAAAGTCACACATTTTAACAGATTTTAGTTGCAATATGGCTTCATTATTCCTTTCTGGTGAACGAAGCTGTGTTCCATCTTTGAACCACTTATAGGTCAGTCTGTTGTTTGCTTTGCATTTAAATTCAAACTCTATGTTTGTGCCTGTTTTTACCTTCTGAGATTCTGGTTGCTGTATGATTGTTATTGGCCAATTAGCTCCTAAACCAGAATAAATTCAAACTGTGCATAACTTATCTAATCACAAAGATGGAATTCATACTTTAATGAGAAATAAATATTAATAAATATTTTAAAAAATCAATAAAAATCCAACAGTCAGAGATTCAATCTTGGAATAAGGGTTCAAGAAACTTTTGATCCAGGATCCTTTGTGAAGGGAGTGGAAGGCAAAGTAACTTAAGTTGTTCAAATTAAAAAAAGCTAAATTCACAAGTGATTGATGTTGCATTAAATCACAGCCTCCTAAGATCCCACAAAGTATGTCATAAATAATTAGAGAGTTCTAGATATTCAAATTGCCTTGTCAAACAGCATCTTACCTTGTTCTAAATCATCCACAGGCTAAAAGAGATATTAAAAAAGTAAATTTAGCATACTTTCATTTGATTATTAATCTTTCAATAGCTGTAATTGGTCAAGTGAACCAAGATAATGAATAACATGATTCCACAATTAGTATGTGATAAAGAAACTGCAATTTGTAACTGCACCTCATCTTTGTTAATCATCCAGTCTAATATATCCGTCTCTTCTGGATTTAGTTGTTTTAATGCTTTACTTAAAGAGAGGCTTGATAATGATGACTTTCCACTTCTGCTGCCACCTCTATATGCATCGTCTAATAAGAAATGAAGATTTGTAGTACATTATGCTTAAATCAGAATTTTTTTAATTCTATAGTTAATTCAAGATGAAAATTTAGGGAATAAATATAAGTTATTTACCCAGTGGAAGGTTCTTATGGAGAAAAATTTGCTGGGGGGTCTTTAGCTGTACTCAAGACCAAGGTTTTTCTCCATATGAACGTATGCCTTGACCAATAATTAACTCATTCAGTTTTCTGCTGGTTTGCTTTTTTCCCCTTTGCTATGAATGGTACTCTAGGAAAAGCAGGAATGGCTCTAAGAGAGCAATGAGCCAATCAGATTTGATAATTTAAGAAGATTCCAGCCCACTGACGTGCTTCAGAAAAAATAGTTTTCATTATTGTTCATCTTAACCTGTCATAATTTCATTCCTACAAGTAATCAATGCAAGTGATACATACTTCATAGTCCATTTTACAGTTGCGCGCTTGGTTGCCAAGCTTTTTAAGAGTGAGGCTAGGGGTGATACAAACCTTGATGCTTTTCAAATGTAAATTGCCTTGTTATTATGCTAATTAGATACTGGTCTCCATCACAACAAGGTCACCTTCAGCCTCACTCCAAATCAAAAGCTTGGCAACTAAGTACACAACTGTAAAATGGCCCATTCTAACACTTTTAATATGTTATACAGCAGGAATGTAGGGAAATTGAGAACAAAGAAATAACCATGTTGGGGATACTGTCTTTATATGACTGCAACTTCTCAGGAACACTAAAAAACAAAGAAATGTATTGCCATCCATTTGGGGAAATTACCTTACAATCCTAGTGGAAAAGGGCTCACTTGTGCAGCACAAAATTACAAATCATGTTCACAGGCAGGGATAAATAAATCTTTCTATGTGACATTGCATTTACGTTTCATAATGATCAATTATGATTGCAAGGTTCACTACCCTTGCGAACTGAATTCCCAGTTTTCTGGGAATTCCTAGGAATTCCTAGGAATTCCTAGGAATTCTCAAAAATTCCCAATTATGCAAATGACCCTTGCAAACCGAATTCCCAGTTTTCTGGGAATTTCTGGGAATTCCTAGGAATTCCTAAAAATTCCTAGGAATTCCTAGGAATTCCTAGGAATTCTCAAAAATTCCCAACTATGCAAATTAACTCTGATTTAAAAAGCTTGGAATTACTGGGAATTTCTGGGAAAGGAAGACTCCAGTTTTGTGAGGACTTGGAATCCCTAGGAATTACTAGGAATTCTCAGCTTTATTGAGGCAATTTTAATACCCTGAGGTCCACATAAATTCTAAGAAATTCTCAATACCTTGAATGTGAAGGTTTTAAGAAAAAGAGTAATTTCAGAGGCTTAAAACTTTGGCTCAATAAAAGGTATGCTATACAAAACTTACCAAGAGATATACATACATGTACATGTTTATAACTTAAAGATCATGAAATTTATTACTCAAACTAACTTTTAGTAAATCTTGACATTAATATGGATTTTCTCATGAACCAGCTGTCAGTTATGTTAAATGGAAATTGCCAACTTCCACAATAATTACATTGTTATCTTACTTCCCTAACCTACATTACTGGTTGCCTTTGTTAGAAAACCTTGGAACAGTCAAGCTCAGTTGCCTCAAACGCTGTCAGAGACTTTTTGTTGACAATACTTTTAGTAGAAATTTCATGCCTTAGACAAACAAATTCAACACCTAATTAATCTTTCTTTTTTCATGATTGTTGTTGCTGCTTTTTTTTTCAGTTTTTTGCTCTATTTTCATGACTAATTGCTGTAATTTGTTTTGCTGTTTTTATTCTTACAAAACATTTTTGTAAGAAAAGGGGAACATTGACTACCTCTGTCCTGTCTGCATGCCAAATGTTTGCAAAGTGTGTGGATGATCCACAAGTATTGGAACTCTTACAAAAATGTTTTGTATATGTTCCAATACTTGTGGATCATCCACACACTTTGCAAACATTTGGCATGCAGACAAGACAAAGGTAGTCAATGTTCAATTTACTTTATTTGAAACTCTGATCTGAAAATATTTGTCAACAAGACTTGTTAGTAGTGAGAAGTACCAACCAAGTTTCCTTTCATAACTTAATTTCTTAAATGTCCCAATCACTGGATCTCCCAAAAAAATATTACATCTTTTTATTTTTGGTGCAAATTACAAGTCCTTCTTTATATAAAAATGAAAAGTGATAGTCACACTTCAATAATAACATCTCTTAAGTTTACTTGTTGTTCTTCTCTGTCTGTCAGCTATCAACAAGATTGTTTTATACTTCGGGCAGTGCATAACTATTTGTGGACCAGAGTTCCAACGCACCTCTGTAATTGCATATAGCTACTCCTGTCTCTTGTACAAATGTTTCTCCTTTGTAAGACGCACTCTACTCTGTTGTCAATACTGCTTTAAGTTCATTGGAAACGACTGACTGAGGAATCGAGATGGCGGTGTTGGAACGTGTTGCTGAACGCTTGCTACGGTCAAGCTTTGTAGATTTAGGTACTGGTACACTGGGATCATCTATGTATCTCTTATACTTCCGAATGTGGTATCCTTCTTTTATAAGTATGAGGGTAAAAGACGATTTGTAGTCGCATTCAAAACTGTGATTGGCTTGTGTTATTTCTCACCTTGGCCATTAACACAACTCAAGTGAGTTTCGAGTCTTTGTTCCCTCGACAACTTTCGGCCACAAATCGTGCATTTGTAATACGATCGATTCTTTTCGATTATTTCTACATAGAGTGAGCTCACATCTTTATTTGTATCACCAAGCTATCCATCTTCTAGAAGCAGAGAACCGGTCGAAGAAGTCAGAATAAAGTTAGGCGCTTCTCTTAACACTGCAATCGGCAAGCCAGCGGATTCACTTTGCTAGCCAATGACAAGTCCTAAAAGATCCACGTGATCATGCCCGTGATCGGAAACAAAGAAGACTCCATTTGGCGCTCATCTTTGAATGTACTTTTCATCGGTTGATCGCTTTTCTCAACTGTTTTGCTTAATATAACATTTCTAAAGATAGCTTTTATTGTGGTTCAATGGGAAAACGAGAATAGCGTGAGTGTTGTAAAAGAAAAGAAAGTCGTTGGCGCCGTGGAGTTAAAAGAAGGGACAACAGTTGACATATTGACTGGTACAAACAAGGGTCGAGTGGCCATCTGTAAAGCTACGATTTTGAAAGTTTGTGGTGAGTAAAAATTGCGATATTCGTTACGTGATCAAAATCTTATAAAAGAATAGATGTAGCGGGTTGAATTAAGCTTACGTAACGCTCGGCGCAACTGAAACTAGAATAATTCTGAGAATCGAATCGGTCACTTGCATGCCGCAGTTTCTTAAGCTTATGCTTTACAATGAAATAAACCTATCAGTAAGGTTTCAAGATTCCTCTAGTCACGTTTGGGAACATTCAAGATTCATAATAGGAACTGTTATTAAACAAACCTTAGTACATAAAGAAGCCCACCTTGGTAAAAACAAAATAATGTATTCAGCCCTTTTTTAGTAAAATCCATGAGAGAGATGTACTAACTCCAATATAAAAGTCACTCAATATAACAGAGATTTCTCAATTTGAGAATCCAATGAATGCCCTTTTCCTCATAGCCATCTTAAAAGCCTGGTCTGAGCTTTAAATATACATATTTTAATATATTATTTTTTTTCAAATTCAGATGTCAAGGAATCCAGATACAAAATGGTCAAGGTTCTTGTTGACAACCTCATTCAAGGCCAACTCATTGTGAGCCCAGGAAAAAAAATACAAACAGTACAAACAGCAGCTAAGTTTGCAGTTTAGGATAACTTTATTCTAATATATTGTTACAGTTACAACAAGATTTAAATCAAAAAATCAATTGTATTGGTCTGTAATTAGCCCCTTTACTCCCAAGAGTGCTTGGTTTTCAAATATAACTTAAGATATTGTATTTTATGTGTCAAACCAAATTTAATGATTGATTAGAACTATTTTATATGAATAGCTGTAATTGAGGATTAATCCGTATGAAGTTTTCAAGAAAAGAAAAATAAATCAAATCCCATCCTAATATTACCACACATTGATGTTATTTAATCAAAAATATTTTACATGTAAGCCTTAATTAAGCTTCTAAATAAATTTCATTGAATACTTGAATTTTAGCTGGGTTTTTTTTTAATTTAAAGTATTTATTTTATATCATTAGCCTCAAATTTTTGCTTAAAATTCCCAGTAATTCTTAAACATTCCCAAAAATTCCCAAAAATTCCCAGAAATTCCCAGAAATTCCCAGAAATTCCTAGAAATTTTTTAGATTTACAGCTTTTCAGGGAAAGTCATTGGTTCTCTGAGTTGGAATTCCTAGGAATTCCTAGGAATTCCTAGGAATTCCAAGTCCTGTTGGCTATAAACTTGGAATTTCTGGGAATTTCTGGGAATTTCTAGGAATTTCTAGGTTTTTAGAACCAGAGTTGTTATGGTTGGGAATTCCTAGGAATTCCTAGGAATTCCCAGTCCGAATTTACCATGAAAATTCACACCTTTATTCCTAGGAATTCCTAGGAATTCCTAGGGAAATCCTAGGAATTCCTAGGAATTCCAAAAGCCATTTCGCAAGGGTAAGGCATTATTTTTATCAAAATTCCTTTCTTATTATATCAAACTACATCATGCACATGTAGCAAAAACATTTTTGATTATGAAAGCCATTGTGTCAAACGCTCTGAAATTATCATTTTCTCCTCTGACATCACCACAATACATTGAATAATTACCACTTTCCTGAGAATCCCTACTAAGCGAACGAATTAAAGAAGGCTTTCGACCACTGCCACTTTTAGGACGTCTAACTTCAGTACCAGAAACTGAGTCAGCACTTGTTTCATGTTGCACATTACTGGGTGTTATAGTTGCAACTTCTGAGACACCAGGCTCAGGCACAGAAGGAGCCCTTCTAATTTCTTGATCTTGACTGGAAGTAACCAGAGTGTCTACATTCTGGAATGCTATTAAGTTGAATAATTTAGTCAGTACTGATTATCTACTGTCTAATGAGTGCATATTAGTATATTGTTACTCGCTGTCTGTACAAAAAGTTTTTAGATTTTAATCAAATTCAGTCATAACACCCTTACGCAAACAAAGCTACAGGAACAAAACAACATACTACTACATTAACTAAAACATTTCCATGACATAGTTCCTATCTCGATCCTTTCACTCAAAATGTTTATCTAATTGCCGATTACGCAGGCTAGTGGCGATATTAAGCCGATTTATTGGGTATGGAAAATTAAATAAGGAATTTCGCGGTATACATTATTTTTCTTTGGTGTCCGCTTGTGGGAATAATTCTCGTAGGCGAACATTTCTACCAAAGGACACTTTTTCCAATTCCTAAGGTTGTCTGCTTACGAGAGAGTTGGCTGCGTGAATTGTGAAAAATTGTCACCCGATTCAATTATAGCTAGTCATCTATTTGTGTATGCGTAAAGGGGGTAAGTTTCTAAAGAAACTGTGGTGCTACGTCGGTGGGGGAGTATAACAGGTAATTTAGTGTTAACAATTAAGTTGAAAACGTAACTTAGCCACCGTAAAGGGTAAAAAAGCTGACGTTTCGTGCGTTAGCCCTTCGTTAGAGCAATTGATTATTGCTCTGACGAAGGGCTAACTCTCGAAACGTCAGCTTTTTTACCTTTTATGGTGGCTAATTTACGTTTTCAACCTAGTTGTTAACACTAAATACCTATCTGTGTATGCAACAACTTTCTTGGCCGCAGTTGTAATATTGTGTGACACAAAATTAGCACGCTTACGAGGCAGACAACGAGATAGCCTTTTGTTTCTCATTCCTGGGGAAGAGCGTTTTCGATCCAAAGCGTCGACAACAATTTCTGTGGGGTCGCAATTCTCCTCAGAAAACCATAAACTGGCTCTCACTTTTGTAGAGCTATAAGTGTCAAGTGTCTTTCATGACAGAACAATGGCGCAAATCCATCCGACACAGAAATAAGCTGTGGAAAAAGTGCACACATGATCGCACAGATGCAAATTATGCTCTCCACCAAAAACAAAGGAATAAGGGCACTTCTTTAACACGGAAAGCGATCAAGGCATATTCTCTTAATAAATCCGAAACAGAAAATATGAACAAATTTTGGAACACTTATCGTCCCTTTCTTCAGTCAGAGATCAAGGCAAGCAAACGACATCTCATTGGAAGAAAACAAGGTATTTATCAAAGACAAAAATGGGATAGCAAATATTTTCAACAGCTATTTTATTCATGTCGCTGATGCAGCAGCAGAGATAAATGAGTAGGACTTTGGAACTGATTTCAATACTCATCCAAGCATTCAGTCAATACTAACTAACCATTCTTAGAAAATAACACTAAATTTCGATTTTGAACATGCTAACTTAAAGCAAGTGGAGAAGTTTTTGTTGGAAATGAATACGCGTAAATCCTGTGGCCATGACTTAAATCCTCCACGATTACTGAAAGAGTCTGCATTTGTAATATCGGAGCCTCTTGCAAAAAAAAATGAACTGTTCAATCAGTCTAGGTCATTATCCTTCACGCTGCAAAATGGGACAAGTGACCCCTTCATTTAAAAAGGATGATGAATTCTGTAAAAAGAACCACACACCTGTAACTGTTCTTCCGGCCCTCAATAACATTTTTGAACGAATCCTAACAAAACAACTCGAGCCTTTTTATCAAGATGTCTTATCAGGTTTCATCTCTGCATACAGACCAAATTACAGCTGCGGAACATCTTTATTAAGACTGACAGAAGACTAGAGAAGAAGTCCGGTGATAGTAAAGAAACTGTAGCAATTGTTTCCATAGACTTATCAAAGGCTTTCGATAGCATCCGTCACGCTCTCTGGTTGGCCAAACTCAAGGCCTATGGTCTAAGCGAAACAAGCATTGAACCCTTGAAAGGAGCTACCTTTCCGCAAGAATACAACGCGTAAAAATTGGAGACACGTTTTCTGAATGGGAACTGGTAAGAAGAGGAGTCCCCCAGGGAAGTGTTCTTGGTCCCATATTTTTCAATGTTCACATCAATGATTTATTTTACCATATTAAGCAGGCAAACCTGAATGCCTACGCCGATGATCAACAGTTGTACTCGTCTGAAAAGGACCTAGAAACACTAAACACACGACTGGAACACGAGCTTGAAATTGTTGACAGTTGGTATGAGCGAAGTGGAATGATTGTAAATCCGCACAAGCACCAGGCAATGGCAATATTTAAGTGTAAAAAGATGACGAAGGTTAGAGATTGACAGCTCAGTAAGTGTCACCTTTCTAAGCGGTGACCAACACTTTCCTCGATAGATCAGTGCTAGTCCCCGTTGTAATAACTTGTGTAGTAAGAGAGAATAAAGAACGAGACAAAAAGACAACGAGTGTTAGAGTATTTACTTCTAACACTAGTTATGATGAACTATTAAAAACAGCAAAGATAGCATCCCTATTCACTGGAAGACTTCACAAAATTCTTACGGTAGTTTCCAAGAGTTAATTTGTTTCTACGTATTCTGGATATCTGAAAGAACTATTCGTTCTTTGTAACCCCAGTTATTCATTATGAGGAAAGAATGTTCTGCCCTTACCTATACCGAGAACAACAAATTACGGACTTGAGTGCATCCGATATCAAGCAGCAAAAATGTGGAATTCTCTCTCAGACAGTATTAGAACAATGACATCATTTAAAGATTTTAAGACAGCCATAAAGAAAAAGAAAATGAGCTTTTTGTGGTAGTTTTAATAAATGTATTTTAATAATCTAATTGATTTAAATATTTTTCTTTCTCGAAGATATCAGCTTAACAGAGCTACTCTGATAATTCGACGCGTTGAAATAAAGTGTATGCATGTATGTATGTATGTATGTATGTATGTATGATGCGAGGGCATCAAGTGTCTTCGTTGAAAAATGGCGGGAAACGTGGAAGTTTTATCGGAAGCTCGGACAATAAAAATGCGTTTCTTAAGGTTTGCAGCCTTTGTAATCGTTTCCATTGCAAGATGATAAATAGCGAGACTTTGTCCTCCCTGATGTTATAAGAAAGCCATATGCAAAGATAAAAGGATGCCGCTTATGGTAATTTGCCGACTGGATAAATGCATTTTAAAATTCCCGCGGGATCTTAACGGCTATATGGCCATAGAACCCGTCTGCTTTGACCAATATTTATAAATTTAAATAACTTATTCTCTGAGAAATATAAGCTTTCGAAAGGTTTAATCTAAAAAGCAACATGAGCAAAATAATCGCAGTCATTAAAATGCACAATTATTCTTCCTAAAGTTTCCTTTACCTCTATTCCTTTGAAACATTCTCTTCACCGCCATGAGAACTGTTTGTTTTACATAGGAAAAGTAAAGAGTAAAAATAGTAAAAGTAAAGAGCAAAAAAAAGAGCACTTCTGGGTAAAAGTTCAACATAGGATTATACTATGAACAGGGATTAACACATCATAAAGTTTAATCTGATTTCTGTAAATTAACATCGATATCTCCGAGACTTAACATTAATTATAACATGATACGGAGAGTATCTAATCAGTGTAATAAATTATCCTTCTGGAAGTATAAGCTTTCGAAAGGTTTGATTTAAAAAGCAACATGAGAAAAATATTCGCAGTCATTAAAATGCACGATTGTTCTTCCTAAAGTTTCCTTTTCCTTCTTTAATTTTGGAACAGTTATCATGCAGATCGACAAGGAAAAGGCACTGTGTACTAGGCAGAGTACATAGTGCGAATTCCGAGCCAGAAACAATAATCTTCACTATGTGCTCATCATCAAACACACGAGAATATGTCTATTAGGATGTTCTCCATTCGCTGGTGTACAAAGTCTTTAGGCGCGTTTTCAATTTATCATTCCTATCTCTTTCCTTTCACTCAAAATGTTTATCTAATTGCCGGTTACGCAGGCTAGTGGCGATATAAGGCCGATTTATTAGGTATGGAAAACTAAATAAGGAATTTCGCGGTATACACTGAAATGTTCCAACTACTCGAAAGACCTTCAACAGACATTACCTTTGGGACGTCTGGACTCCTCTTTAGCTCCTTTCGATCTCCCTGATTCAATGTTTTCCCGTTCCATTAACAAATCCATGGCTTCCCTTTCCACTTTTGAAACTAAGAAAAAAACCTTTGTTAGTGGAGTCGACATTTAATATAGAACATTCTATATATTTGTTTTCTGTTTTTTTTCTTTGGGGAAATAAGGAATTTGAAATTAAAAACACAATTACAGTGGAGCCTGTATTAGGCGGCATCACATTAAGCGGTCACCCTTCAAAACGGTCGAAATTTTCACCAAATCATCAAAAGATAGGACAGAGCAAACAGCACAGTGGGGATCAGTTTTGTTAAATCTCCATTTTTTGTTAGGAAAGCAAGCTGTTCGTTCGTTTAACATAAACAATAGTCCGACTTAACACTCTCCCATTAGCAGACATCCACCTTCTTTTTCTTTGGTGTCCGCTTGTGGGAATAATTCTCGTAGGCGGACATTTCGACCAACGGACACTTTTTCCAATTCCTAAGGTTGTCCGCTTACGAGAGAGTTGTCTGCGTGTATTGTGAAAAACTGTCACCCGATCCAATTATAGCTAGTCATCTTTTGGTGTATGCTACAGCTTTCTTGGCCGCAGTTGAAATATTGTGCGACACAAAATTAGCTCGCGCACGAGGCAAACCAGACAGCCGTTTGTTTCTCATTCCCCGGAGAGGAGCGTTTTCGATCCAGAGCGTCGACAACAATTTCTGTGGGGTCGGAGTTCTCCTCAGAAAACCACAACCTGGCTCTCCTTGCAGAGCTATGTCCATTAAAGATAATACAAGGGCATCACGTTTCTTCGTTTGAAAAATGACGGGAAACGCGGAAGTTTAATTGGAAGCTCGGAAAACAAAAATGCGTTTCTTGGGGTTTGCAGCCTTTGTAATTGTTTCCATTGCAAGATGATAAATAGCGAGACTTTCTCCTGCCTGATGTTATGAGAGAGCCATATGCAAAGATAAAAGGATGCCGCTTATGGCAATTTGCTGACTAGATAAATGCATTTTAAAATTCCCGCGGGATCTTAACGGTTATATGGCCATAGAACCCGTCCGCTTTGGCCAATATTTATAAATTTAAAACTTATTCTCTGAGAATATAAGCTTTAGAAAGGCTTGATCTAAAAAGTAACATGAGCAAAATAATCGCAGTCATTAAAATGCACCATTGTTCTTCCTAAAGTTTCCTTTACCTCTCTCACTGTCAAAAATTCCCTCAATAGCTTTCACTTTTTCCTCCAATTCAACGTTTTCGCGCTCTGATGTTGATATCCTCGCCGAGAGCTCTGTTTGTTTCACATAGGAAAAGTAAAGAGCAAAAAAAGAAAACCCTGGGTAAAAGTTCAACATAGGATTATACTATGAACAGTGATTAACACATCATAAAGTTTAATCTGCTTACTGCAAATTGATATCGATATCTCCAAGACTATACATGAATTATAACATAATACGGAGAGTATCTAAACAATTTAATAAACTATCCTCCGAGAAATATAAGCTTTCGAAAGGTTTGATCTAAAAAGCAACATGAGCAAAGTAATCGTAGTTATTAGAATGCTCAATTATTCTTTCTAAAGTTTCCCTTACCTATCACAATTTGAAAAATTCCTGAGCTCGCCTCTAACAGCTTTTTCCCTTTCTCATACTGATCCTCGCAAATAAAGATCCTCAGCTTCAGCTCAGTACGACCAAGTTTCTCCAAAACCTGTGGTGTTATTAGCATTTCTTGGGCGACTGAATTAAGATGACCGCTGCGATAATCTTCCCACAATCCTTCATGGACTTTCAATGAACTGCATGCAACTGTTATATGCCAGCTCCCTACCTCATCTTTACACACTAGAAGATTAAGTTTAACCCTTAAGTATTGGAAGAATAAATCAACTGATTCTTTAAATGATAAAATTACGGTCCAAGCATTTATGTCTCGTGGATTATTTGGTTCAGGGTTATCAGCTCCCTCTGCTTGTCCCGGCTCTGGTAAAAATGGTTCGGATCCAGCGGCTTGATTACGTTCAAGTAGGCTTGTCTGCATATCTGATAAAAAAAACAGCAAAATATGAACCTACATTTGAACTAAAAAAAAGAGCACTATTGGTGTTTGTAAATCTATTTTTAAAGCAAACGTGCGAGATAAAAGTAATTAAATAAGGATCCCCGTGAAAAATGGCAACATTAGATTAACATTTAAGGGAACTGAGGAAAAGGTTTCCTTATTTTTGTCTGATGGGGACTTAAATTTACTCTTTTACTGACCCAAAACCAGAGTTGTTAGATGTTCCACTTTCTTTGTCAGCTGTACCACTTCATTTTTAGTTTCCAGATCCTGCATATACCAGGTCTCTAGCTCTTCAATGCATATTTCTTCATCTGGCGTCAAAGGTTTACCAAGAAGATCGTCAATGCACTTCTTCCATTCATCTCTCTTTGCAGGACTAATATTTGCCGCAATTCGTAACAGAGCTTCACTAATTTCCTTCCAGAGACGAAGAAACTCAGTGTCAGATATTTCCATGCTGTGACAGTGACCATAAATCTCATTTCGATAGTATTTTATTCGCACTAAATCTGCCACCAAAGTGTGGTCGGAGCCGTTCGGTAAATCATCCCATCCTCTCGGTCCAGGGGGAGGGGTCAGGTTGCATATTGTCCTGAGTAACTTGAAGATTAATGTGATGTCAAAATCGTTGGACTTTCCGTACATCCCTGGGGATGGGTACAGAAAAGCCCTCTCTGGCTGGGTAAGTCTTGCACCTCTCAGCTGTACCTGTATGGCAGGATCAGCGAGTCTCAAAGGGAGATCAGCTGGTGAGTGAATGGTGTCAAATGTCTCCCGCAAAAGATTCACACCTCCACGCATCAGTAATCGTGTCAGGCGATGAAAATTTGCTTTAAGATTTGTTGATCGTAGGGCTTCTTCTGCCATGTCATAAATACTAGTCCTAAAATCGGAAATGAATATGACAAGCAAGTTGACAAATGTGGAAAAAAACCTTAAACAAATTGATAACCATTAAATCAGCTGCGAGAGTTTATAGTGCTTTAATATATATATACACCCGTTTTCAAAAACGTCGCAGTTTGGAAATATACATGAATTATATGTACCTTTTTTTTCTCGTCAAAAAGAGACACTTTCATATATATACTATAAATATAGCATGTTTCATACTCTCATGAAACTCGCTAAAATAGGTTATTCAGAAGTGCAAATACTCCTAATTGGTTGAATAAGAACAAAGCTGTCAAAAATGTCAAATCATTCACAATCTGCAGTGGTTTACAAGCGCAAATAATTCGGCAACTCGAATTGAACTTTTTGGCTCGTAGTTTGTAAGTCTAAATACAGAATCTGCAATGTTCAGTGAAATTCGGCCAAGTTGTGGCTCGTGAAAACACGCAAGTTTTTTAACGTAATACTTGGAAAACAAACTGCTCAAGAGGTCTGTTTCATGAATGATCGACAGCCCAATTCACAGGAATATGAAGACTGCTCGGGGTGGAAGCGTCCCTAAAACCCGTCTGTTGTGGCCTTTCTCTCAACAAATCAGAAAGTATGGCAGAGCTATCCTTTCCATCAGTGCGATGACCAAAGATTGCCATGATGAGCTAGGATCACAGTTTCTCTTACACCGTGATTTGTATAAATTCTAAACAGTTAGGCCAATTTGGTTTTTTTTTTTTTAAATTTTCATCATTCCTGTTTTTCTTCTGTTTTGTTTTTGGAAACGAAACTACATATACTATACGAGTGTTTGCTGTGTGCAGGTAGTGAAAAGACAATCTAAGCGTAAGAACCTTCAAAACTCGGAAAGTCCATTTAGTTTTCTCTTTGGTGATATTGGTCTTTGCTCACGTTATAATTTCGGCAATTATGGCACTTAGCATGTTTTTAGACCTTTGTTTGGTTCTTCTGTTGCTACTTGCCGGCCCGACTGTTCAAAAATTTGACTTTCAATTAACGAAAATAAGCTAAAGAGAAGTCCGGGAAATGGCAGATGGCGTGACAACTTATAGTTCCGCTCCTTGATTTGTACTCTGATAGAAGACGCTCTTTCAACCAATGGCAGCGCACGTTATATTCGAACTTTGTTATAAATCAAACTGAATAAGTTTAAATTTGAACATATATTTTTGCTGCATTAGATGATGAAGATTGGAGTTAAATGTAAATATTTTTTTTTCAAAAATGAATTAGCTGTAAGGTTAAATATAAATGTATATTATTGAAAGCAAACATTAATCTTCAAAAGAAAGCATTGACATTGATACTCTCTTGAAATTGTTAATTCAGAATATATAAATGATAGAGTGGTGCACTCATCTGACTTCTATAACAAGGCAGACAGATTAAGGAAGCAATTAACGGACAGGTACTTATTTCATAATAGAAAAACAAGACACAAAAGTGCTCGTATTCAGTCGAGTCTGGCTAACATTAGGGACTGTTCTAATCGAGTTGCTATCCCAAAACAATTATCTGGGGCAGCCACTGAAACACCAGATAATCGATGATAGTTTGAATCATGATTGTAATGCTTTTGAACCGCCAGACTGTAAGGAGGCAGCTCATTTTTGCTGGCATCACCGAGGTATGATTGATCTACGTAACGCGACCGAAAACTCCTTCGATCTTGTTGTTCCACCATGTAATTATCACCTTCACACTCGCAGAGCACGCACAACTATACAATTAGCATAAGTACGAGCACCGCACTTTGCTTAAATTATAATGATTTCGTAACGAACAAAGGTTGTCAGTTTTAACATGGAACTGAGCAAATAACTTTGTGAGGAAGAAGCGCTTTCGAATTCTCTAATTACACTCCATAATGATTGAGACAGTGAAAAAATCAAATTCTGAAACTCAATGCATCTAAATAACAAATATCCATATGCAAATTTATAGTATAAAGTTTTTGTATAAATATTCCGTGGGTGCTCTAAATGGGCTTCTAGGCTCAAAATGTTCCTAACACTTATAGTCTTTTTGCCAGCTTTCGGTGGTCTTCTCTTTCTCTAAATAACTCCACCAAAAGTTTAAATGTTGGTTAACTTTGTCGACTAAAATGGTTATCGATCGCGAGTTAAACAGGATTTACACCTACAGGTGAAATTACTCCTGACATTTAACTAAAGCAAGTCAAAGCAGAATTTTGGTTAAATTGTTATCAAGCTTATCACAATCTCTTATATACTCCATTCCTTTCATCGTTAAAACTGAGATCTCTAAGAAGTAAGGTAGCAACCAATTTGGTAGCTTGAATGAGTAAACTGACCTTAGCGGCGTGAATGTGCTGGTTCCTGGCTTTACTGTGGGTCTGCAGTATCCTTCAAATCTTACTAAGTTCTAAAATACACTGAAATCAAACACCCTTGTAGTTATGGGTGATATTTTTCAACTTTCAAGGGATTGATGTCCATAATTAGTGAAAAATTTAAATCCAACACTTCCGCCCCGCCATACAGAGAGTAAATTGGAGTGCATCACGGCATAAGTAAGGGTCACGTGATATAGGTGTGTTGACTACGGTTTGTAACACTTTCCACTGGTTACCAAGATGAAACTGTGAAGGTCACGCCAAGCTCTTCTCAATTTCTACTCAAGAACATTGACCACGCGGATTATTCACGCTGCCGAACGGTCTAGAATTTTCTACATGAAACAAAGTTGTTTCAAAATTTTGCTTTTCTGTGCTATGCTCACCACAAATTAAAAATAATAGCGAGCGTAAGATTTCTATCGCGTGATCGTTGGCTCGTTCAAAGCTGGAATAGGCTGTCACGTGATAGAGATCTAAAGCGAAAAATCAAATTGAGCAAGGCCTATACAGCAAAATTCACGCCAATAAGTAATAATTTTAAATAAGCGTGACTGACCTGTAAATTAGCTTTATATAGCTAAGTGTCAGCCACGTTAATAAAGTATGTATGTATGTATGTGTATGTATGTATGTAATAAGCTAATTTTCGAGTCTTCGGATACTTTTTTCAGATCATGACACGACTTCAGCTAAATGCAGCCATTGCAACTAGATTTTGTAGACAACAGCTTCCCAGAGTTAAAGCAGAATGGAAGAAATATATATACATCTGTAGAATGAAAAAAATATGTATACATCTGCAGAATGAAAAAAATGTATATACATCTGCATTAGATGATGAAGAAAGCATTTCTTGTTGAACATTGATACTCTCTTGAAATTGTTAAATCAGGATATGTAAATTATTGAATGGTGCACTTCTCGGACAAAGCAAGCAGAATGAAAAAAAAAATATATATATATATAATTGTGGGTAATTGTAGCAAATGCTGTAGGAATGTAGAGCGAAATACAGTTCAAAATGACTAAAATGAAACATGCATGTATGTATGCATGCATGCATGTATGTATGTAGGTATGTATGTATGCATGTATGCATGCATGCATGCATGTATGTATGTATGTATCGGAGCCCTGAATACAGTCCGATTCTTAATAACAACCACTCTTTCAAATACCCTCCACTTCGTTCAAAATCATTTTGTGTTTACTTCCTAAAAGTCCTTTAGGCGACTGGAAGCTTAGATTTCTTTAGGATTCATTGTATACCTGCCCAGGTATTGGTTCTTCCATTTTTTTCCAACTGAGACTACAATGCCGCAAAACATCACATGTTTTAGATACTTTTCCTTTTCTAGAGTTCAACAACCTACGAAACTTTTCTTTTAATGCAATAACAGTGTAAAACCATCCTACTGGACTTTGCCGCTATCCATATAATTTTTTTTGTCACGGCTGACTCGTTTTTTTAAATGCTTTTCTCTTAAGTGAGCCGTAGCGAAATGGGAATCCATTTTGTAGCTCTCTAGTCGCTTAGTACTTTGGTATTTGTACTAATAGTAATAAATATGCTGTGGTAATCTCCTCCAAGCTAGCGAATCAGCGCCCGCAAAGAGCGCTATTATACAATGAATTATAAATCAACTGATGTTCTTTTCACAGATGCTGCAATCTGACTGGCGACGCTACTCGCTAAGTAGCTTCAGTGATAGACAATCAATAAAGTGAGAAGCCTAACAATTTAGGATTATAAACTTATTGTAATCTCTTTCTTGACTTCAAGCGATTGTGAAAAAAACAACAACAACAACAAAACATGAGCCCGTCTTTTTGTTGAGTTTAAACGACAAATAGATTGATTCAGGGGCCCATTGGTAATGAGCTCCTGATTAATATGAAAACAATAGGATTATTCGTCCTCAATTTCTTTAGCGTGATAGTTGATGTTGGCCACTGGGCTTCGCCCTCAAGCGGTAAAAATCTCGAGCTCATCATCATCTATGATTAGCGAATTCATGCATTTTTTTGACATTTTATCTTACCTTTTCCCTTGTGCCAAGCTTTCGAAAGTCGAGTCAGACATAACTTTGGTGATACGGAAATATATCACCTTAGCGCCAAGTTTACGCCATCGCCGAATAAGTTGATTAACAGAACGTTTAGCGGCATTCGACGTAGGTTGCTTGCCTTGTTCGTTTCCATTGTAGAATTTACGACCTCTGGTCTGTTTGTTCTTCATGCTCCTTCGAGGTAAGCGTTGTGTGACGATCTTAGGCTTACGGTTTTCATACCAAATCACGAAGTACCTCGAAAAACGACACGAACTACTCTTCTGATCTCTCTCTCTCTCTCTCTCTCTCTCTCTCTCTCTGTCAGTTGATATCCATTCATTTTAGACATCAGTATTAAAAACCAATGAAATTCCGCACATACTTCCGCATTGCTTGCGTGACATAAAGATGCGGCGGGCATGGGGCTGAGTGAGCAAGTCTCGTGACTCCGCCTTCGTTGTACTGTCTTGCAAGCTCAACTGAATTCGCGACAGACATCTGAAATTAACTTCGTAAGGAAGATGACGGCTCTTTTCTAATTTAATTACAGATCAGGTAATCGTTTGTAATCGTATGCAGTATGAAAGATGATTCTCGAGTTACCTCTGTGAACGTGCATTGAGTGGGTTGCTCATGCGTTATACACCTGCGAACAGCGTGCGTTTTGCTCACGGGCCGAAGTACTCTAACTCAGTTTTAGGGATTCTTTGGAAGATTTCTTGGATTTCGTCGTTGCTTCATGTTACTTTCTGCCAATTTGACTTTTAACGACTCTCATCTTCAACACAACTCACTTATAATCTATTTTACGGTGTAATTACAAGAGTGTTAACTCAACCAACATTTTGCAGAGTCTAGGGTTGTTAACCAAACGTGAAGCGAAGCTTTTGTTGCTACGTTGTTTTGTCTCTACAGACAAATGAGACAAGCTCGTATTTGACACTGGATCATTATGCAGTCAGTATTTGTGTTTTTAGTCTTTTCCTGCTTCTGTTTGGTAAGTGATATAAGTTTTAATTTCTTTGGCATATTTGTTAAGAAACTTAGTTACATTAAAACATCCATAATTAGTGTGGAAATGAGTGAATTTGTTCAAGAAAGCTCAATCTTCTTCTTTCATCTAGAGATTTGATGAGCACATCAGCTTCTATCACTTAAATGCGATGGGTTTTAAATGGAGAAGAATCTGTCACCAAAATCTATTAATTATTTACGCCTTTGAAACCTTTTGAGCAAGTGGAGAACACAAGCTGCGTGATCTTTAAGTTTTCATCATGATCTAATTTGAAACGCGTCAAATCAAATTTATCTATTGATTTACTTTGTTTGATCGAGATACAGAAATATAAATCTAGTCTTGTACCACACACATGTAATACATCATTTTATTTAAAAAGATCTCTCGAGCCACATTTATTCCTTTCTTAATCTGTTGCCCTTGGCAATTTTTCTCTTTGAGAATTAACTTTTCCCTGAAAGTGTGTGGATGGAAAAAAATAACGAAAATGAAGTCTGCAGACTTTGACGAGGATACTTGTTTTGGAATTGACAAGAGGTTAATGAGAGTTAAGGAAGCTTTTGAAGTTTTCCTTGCAAGTGCTGTTGACATTGAAAGTCTGCAAATTGACATATGAATAATTTCTCTACTAATGTGTTCTGTGCTTCCTTAGTCAAACGGATGAAATTGCACACTTCCTATCACCTTTACAACCCTTTTCTTTAAGAAAAAGTAAACCAAGAAAAATTCAAGTTAAACAGCTGACTTAAATACCTGCAAAATATCAATTGAAATCTTAATTCAGTCTCACAATATTATTTTGAAAGCAGGTGATAAAGACTTTATCTTGCATAAAAACCCACATTTATACCAAATTTCCTTGCCTGTATATTTTGTGTGAAACAATTTGGTGAAGAAAATGATGAGCATTACTGACACAGTCATCCAGACTTTTGTAAAGTCATACATCAGGCTCTCTGACTTCTCTTTTCTTTCAGTCTGTTTTTTTTTTAGTTCTTTTTCCTTTTTACCTGAGTTACCAAAAGACTTACACAAAATGGTTGGCTATGGGAAACAAAAAATTTTATTGGGGTGACTGGCCTACATAAATGGCAAACAATTATTCAGTAGAATGCTTGATGAATAATGAATGAATCTTTAAGGGACCTATTGATTAAAACCACTTATTTAGCAACCTGGTGAGACTTGGCATAAAGCAAACCATGGCTACTAAACACATTTTTCTCCTTTTTCTTCTTGCTAGGAAGTACATCACGTCTTTTGTAAAATCTGTCCTGATGACAAGTATACCATTATCAGCTCAAACGGGACCTTTGTGAAGTGCTTTCCTTGTGACACATGTCATCCTGGTTGGGGATTGTATCCTCTATGTGGAACACAACTTACAAATGAAAGAATGTCTGAAATATCTTGCAAAGTATGCCCTTCAGGCACATTTTCTGCCGAGCTAGACTCCTCCCCTTGTAAAAACTGTCAACAGTGCGCCCCTCATGAGATAGCATCTGCCAGTTGCACCAGGGTATCGGACACAAGTTGCAATAAAACATGTGATAAGGGATACTTCTTTGTTGAGGTCTCTCACAGCTGTCAACAATGTTCATATTGTTGTTTTGACAAAAAAGACGAACCACAGCCAGAATGTATCAAACATGGGTTCAATGCTACTGGTCAATACTGTAGCATTCGATTGGATAAGACTTGCACTCCAGTGCATCCAACTACTAGGACAACCTTGCCAGCAATTGTGACACGTATGACGCAGTACCATGACAAATCAGCCCCTCCTGCTACCAGCGGAAAAGTACCTGGTGATACTACTAAGAGCAGCACTCAGAATACTGCCACAATAGTACTTGGTGTGCTGGCTTCTATATTTGCCGCTGCACTAATTGTTGGATTCTTATGTTGGATAATTAGGAGGAAGAAACAAAGGGGAAAGAGGGGGATTGATTATGGTAATAACAGCGAAGGTGAGTTGTTTTCCAGTCCTTCTAGCAAGAGTAAAGTTAAAAATGTTAGGTTTAAGGTTTTATCAAGAAGCCTTGCTGCTGAAGCTAATCCTAGTTTTAAAGACCAGTTTTGTTATTAATAGTAAATGGCAATTAGGGAAGGCTATCACTTCTCAGTGCTGGATTGATACCAGTCCACCACCTGTTTCTTTCAAGTTTTACAATACCCAGTGACTGTTTAGGGAGTCAGAAAATCATTGTAAGAAAAACATACAGTACCATTTTACATAAGATTACTACATTATAATTACCCTGCAGTAAGGGCTCAAATGCACACCTTTTAAATTGGAGATTAGTTTGCAGATTGCATCTCTAATTTCAAATATATTTAATGCATATTAATAAATGTATGATTCACCCTGAAGGCAAAAAGCAGAAACACAAAGTTATGTGATATGAGGATGTGTTACATGCATTCACCAGTGTACAGAATTGCTGATGTTACCATGAAAATCAGCTGATTAAACTTGCTTTTCAGCAATTTTCTGGCTATTTGTCAGCTCTTCATTTTTGCCTTGTACAGGAAATACAGGAGAGCTTGGTCAATATATCAATCAGCTTTGAAACCTGTTTTTTTTTTCTTTGAATTTAAATAAATTATGTTAATTTATAAACACATGGCATTTTTTTACTAACTGCATTGGTTGACAAACAATCTTGTATATGACGGCTTTGTTTTAATTTTTAAATAATTTGATATTTTCAATTTGTCAGCACTGAAAGACACCAGCTATGCTAGCGAAGGACCCACACTGTCAAATTCCAGTACTGTGGTGCCATTACCATCCCCTATAGTAAAAGCATTACAGATCAACTCAGGTTATGCTCCATCCTCTTCAGAAGATGATGAAGTAGATGACCTGCGTAACCCAAAGGATGAATTACGAAAGAAGCGTATTTTAAAACGACAAATTAGTAAAGAAGCAGGAGGTAATATATATTTATTATTTATCATATGTATATGATATATGTAAAATCTAATGTAAAATATACCCATTTTAAAAGACATCGCAGTTTGAAACTATATATGAAATACATATATAGAAAACCTTTTTTTTCATTAAAAAGTTGACGTAAATTATGGGGACAATTTTCAAAAGGAAATTACTGTCAATAACTGCCATCAGAAAAAACTATTGTTCCTTTGATGCAAATTTGCATGCATCATACATCATGCATCACCTTTTTGATGATAAAAAAAGTTTATATATTTCATTATTTCAAATTGCAAAGATTTTTTGAAAATGGGCATGTGTAGATATATTTGTACATTTCCAAATAAATGGAAAAAGAGCCTTTTTGGTGAAGAAAGAGATCATGTCTATATTCAAAATGTAATTTCAAATTTGCAACATTTTTAAAACAAGTGTATAAAGATACAGATGTATATATCTTTCTATTGATTTTTAATTGTATTTCAAAAGTTTGAAAGAAGTTGATAGAAGTTTTAGTAGTGATGTGAGCATCATTATCCAATAATGCGATGAGGGGGGCATAAAATGTTTCGAAAAACTATAAATTCAGCAGATTGTGTAAAGAGTGATATCAACTTTATGCATCCAGTAATTAAAGTTTCTCATTTGATTTCTTTCACATTGCATATAAGCTAGGGGCACACTTTCAAATAAGTTTCATGCACTCATTAAAGTAATTTTACATTTAATCATAACCATTACAATTTTGTCAGTGTATTAAGTGCTTTATTTTTCACTAATCATTCTGTACAGTTGTAATGGGACAGTGCAATCAGACAGTTGGCTGTAATCAGACTTTGTCTCTACTGGAGATGTTTGTTCTTATTTTCTGTTTCTTCCAGAGATTGTAACAGTTATAATAAATTGTGTCATCCAAATCTGTCTGTAGTCATACTCCTGATTAACAAATCGGATTCTTGCTTTGCAGTCATCTGATTTTGTCAATCACTCACCATTATTACTTCATTTTCTCTTTTGATTTCTGCAAAGATTGAAAAATAACTTTCCTGACAATGTCTTTCTTACACTACTTGACCATCTAATATTAATCAGTGATCACCAATGCAACCAGGTTAAGAGAAAATATAAATTTATCAGCTATGAAGTTCTTTGTTGATTCAAATCTAAACTCTCCTTACTTAAATACATGCAGGGTTTGTAATTTTAATTGCAACTAAAGAAGGGTACTTGATGTTTACATGCACAAGTCAACTCAAATAAATGTGTCAATCATGCATAGTTTTAGATAGAAACATTTGGCAATTAAAATTTGAAATTTATCTTTCTTGAAAACTGTTTCAGCATCAAAGGACAGTGCCAGTGTTTTAGGATCCATAGAGAAAGACAGTGATGAAAATAAAGGGCAAGACAAAAACGGTATTATTAAGTAGTGCTTAGATTTCAGGATAAAATTATATAATTTGGAATTATTCACACTGAAAACAGTGTAGTTATGAAAAATCATAGCTCTTACCTTTCTTTTCATGCTTTTGGAGGGTTTGTTAATAACTCACCTATAATAGGTTAATACTATCGCTCTGACGAAGGGCTAACGCTCGAAACGTCAGCCTTTTTTTTTTTCTTTTTTTTTTTTTTTTTTTTTTTTTTTTACCCTTTATGGTGGCTAATTTGCGTTTTCAACCCAGTTGTTAACACTAAATTACCACCTATAATAGGTTTACTTCAGTCAAAACTGTATTTTGCATTACATCATTATACTATTATAAACAATGTGAAATCATTAATTATTTTAACTGCCCTAAAAATTTAAGATGTTGGTGTAGCAGTGCCTAGGAAATCAAGTCTTGTAAGGAAACTGTCCAAAGGTCATTATCAGCCATTATTAGGAGAGGTATTTATGACAAACTTTGCTTGATGTACATCCACTTCTATAAGATCACTTTCTGCAATTTGCATTAAGTTTCATGTGACCTATAAATTAATAACCTTAAGACTTTACTTACATCAATACAAGTATTTTTTTATCATTCATCTAATGTCAGTAATAACACTGCTTTTTCTGAACACTTGATGCAATTTCATTCCAAAACAAAACACTAAATTTCCTAGCAGTAAATAGATCAGATAATCACTTTAAGTGTGAAAAAGAGAACCAATCAAATTAACTCTTTACATCCTAACCTCAGTATCCATATTCTCTACACTCATCTCCATACAAATCAATTGGTGCTGACAAGGAGAATTTGTTTAAACAATCAAAATTTTCTTTGGGTGTCAAACATTTCTGTTATTTTCATGATATTGATGAATGATTAATAGCAGTATTACTCTAAGGAGAAATCTGATGCACTACTCATTCTGAGATCCAGTGTTCAAATTATTGGTATTCATTTTGTAAATGCTGTGAGTATACACATATATTTAATATGAGCTTTCATGATATATCATATATGTTTTATCTCTTTCAGGATTCAGATGAGCAAGATGGTTGGTATTTTATGTTCCTGCATAATTAATTTTGGTTGGCAGTATGTGGGATTAAATAATTTTTGTTGATAAAATATAAGCAAACACAATTAAGGGCAAAGAATGAGAACAGTCTCATTTAAAAAATGTGGAATATAACTTTTCCATGCAGTTTCATTTTATAGTTCAAGATGGTACCTAGAAAATTTGAAATAGCTCATAAGAAAAGACAAATTTGATGGCTGGACTTTGTATTTCCTTGATAAAGCAATAGAAAAAAAAAACAGGATCACTAGAAAAGTGGGAGGTTGTAGTAAAGAAAGAGAATTATTGATATGATGTACTTTACAAGTTTATTAAATTAAAGGAATCAGATAGTCATGAGACATAGAAGTCTGCCTCAAATAATTTAAGTTGTGCCTTTGGTAAGATTTGTTTATTTTAGATTTATTTCATAAACAGCTCAGTTAAAGTCTGCACAGCAGGTAGCCTTGTGTATTATGAGGATTGAAAGTTACTCTGCAGTCAAAATCTCAATTGCATGCTTTTATTTGAACAGAGATTGTCCAAGAGGGAGTAAGAGGGTCCAGCGTGCCTTCCATAAGATTCAAGGCATCAAAAAGGAAATCATCAGGTGCTGGCACCCCTAACAAGGAAGACTTTCAGGTGGGTGAAATAATAGATAAAATTTTTAGTTTTTAATGCTATGATAACTAACATATAATAATTACCTTTTGAATAGTATAAAAGATGACTTGAGGGGTAAACAGATTTTTAAAATTAAGGTTGGTTATACATGCTTAGCATGAACAGTATCCATGGTAACACTGTTCATTACAGTGTGTAATTTTCAGGTAGATGAGTAAATTTGTTGATCTACTTTACAGTGATAAGTCAATAAATCATTTATTAGTTCTTATTCATAATTAATATTGCTGATGACTCATGAATCAATCAATTAATTGTTCAGACAAAAGTCAGCTTTAGAAACTCTTTATGGTGGCTACTTTACTTTATGAACTCAGTTGATAAAACCAAATTATTTTGTCTAGTACATTGTATGGTTATTTGATAAGTACATAATCTCCTTAATCATGTCACACCCAGTCCATATATTAGTTGGACTTAATCACATGACAAAGAATATCTTGTTGTATTCTACACTGTAAATTGGCCACCTAAAGAGTTTAAAGGCTGATGTTTCAAGCATTAGCCTTTTGTCAGAGCGGAGGGCTGATACTCAAAACATCAGCTATGAACTCAACAGTGGCCAATTTACATTATCAACTCAGTTGATAATACTTAATTACCCTGTTATACTCTTCCACCAATGCAGCATCATACTTTCTTTAGAAACTTACCTCCTTTATTCATTTATATTCTTCTTTGTATGAGGTATGTTGTAAAAATATCATAGTTGTACATCTTTGATAAAGGTTTGTCAATGACTTCCATTTTGGCCACATTACAATCACAAGCTTACAATTTTATTTTTCCAGTATACTCTTATTTTCCACCAATGGTCTTTTATAAAGTTTAGAGAGCCAAGAGCTCTCTTTAATGAGTGCATCTTAAATCAGTAGTGCATACTTCTTCCTGCAATATCAAACTGTTATATCCGGTATAAATGGAAATCAACTTTTTTCACATTGATTGTGATTGAATTTTTTTAGGATCCAAAAGAGGAAGATGATACTAAAAGTAAGAAACTTTTGAATTCTGGTATTTTTTAAATTATTTGTATCATAACCTTTTAAAGGTCTCTTGCCTACCCTCCCCCCCAGAACTAAGTTGCTGGGAGACCTTTCAATGCTTTGCATTTAACCCTTTAACTTCCAGATCATATTTGTAATTCTCCTTACTGTCAACCATACAATTCTTGTAATGTTAGTTCAGAGAATTTAGTATTGGATCAACTTATTATCCCCAAATTGATATTATCTTTATTCTCATCCCTTATCTGGTTGATATTGTATTTATATCATAAGGAAAAATTCTGTCTTGGTCACTCATGGGAGTTAATTTAGGGTTATTAGATAATGAATAAATTACTTTTTTTTTAAGTTGCAGCAAAACCTTTCAAAGTTGAGGTGCAACCCAGACATCAAGAACAGAAAGAAGGTTCACGAGCGGAATTTAAATGCAACATCTCTGGAGAGACAGAAGCACGTTATCAGTGGTTCAAGGATGACTCCAAGATTCAAGGTCAAAGAAACTCTTCCCTTGTTTTGGATCCAGTTAAGGTGGAAGACTTTGGCAATTACAAGTGTGAAGTAAAATATGATGATGGTGACAGTGAGAAGCGTGTGACATCTCTCCCTGCAGAATTAGACGTCATCCCCAGTGATGGAATGAGTGAGTGTCAATTATTTGCTAATTACCATTTATTTTGGGTACCTACATGTACTGTTAATATTATAAGCCACACACAATTTCTTACTTAGGCCCCCAGAAGGAGACAATTTGCACCCCACAGGAAGCAGTGAGGTGGCTGTGAATGTGTGATTTTCAAATCATTTATGCATTTGGGAGCTCAATGCTACTCACCTTCCATAATAATAAATAACTGAGCTATAGAGGACAAATATGTTCACTCGTGACTGAAGTTAAGGTAAACACTTCTATTCAGCGACACAACTTCATTGACAGCTCAACAAGTAATTACCGTTTACGAGCTTCGTTTATATAAAAATGCTCAACATTTCTCATCTTACTCTCTGCCGTCGCTGCCAAATAAAAAGCAGGAAACAATAACGACCCACTGATTTCAGCGTATTTTCCAAGATGGAGAACCAATCATTCCCCAGCTCTCTCCATTAACGCTTACTTCCTGGGGAAATGCCTCGCAGTTTAATTCCCCGTTTCCCCGTGAAATCACGTTGTTAATTTGGGAGCCTAAGCACAAACGTTTTGGAGAGGCCGACGACAGCTGGAAGTTCACTACTGAAACGACGACCTCACGGTCGATGCATTGGCGTCAAAGTGTGCCAGAATTAGTTTTATTCCTCAAAAAACGCATCTGCTTTATTTCTCTACTAATTTTTGAGTGAAACCTTGGCGTGACGCGGTTATTTCTCCGCCCTGCCCGGGAGGTTGGTTGAGGGGGCTTCAATTGAAAAGTGCATTACAAAGTAAATAACTGAACATTCTGGAATATTCTGGGGTATTCTAGAACATTAGTCAACAATGTTTGGTCCAATAGTGTATTTTAATTACGTAACTGCCATCGGCTTATTGACCCATTTCCTTTATTTGAGGAGGAGCACTCAGGAGTTTGTTATATTTGTCAACTAATTGAGATTCTGCCTTATTTCTTCACAATAAGCGTCGCCATGCAATTTAAGTTATTTGAGTAAACATTGCCATTCTCCTTATTTTTCTTTACTTTTAGAGCTCAAATGTCTCACAAATGTAGATTCCAATATTCAAGAGAAGGTTGGAAACCTTCTGACCAAGAAAAAACCGGGAACTCGGACCTGGAAACAACTCGCTGTCAAGTATGCAATGGAGGATCATCTTATAGTTTCTCTTGAAAACAGTCAAGAGACAGCCGGAAGAGAAGTAATCGAGTTCCTAGCAAAGTCATACCCGAAACTTACAGTGTATGAGGTTTGCAAGGAACTTAAAGAAAAAGACATACGGCGTTTGGACATTGTTGAAGTATTGCTAGCTCATCTTTCGGCTCCAATTTCAGGCGGTGACGTACGTCTATAGAGTTTTTTTTACGTGATATTGTTTTAAATGTAATGTTTAAAAAAAGGGTCAGTTGTTGATAGAAGTTCTTAGGTCGCGATCAATTATGGTCTCTTGGAGAGTTAGTGACGCTTTTGAATGCAATGATGCAGTGCATCACATCGACAATTTCAGGGTCTGTGTGACTTATAGATCTTGATCCATAAGCAATAATTAAGTATCAAGGGAGGTTGTATAATTTTAAATGTTCCCTTGAGTAGTTTATTTTTATTGGAACTTGTCAACTGGAAAAGATGTTGACTAAAATTCTTATAGTCCTTTATAGACGAGTAGATAATTTGGAAACGGTTACATAACAAGTGTGTTAGAGTCAACGGACTGCACTGATAGGGAAAATATGGATTACTGTCTCAATTTTTTTCTATATTTTTTGTATTTATAGAGTTTTCAAGTTTTAGCGATTTAGTCATTGTTTACTGAGTAAACCATATTCAGGAAAACTTTCTTATAAAAGATTTCCATCCATACTTGATAACGTGTATTTCAGATTCATAGATGAACAGATGAAAGTATTATACATGCAAAATTACGACTGATTTTTGTATCCAAGCACATTTGTATAAGCTTGCTATGAAAGCACGCGTACATGTTGTCTTCAGCTATCATAAAAATGTTCCTGAATTTTGATGTAAGTTGCATTTTACATAAGCTGGTTGTGGTAGTAATATTGCGGGCAATTTTTAAGATCCAACTGCGGAATTTCGGAATTTCTGTAGATTACCCTTGCAACTGAGTGGTCATTAACGTGTGACGTTGTGTGACGTTGTTGCGTCAAGTTCAGCCATAAACTTACATAGTGTTATCCGGATTTATTTAATAATGTTAGAAACTTTGACATAAATTGACAAATAGGCACACATGATCTACTTTTTGAAATAGCAATTATTTAAGAAGTGAACGTACAGAATTATTGTCAAAAACTTTTGAAGCTGATGTAGATTTTTTCTTTATTACAATTATTTATCGAATATAAACTGCAATCATTCGAATGCATGGAGATTCACCTTCATGACCTTCAGTTCGCATGACAGCAAGGGGTTTGGGACAGAGGCCGCTAATGGTACTATCCATGATCGTTCCCAGTGCCTTTTGAGCTTCAGTATCACTATTGATAGGCGAATCTTTTTGTTATATTTATTCTAATTTGTCGTAGGATTATCGTACTATTTACTCAACACATACTCTTTGTTTAACCAAATCAGGCAATAAAATTGCTGCTATTTTTCTGTATCGTGTGTCTGCCTTTACAATTAAATTAGGAAAACATTAAACTGGAGGAGCTCCACATTCAACGAATAATACTTTGAGCGAGCGTGGAATGATATAATGCAAGGTGAAAGACAAAAGACAACCTTAATCAGTTGTTTTGACTAGGTTGAGGAAAATTAGGGTTGGCTCTATCGAGTTGACTTCATGGGCGTCACAACATGCCTCGACAAGACGTTAACAACATCCATCCGTCTGAGTCCAGACTCCTTAAAGGTCTTACAGATGAAATAAACAGTGATATTAGGCGAAAGGGAGGCCAGACTCTCCAACATAGCTCCTGCTGGGTTTTTTGCGCTTTCTAAAAAGGAGATTTCCTTTTCTCTCATTCCATACCTTCGTGCCACTTGCTTCCATGACGCCAGGCCAGGAAGGCGCTTCTTGTTAAGCAGGTCAATGATGGCTTGTTTTGTCTCCATGTTTGTCTCATGTAAACCTCTAAATCCTATGTAAAGATCAAAATAAAATGAGTGGTTAGAGGTGAGTTTATGTGGGGAGATTTAATGTCTTATATAATGCAAATTTATTCATTTATTTTGGGATTACTTCTTCATCCATTCGGTTATTCATGAATTAACACACAGCATTAGGGATAATTTGAATCGTCTTTCGAATGCCATTTTGATTGCCTTGTTTACATGAAGTCGGTTCGAATTCCTGTTTGGTTGTCACTAAAAAGCCTGAAAAATTATGTTTGCACAAAATAAAAAATTGACAAATGCTTCAGTATGAAAATGGTTTGTTGCTGGTATGACGAGGCGTTTCGTCCGCTCAAAGTCCCTTTCGCAAAGTTGAAGGCGTCAGCATTCTGACCCTCAGTCACAAACAGTGCCCAACTGAACATTCACGAGTAACATTCGTGTAGCAAATGCAAGCCTTCCTTAGTCTCTGCCCTTTTCAGAGGATTTATCTTGTAAATGTTCTCTAACTCCTTTTTCCCTTTTTCTGTTTTCTGTTTCAACGAAAAAACAACAGGAAAAAGTACTTACTCATTCCAGGAGCAGGGAATACATCGACTTCAGCGATATCTGAAGTAACAGATCCACTCTTATCCCACACACGACAAAAGTAACGTCCAAAGTCCTCCATCCTAACTGAGCTCAGCACCAGGTCCGAACGATTGGCCCCAGGGATTTCAATGTCGTCCTTAACCCAACGGTAACGAATATCTGGTAGACCCCGGGTTCGACAACTCAGCACTAATGTTTTCCCTTCCTGCACGGCTTGAGATTGAGGCATTTGAATAATCTCTAAACCTGGATCAATAGAAAAAAAATCAGCAGAAAGTTACCTCACTGACTCACTGATCAGTGCAATGCATTTTAAAAATAGATGCTTGATATTCCAAAACAATACATAGATATATTTAAGTGTCGTCTGACTGAGATTGAAAGTGTTTTTAAAGCAGATGATGTATACGAAACTTTTTCTTGCTGATAAAGCTAGTTCAAAATACAATCATTAACCTCAGTGCCAAGGTGAAAGGATTCAGCGTTTCACTAAAAAGAAAAAATCTCTATGGGGGAAATTATAACAGTTATTACAGGAAGATTTACTCAGAATATTTACACTGATATTTACTAAAATATAACATTTATTGTATTGCTATCATAATTTTCACAAGAATCGTGCACGTTGCTAACTAACACCGAAAATCCAGGACTTACTTGATTCGTCAGGCTCTTCCTCAGACTGGTAACCAGAGCTCGCTCCCAAAGATGTACCCGAAGAGGTCCTGGGTCGAGATGGAGGTTCGACGTCATCTGAATGAAGAAGCAAGGCAAAACAGTGAATATATTCATCAATAACTCTATTCATTTCAGTGCAGTGGTTTTTGTTTCTGAAAGGAAACGAGAGCATCTAACGAAAAGAAACGATTAAACTTTTTTCGTAACGTAACGTTTGATTTTTTTTCTGCTTGATGATTGATAACCTTTAGTTAATAGAAGTCTACAATATATGAACCAAAACTAAATATTGTCGCTTTAACGGTTTAATTTCTCTTTCTGTAAGAGAGTTACCAGACTTTTATGCATGAAATTTATGTCCTAAAGGAGAGGCCACAACCTCCTCTTGCTTGCGCGGCTCTGTGAATACCCCAAGGATTTGTCTAAGGCTCTGCCCAAAGGGAAAGTACAAGGAATAATTGGCTAGTGTTTGAGAAGTTTTGCTACTCATATTTAGCTCATACCCTTCAAGGAATGATTTTCTTAAAACTAAAAATTAATTATCATTAATCTTTTCATCATCAACCTGTCACGTCTCCTTGAAATCGCTCAAGTTCCTTCTCGTTTTTCTTCAACTTTTGTTGCAACGATTCGTTTTCTTTATCCAGCTCATGAACTTTTTCACGCAGCTCCAGGACATAACTCTCTAATGCTTTAATCTCATCGGTCTTTTCCCTGGTCAAACTCTTTAACTGGAGACTTTCATCTTTCCCATCATTTGTTCCATGAACATTTGCGGGCTCTGAACTTTTTCCCAGTTGTCTGTTTTCTTCTTGAAGCTTTTCAATGGTTCTTCGCAAGCCCTTGGAGATTGTCATTTCTCGTTTTAATGTTTCCTTAACACTGCTCAGCTCCTCCAATATAACGTTTGATTTCTGGAATCCATCACTGTCACTTTCTTGTAAGTCGTTCGCTAGTGTTGATTCCTTCAAGACCTTCTCCAGCTGTTGTAACTGATGTAAAGGTTCTCTAGTTCTCGGATTCTTGGGCCTTCCAGTTTGTTGGGGAGCATGCACTTGCATTTCAAAGAGTTTGTTGATCATGTCTGCGAGTTCTTCATACCTTTCATGCCAGTTTTCTAATGAGAGCGTTTTTCTCTGGGTGGCATGTCTCTCTCTGCAGTAAACATATTCAGTTATCAATCATTCATGCCTGCATGTATTAATCTATCCATTAATTCATCATTCACTTGTTTGTTAATTCTTTATTTGTTCGTTAGTTTCTTGCGCCAGAAATCAATTATGAAAGCTAATCTCTGACGAAAACCATCCGCACGGTTACGTAACCTCAATGTAAACATTTTTTAAATTGAATCTTTGTTTAATTTTGGTCATTTTGCAAGCGGAAATGAGGATCCAACTTCACAACTAAACAATTTTTCCCTGAACTTAAACCGCATAGCGCCCCCCAATTAACTCTTTCATTTCTTTGATCTTGACAGAAATTCTCCTTACAATCTGCCACACATTTCGTACAGAGTTAGTTCTAAGAATTTGGTGTGAAATCGAATAATATTCCTCGGTTGATGTTTCTTTATTCCCACCACCTGTTTGCTTTAAAGTGTGTTCACATTGCAAAGAGAAAGTACTTTCTGATCACTATAGGAAGTCAAAGTGTTAAATCCTTACCTTATCTCTGTTGCTTCCTTGTTCACCAATCCTTCATTCTGAATAACGACTTCTAATTGATTATTAAATCCAATTTTTTTGAACTCCTTTTCCAATCTAAACTTGATTGTTTTCGACTCATAGTCTTCCAGAAATAACAACAGACTCATCTCTGAGTGACATTGCAATTCCACCAAGATGGAATGTCCATCTGTGATATTGGTAACTTCAGGATCCACATCGCCGAATAGAGTCCTTTCTAAGGCTCTTTTTATGGCACCCTCCGCGGGCCCCTTACAGACGAGGTAGAAAGCACCTAACGATAATGCACCAAGACTTACAGCTCCCGCTAACCAGGGGTTGTCAATCTTGAGTGAAATAGAAAATCCTGCTCCTGACAGAGACAAATCCATTGCGGCCCTTGTCGCTGTTTCCACAGCTGCGTTGGCGATTACTCCGTCCATCTTATACTTATAGAGACTGCTTGGTCCTGTTCGTGCAGCGATTTTTCACTTGGATTCAATTCTACAAAATTTGCATACATTTTAGACGTTACCATCAGTTCAGCTTTCGCGCTTTTCTCAATGGAGGCAACTTTGAAACAACCCATCCCTGAAAAATTTCGATGTTTACATACTGTGACAAGTTAATTCCGGTGTCACGCAATCATTTAAAGGACTCTGAGAAGAACGTTTAAATGTCTTGGTTGAAATGAAAGAAATTGGACTGCCTTAAAGTGGAATTAATGACCAAACGAATGGTTTTGATCTCAGAGCGGTGAGTAGATTAAGATTTAAAAAGTAGTTGCGGATGAACAACATTGAACTCGATAGCTCTATCCAAGATAGAAATTCAAATTGTACTTTTGCGCTTTCCTGTTTCGTAATGACTTTAGAAACTTTCGTCAGCTTTTCGAGAGATCAATTACATTAATAATTGGCCTTTGAGCATTTCTTTTAGCCTGATTCTCCTGTTTCCGCACCTTAGCGACTATGTAGTTTCCGCCGCCGAGTTAGGTCACTAACCTTTCTCTCATCTCCGCGTTCTTTCTCTATCCAAATGATTTCCTTAGCCAGCTCACCGCGTAGCTCGCGTTCAGAATTATAACGTCAACTCTGACAGACTTAGGCCTGGTGGTAGGCACACCACGGTTATCGTAAGGAAGCGTAATCAGCACTCGAAGAATTACAGAGACTCGAGCGTGAGTCAAGCAACTTGGGTAATTTGAGCTTTGAATAATAAGTTGATGCCCTATCGTGGGAGGGGTAGTACTGGACAAGGGATCTACACAATTTGCAAAATTAATACGCTTTTCTCTCTGGCGCCAGCCAATTTTTTAAAGCAACAATGATTTAAAAAATCCCTTTTCCAATGCAAAGTATCGTAACTACCCCCTTAAAAATTCTTGATGTTTAAGATTACATACAGTCAACACATTCAAACAAGAACTAATTATGAAAATAAATTACTTCTCAGGATCCATGACGACAAACTCTTTTATTTTTGTTGTTGCTGTTGTTGTTCTTGTTGGTGCTATTGTCATTAATATTATTTTTATTGACTCAGAATCTAGACATGCTCTTGTATCTTACCGTTATAGATTGTATGTAGCTGAACCGTGTTTTGTGGAATTCTTATAGCCCCGCTCGCTGGTTCAAACAAATCAAGAGCACTGTATCTTTCGATGTAAAACGATTTAATATACAATTCTCACGTATTCAACGGTCGTAACACAACTATCAACGATCAACGACCAACGATCAACTAACACATTCTAGGTATACAGAGGTTTTTTTCTACTATCCTTGCGTGAGGCAGTATTTTTACATTAATGACATGTACAGTAAAAGTTCCCATTGTAATGTATCTAAATTAAGTGACTATTACAAAATCGCACGTTCTTTCACCTTATTTAGCCTAAGAAAATGCTTGCAGTTACATCATTTCATGTCGTAAATATACTCGGACTTTGTCTACATTATTGTGAAATCTAATGTCACGAAATCTTACTTATTTGCGCTACAAATGTCAATTTCTAATTAATATTTAATCACAAAATAATCAAGTTAAGCGTCACCTATTTCTTTCCCGACACCGTGACTAACTGGGATTCATAAAAATGCGAAGAAACTGAAAATTCTCTGTATAAGTTTTACAGTTAATTCAGGAAAATTCTGTTCACAGGTCACCTCGTTTCTAAAAGCTGACAACTAAGCTTTTCATGAGGATATAAGTACTACCTCACATCAAAGTAACTAGTTTCTCAAAAAAACTTCGCAAAACATATTCAATGCAGGCAAGTGAAACACCTTACAAATTCTCAACCGGTGTGATTTGTGCGAAAAGAACGCTGACCAGCTTGAGTGTCAACTAGTCTATTGTTGTACTTTGTGTAATATATAAATGTGTAAGTGTAATATTTCGAACAAATATCTCTGATTTACCGTTCAAATTTTCGACGAATCGCCGAAGGTTCGTTGAAAAAAAGAGAAAAATTGAGCGCCTCAGTAAATCTCGAAGAGCTGACGAAAAAAACAATCTGAGGCTTTTCAAAACTCGCCGCTAAACTGGCTATGCTGCTCAGTTGAAGTACACTTCAATAAAAATTTTCCCTAGACTACTTCATTCATTACAGTTACACTGAAATGCAAACTTAAATCAACTTAATTAATCCTAACTGAAAGCAATAATTTCTTAACCTTTTCATATTGCTTACGCAAGAAACACTCTTTCGTTAAAGTTATGAACCGGATCAGGTATAGTGATATTAGTTTCTTTGTAAAACGATTTCTTTGCCTCTTCCAAAATGGTCAACAGATCAAGGTCTGAACCCTTTAATCTAATTTCAGTAAGTAGGGCAGAAAGATATCCTTGACTGTAAGGAACAAACAAGCATAACCCATGGAAAGGTAAATGTGCGGTTAATGTCTTGGAAACAGAATATTTTGATTCTGATGCTTTGATTCCAGCTTTTTGGTGAACCAAAAATATAAAAACCTTCGGTCTCCCCGACAGCTGCGGACAATGCAGAGGGCTAAACATACCCATGAGATCTTTAACGTTAAATTCACCCCCTTTAACACTTTCCATTTCCATATTCTCAGTAAGGTTTGACAGTATAAAGCAAACAAAAATTTTTGTATATTCAATTTGGTAATCCCTCGCAGCTATGGACTCTACCACCTTTTCGATGCCATCACTTGGTCTACATGTTGCTTTGTCAACATGATAATCGAGCATTTTGAAAACATGAGCAGTTTCATCCATTTCGCCGACAAGTTCTTCCTGGGTCGTCCTGTTAATGATGATCTGACAAAGACCATTTCCTGATAGAAAGCGCCATCCTGTTAAGTATTCTAAAAAAGGAAAAACTACTAGTAACTTCAGTGCTCTTGCTTCAGTGATAATTGATGGGAAAGAATCACACGAAATCAACTTTTCAATGTTCTACTGAGTGCCATCTCTCATAACCCAAGGGAAATGAGGTTCATAACTACAGCAAAGACCTAATTCTCTTCAAGTATTTATAGAGAGACGAAATAAGCAATTATACTAAACTGGTGACTTGAGTCCATTTCGAGGAAATTACAATGTCAAAAATGTCCATTTTTATGAGAAGTAAATGAAAAAACTGTTGTTTTCCATTCTTTGTATTGTTACATAGCAGCTATCAAAAATGTAGTAATTTGTGTCACTTCATTTTAATGAATTTCAGTCAAGAGATTAAAAACCTCTTGATTTCAATGGTAGCCTTATTTTAAGGGTTTCTTGGAAAAATTCGGAAGTTTATCCAGTTTAGGTAAAAAAGTCTTTCTTTGTTCACTACTGAACGCGAAAGCTGTAATCCTGGCCCAAAGATCTGTGGGTGCGCTACCTTAAGGGATCTCAAATATGCAAAGATGGATGAAGAATTGAACTACGTACCAAATGCACTAAGAGTTAAGGTTGGTCTTCGACCTAAAGACCAACGTCGCCGTAACGAAGGTAATAGTCCATACTTCTCACTTAACACAAACAGAACCTGGCCGAAACTGGCCTCTGTATCAAGGCTCCTCATTTGGAGGCTCAGCATTCTTTCGTCATAATCTTTCTCTAAAATGACAAAGGTTTAGCATATATTACTCTAAGACCGTCGATTAAAAGTAGGTCCGAATTGCGTACATTTGTCTAGCGCGGGATGATGTCTTACGTACTCACATTTATGTGAATGGTGCACGCCTAATCATAAAACAAGAAAAAAGTTATTTCATTTCTGAAGCAAGGTGTTGTAACAATATTGTTAATGCGCTTTCTATTGTTTTTTTAAATTATTATTTTATTTTAAAAACTAACAAGAAGTGTATAGGTCACATTCAGCTTATAAGTTTGCATGGGTTTTCGATCGTGCATTGAATGCGGTGATGACAATTGGGTACTAATTAAATCTAACTTCAGCAGTGGTTAATGGTGTCTCCTGGAAACAGGAACAATTAAAACATTTTTTCTTCTCGAAGTGAACCGTTTACTTCTTGCGAGGGGCTATCGCTTGAAATGTCAGCCTAAATACAAACACAAAGGATCCGTCTGAATTATCGGTGGATTTTAGCCTTTTTCCCTCGAAAAAGCATATTTGTGCGTCCAATTAATTCTGCGAACTACGCCTCAAAAATTTTGGAACAATTATAATGCAGATTGAGAAGGAAAAGGCACTGTGTACTAGGCATAGTACACGGTACGAATTTCGAACCAGAAACAATAATCTTTACTCACTGCCCATCATTAAATATCTAGGATATTCTCCATTCGCTGGTGTACGAAGTCTTCGAGGCGCATTTTCATCATTTCTATCACGTTAGTGGGTATGGAAAATTAAATAAGGAATTTCACTGTATACACTGAAATGTCAGAACTTCTCGAGAGACCTTCAACTAACATTACCTTTGAGACGTCTGGACTCTTGATTAGCCTCTACCAATCTCCTTAACTCAATGTTTTCCTGTTCAATTTTTGAAATCCTCTCTAAAGAAGCTTAGAAAAAAAACCTTTGTTAGTGGAGTCGATATTTAGTATCGAACATTACATATAAATGTTCTCTGGTTTGTCCTATGGGAAATAGGGAATTTGAAATGAAATACAGTCGAGCCTGTATCAGGCGGCATCATATTAAGCGGTCACCCTTCAAAACAGTCGAAATTTTCACCAAATCAACAAAGATATGACAGAGCAACAGAACAGTGGTGACAGTGGTGATCAGTCTTATCAAATCTCCATTTGTCTTTAGGAAAGAAAGCTGTTCGACAGACAGCCTTTTGTTCGACAACAATTTCTGTGGGGTTGGAATTCTCCTCAGAGAACCACTGTAACCTGGCTCTCACTTTTGCAAGCTATGTCTATTGTAGATGATGCGAGGGCATCACGTTTCTTCCTTTAAAAAATGGCGGGAAACACGGAAGTTTCATTGGATGCTCAGACAATAAAAAATGCGTTTCTTAAGGTTTTGCAGCCTTTGTGATTGTTTCCATTGACGAGATGATAAATAGCGAGACGTTGTCCTGCCTGAAGTTATGAGAAAGCCATATGCAGAGAGAAAAGGATGCCTCTTATGGCAATTTGCCAACTGGATAAATGCATTTTAAAATTCCCGCGGAATCTTAACGGTTATATGGCCATAGAACCCGTCCGCCTTGACCAATAGTTATAAATGTAGTAAATTTTTCTCTGAGAATATAAGCTTTCGAAAGGTTTGATCTAAAAAGTAACATGAGCAAAATAATCGCAGTCATTAAAATGCTCAATTATTCTTCCTAAAGTTTCCTTTACCTCTCTCACTTTGAAAATGTTCTTCAATAGCTTTCACTTTTTCCTTCAATTCAACGTTTTCGCGCTCTAACGTTGATATCCTCGCCAGGAGATCTGTTCGTTTCACATAGGAAAAGTAAAGAGCAAAAAAATAAAAAGACTTTTGGGTAAAATTTCAACATAGGATTATACTATGAACAGTGATTAACACTTCATAAAGATTAATCTGATCACCGTAAATTAACACCGATATCTTCAAGACTATACATGAATTATAACATAATGCGGAGAGTATCTAAACAATGTAATAATGTACAATAAAGGGTTCTAGCTGCTCTCTCTTGAGGCCTGAGCATCGGCGCTATACAAATCCACCAACTAACTGCCTCGTAAAAATTTACCTATCTTTGAGGCGGCTGGATACAAGGGATCATGTTAAATATCGTTATCAGTGTTACCTGGCTCGATAGATCCTTCGGAAATAGGCTTTGTGATTGTAGCTTGAAGGACGCTTTGAATGTCGCTCTCGTCTACTGCTCCTTTTAATAATTAAAATTACAGAAACAGAAAAACAAATCAAATGGAAAAGTAGTCAAAACCATTTTTTTTGGTTGGATTCAATTTCGGGTCTAATTCTTCACCTCCCTTTATTTTCTTATTTCACCCAAACTTCACTCACTCGCTAATTGCTGCATCTGATCAAAGACCATCAAGACCCTTGGCTGGCTCTAGATAGTGAAAAATACTTAACTGAGCTTAATTATTTGCAATTCGCTGTCCATATTTCCTTTTCGGTGAAGTGTGCCTTATTGTGATGAATCAATAAAAAACTGTAAAAATGCTTAGACTTCAATGATAGTAAACTCGCAGTAATCACCTGAGCTCGCCTCTAACAGTTTTTTCCCTCTCTCGTACTGATCCTCAGAAATAAAGGTCCTCAGCTTCAGCTCAGTAAGACCAAGTTTCTCCAAAACCTGTTGTGTTATTAGCATTTCCTGGGCGACTGAATTAAGATGACCACTGCGATAATCTTCCCACAATCCTTCATGGACTTGCAATGAACTTCATGCAACTGTTATATGCCAGCTCCCTACCTCATCTTTACGCACTAGAAGATTAAGTGTAACCCTTAAGTATTGGAAGAATAAAGCAACTGATTCTTTAAATGATAAAATTACGGTCCAAGCATCTATGTCTGGTGGATTATTTGGTTCAGGGTTATCAGCTCCCGCTGCTTGTTCCGGCTTAGGTACAAATGGATTATTTGGTACAGGGTCATCAGCTCCCACTGCTTGTCCCGGCTCTGGTAAAAATGGTTCGGATCCAGCGGCTTGATCACGTTCAAGTAGGCTTGTCTGTATATCTGATAGGAAAACAGCAAAATATGAACCCGCATTTGAACTAAAAAAAAGAGCATTATTGGTGTTTGTAAATTTATTTTTAAAGCAAACGTGCGAGATAAAAGTAATTAAATAAGGATCCCCGTGAAAAATGGCAACATTAGATTAACATTTAAGGGAACTGAGGAAAAGGTTTCCTTATTTTTGTCTGATGGGGACTTAAATTTACTCTTTTACTGACCCAAAACCAGAGTTGTTAGAAATTCCACTTTCTCTTTCAGCTGTATCACTTCATTTTTAGTTTCCAGATCTTGCATATACCAGGTCTCTAGCTCTTTAATACGTATTTCTTCATCTGGCGTCAAAGGTTTACCAAGAAGATCGTCAATGCACTTCTTCCATTCATCTCTCTTTGCAGGACTAATATTTGCCGCAATTCGTAACAGAGCTTCACTAATTTCCTTCCAGAGACGAAGAAACTCAGTGTCAGATATTTCCATGCTGTGACGGTGACCATGAATCTCATTTCGATAGTATTTTATTCGCACTAAATCTGCCACCAAAGTGTGGTCGGAGCCGTTCGGTAAATCATCCCATCCTCTCGGTCCAGGGGGAGGGGTCAGGTTGCATATTGTCCTGAGTAACTTGAAGATTAATGTAATGTCAAAATCGTTGGACTTTCCATACATCCCTAGGGATGGGTACAGAAAAGCCCTCTCTGGCTGGGTAAGTCTTGCACCTCTCAGCTGTACCTGTATGGCAGGATCAGCGAGTCTCAAAGGGAGATCAGCTGGTGAGTGAATGGAGTCAAATGTCTCCCGGAAAAGATTCACACCTCCACGCATCAGTAATCGCGTCAGGCGATGAAAATTTGCTTTAGGACCTGTTGATGCTAAGGCTTCTTCCGCCATGTCATAAATACTGGTCCTAAAATCGGAAATGAATATGACAAGCAAGTTGAAAAATGTAGGAAAACCTTAAACAAATTGATAACCATTAAATTAGCTGCGAGAGTTTATAGTGCTTTAACATATATATACACCCGTTTTCAAAAACGTCGCAGGTTGGAAATATACATAAATTATATGTATCTTTTTTTTTTCTCGTCAAAAAGAGACACTTTCATACATATACTATAAATATAGCATGTTTCATACTCTCATAAAACTCGCTAAAATAGGTTATTCAGAAGTGCAAATACTCCTGATTGGTTGAATAAGACTAAAGCTGTCAAAAATGTCAAATCATTCACAATCTGCAGTGGTTTACAAGCGCAAATAATTCGGCAACTCGAATTTAACTTTTTGGCTCGTAGTTTGTAAGTCTAAATACAGAGTCTGCAATGTTCAGTGAAATTCGACCAAGTTGTGGCTCGTGAAAACACGCAAGTTTTTTAACGTGATACTTGGAAAACAAACTGCTCAAGAGGTGTGTTTCATGAATGATCGACAGCCGAATTCACAGGACTATAAAGACTGCTCGGGTGGAAGCGTCCCTAAAACCCGTCTGTTGTGCCCTTCCACTCAGCAAATCAGAAAGTATGGCAGAGTTATCCTTTCCATCAGTACGATGACCAAAGATTGCCACGATGAGCTAGGATCACAGTTCCTCTTACACCGTGATTTGTATAAATTCTTAACAGTTAGGCCAGTTTGGTTTTTTTTTTCCCTTTTTTTCATCATTTCTGTTTTTTTTTTTCTGTTTTGTTTTTGGACACGAAACTACATATACTAGACGAGTGTTTGCTGTGTGCATGTAATGAAAAGACAATCTTAGCGTAAAGACCTTCAAAACTCAGAAAGTCCATTTAGTTTTCTCTTTAGTGATATTGGTCTTTGCTCACGTTATAATTTCGTCAATTACGGCACTTAACATGTTTTCAGACCTTTGTTTGGTTCTTCTGTTGCTACTTGCCGGCCCGACTGTTCAAAAATTTGACTTTCAATTAACGAAAATAAGCTAAAGAGAAGTCCGGGAAATGGTCGGACATTGTACAATTTGGCAGATGGCGTGACAACTTATAGTCCCGCTCCTTGATTTGTACTCTGATAGAAGACGCTCTTTCAACCAATGGCAGCGCACGTTATATCCGAACTTTGTTATAAATCAAACTGAATAAGTTTAAATTTGAACATATATTTTTGCTGCATTAGATGATGAAGATTGGAGTTGAATGTAAATATTTTTTTTTTCAAAAATGAATTAGCTGTAAGGTTAAATATAAATGTATATTATTGAAAGCAAACATTAACCTTCAAAAGAAAGCATTGACATTGATACTCTCTTGAAATTGTTAATTCAGAATATATAAATGATAGAATGGTGCACTCATCTGACTTCTATAACAAGGCAGACAGATTAAGGAAGCAATGAACGGACAGGTACTTATTTCATAATAGAAAAACAAGACAGGACAAGGCAGCTCATTTTCGCTAGTATCACCGAGGTATGATTGATCTACGTAACGCGACCGAAAACTCCTTCGATCTTGTTGTTCCACCATGTAATTATCACCTTCACACTCGCAGAGCACGCACAACTATACAATTAGCATAAGCACGAGCACCGCACTTTGTTTAAATTATAATGATTTCGTAATGAATAAAGGTTGTCAGTTTTGACATGGAACGAAGCAAATAACATTGTAAGGAAGAAGCGTTTTTGAATTCTCTAATTACACTCCATAATGATTGAGACAAAGAAAAAATCAAATTCCGAAACTCAATGCATCTAAATAACAAATATCCATATGCAAATTTATAGTCTAAAGTTTTTGTATAAACATTCTGCAGGTACTTTTTTGAGCCTGGAAGCTCATTTAATGCACCCGCAGAATGTTTATACAAAAACTTTAGACTATAAATTTGCATATGGATATGAGTTTCGGAATTATAGTCTCCTTGCCAGCTTTCGGTGGTCTTCTTTTCCTCTAAATAACTCCACCAAAAATTTTAAATGCTGGGTAACTTTGTCGACTGAAATGATTATCGATCGCGAGTTAAACAGGATTTACACCTACAGGTGAAATTACTCCTGACATTTAACTAAAGCAGGTCAAAGCAGAGCTCTGATTAAATTGTTGTCAAGCTTATCACAATCTCTTATATCCTCCATTCCTTTCATCATTAAAACTGAGATCTTTAAGAAGTAAGGTAGCAACCAATTTGGTAGTTTGAATGAGTAAACTGACCTTAGCGGTGTGAATGTGCTGGTTCCTGGATTTACTGTGGGTTTATAGTGTCCTTCAAATTGTAAGTTCTAAAATACACCGAAATCAAACACCCTTGTAGTAATGGATGATATTTTTCAACTCTCAAGGGCTTGATGTCCATAATTAGTGAAAAATTTAAATCCAATACTTCCGCCCCGCCATGGAGAGAGTAAATTGGAGTGCATCACGGCATAACTAAGGGTCACGTGATATAGGTGTGTTGACTACGGTTTGTAACACTTTCCACTGCTTACCAAGATGAAACTTTGAAGGTCACGCCAAGCTCTTCTCACTTTCCACTTAAGAACATTGGCCACGTGGATTATTCAGGCTGCCTACCGGTCTAGAAATTTTCTACATGAAACAAAGTTGTTTCAAAATTTTGCTTTTCTGTGCGATGCTCATCACAAATTTAAAAAATAGTGAGCGTAAGATTTCTATCGCGTGATCGTTGGCTCGTTCAAAGCTGGAATAGGCTGTCACGTGATAGAGATCAAAAGCAAAAAATCAAATTGAGCAGGACCTGTACAGCAAAATTCACGCCAGTAAGTAATAATTTTAAATAAGCGTGACTGACCTGTAAACTAGCTTTATATAGCTAAGTGTCAGCCACGTTAATAAAGTATGTATGTATTTGTATGTATGTATATAATAAGCTAATTTGCGAGTCTTCGGATACTTTTTTCAGATCATGGCGCGACTTCAGCTAAATGCAACCATTGCAACAAGATTTTGGAGACAACAGCTTCTCAGAATTAAAGCAGAATGGAAAAAATATACATACATCTGTAGAATGAAAAAAATATGTATACATCTGCAGAATCAAAAAAAAAAAAAAATATATATATATATATATACATCTGCATTAGATGATGAAGATTGAAGTTGAAAGTAATTATTTTTGTTTCAAAAATTAACCAGGTGTAAGGTTGAATATAAATGTATATTGTTGAAAGCAAACATCAATCTTAGAAAGAAAGCATTACTTATTGAACATTGATACTCTCTTGAAATTGTTAAATTAAAATATGTAAACGATTGAATGGTGCACTTCTCGGACAAAGCAAGCAGAATGAAAAAAATATATATATATGTATGTATGTATGTATGTATTGTATGTATGCATGGGTGTATGCATGCATGTATGTATGTATGTATGTATCGGGGCCCTGAATACAGTCAATTCTTAATAACAACCACTCTCTCAAATACCCTCCACTTCGTTCAAAATTATTTTGTGTTTACTTTCTAAAAGTCCTTTAGGCGACTGGAAGCTTGGATTTCTTTAGGATGCATTGTTTACCTTCCCAGGTATTGGTTCTTCCATTTTTTTCCAACTGAGACTACAATGCTGCAAAACATCACATGTTTTAGGTGCTTTTCCTTTTCTAGAGTTCAACAGCCTACGAAACCTTTCTTTTAATGCAATAACAGTGTAAGGCCATCCTACTGGACTTTGCCGCTATCCATATAATTTTTTTTTCCACGGCCGACTCGTTTTTTGAAGTGATTTCCTCTTAAGTGAGCCGTAGCGAAATGGGAATTCATTTTGTAGCTCTCTAGTCGCTTAGTACTTTGGTATTTGTACTAATAGTAATAAATACGCTGTGGTAATCTCCTCCGAGCCGGCGAATCAGCGCCCGCAAAGAGCGCTATTATACAATGAATTATAAATCAACTGATGTTCTTTTCACAGATGCTGCAATCTGACTGGCGACGCTACTCGCTATGTAGCTTCAGTGATAGACAATCAATAAAGTGAGAAGCTTAACAATTTAGGACTATAAACTTATTGTATTCTCTTTCCTGACTTCATGCGATTGTGAAAAAAACAACAACAACAAAACATGAGCCTGTCTTGTTGTTGAGTTTAAACGAAAAATAGATTGATTCAGGAGCCCATTGGTAATGGGTTCCTGATTGATATGAAAACAATTAGATTATTCGTCCTCTATTTCTTTAGCGTGATAGTTGATGTTGGTTTCTGGGCTTCGCCCTCATCAACTATCACGCGGTAAAAATCTCGAGCTCATCGTCATCTATGATTAGCGAATTCATGCATTTTTTTGACATTTTATGTTACCTTTTCCCTTGTGGGAGCACCTCCTATTTCCTTTTCAAAGGTTGCATGGTCCCCCAAGAAAAAGCTGATTTCACTTTGAAAGCTAATCAGAACTTTTTTAGGAGCACATGTATCACTTACATTACCGTTTTACGTGACGAGAGTCAAACTGTTTGTTCATCGAAGTCTGAGAATATTATGATTACATTTTGAGAACATTTTGATGGTCGCTATACTCATAACTATACGAGTATGGCGACGTTTAATATTTATTTTGAGCAATAACTGTCTTTCCGTTTGAATTGATTAGGAAATTTTCCATTGCAAAATAAAAGACAATCGACGATCGCAGTGTACCGTTTATTGAAATTTTTTACAAGCCTCTCCGACTGTGGATTGTTTTGATCTGATTCTCCACTCGAAATTGTCAATATTGATTAAAACGGAAGGACAGTTATCATTGACTGAAAGTTCAAAAACTCGACAAATGATCGCAGTGCATACTCCAATTCCGTGAAAAAATTTATGAAATCTAAAAAAAAAGAAATACAAATAAAGACACGCAAGTTGTTTCTATCAAGTGTAGTGATAAATTGTCTGGTCTTGCCCATTGTTATCAGAATTATATTATTTATTAATCATTTATCTTACAGCACTGTCTTCTGATTCACTCCACTTGACTCATCCCCTTTTCACACCCCTCCAGAGGAATGTCTGTTGTGGTATTAGTAGCTGATATAGTCGCGTTGTATTGTAACTGGAAGCCCTCAATAATTTTAGATGAAAGGTCAAGTTTTCGCTTATAATTTCAAAAAATACTCAGTTATCACTTTTGATATCTCTCTACTTCAACGGAACTGTGACGATTGCCATCAAGTAGTTAAACGAAAATTTTCCCATGTTTTATCACAATCTCAGCATGTTGCATCGATTGACGGAGCTGACCAAATAAGGGAAAAAAACATTGAATCGTGACCTATTGTGTCCTCCACTTCCGGTTTCAAAATCGTCACGTCTCTCGGAAAAGAGGAACAAACTGCAGAGAGGACAGAGGGCGGCTTGTTTACCTACCTACTAACCCATTGTTTATCACGTAATAGACAATATCATCTAATAAATCCCAACTGAGATAGAGCGAGTACAGAATAATAGCTGTTTCGAGTGTCTCCAGGGAATACTAGTCTGTTCTAGAACGTTCGCTATTTCCTGTTCTGAAAGTATCGGTAACATAGGCCTGAAACACGTTCCACAGGACAGACTGCAAGCATAAACACCCTTCCCGTTCGTTCATTTTCCTTGTTTACTTAACTTATTAGTGGTTGTTCAGTCGTCATCCGCGCTCGAATTGTGGAAGTGCTTCCAAAATTGATAGTTACGTATTTGATTGAAGGTTTCCTGTACTTAGCTGATTTAACCGATTTGCGTCACAATGATGACGGATAGCGCCCCTCCCTGATTATTTCTCAGATTACTCCTGAAATAAATTCAACCAGTTATTAACTCGCCAGACAGATAAGGAGGGTCAGCAAGACGCAAATTAAACTTGGAGCAGTTTATTCAGTTAAAAGAATTACTTAAACCAAAACACGCGATGGCAGGACTTCGTGACGTGGTTTTTACAGGAATCTTTTTGTTTTTCCTCACACCGAGAATATCATCAAATAGTAGTAAGTCTATGAGTGTTTGGTTATTTTATGTATTTCATTTTCATACCTTTGAAGACAAGATAAACACATGTTCCCGGTCGGGTCACCGAATTATTACATGTTGTCGTTATATTCAAGACAATTACCGAAGGCTGATATACAGAGTACCATCTTTTGCCTTTTCTTTACGTTCGTTCCGTTGTGGTGTCACCGCTGCAAGCGGCGAAGAGAGTAGAAAGCTTCTCATATGACAACACTGCGCAGCTTCACCGGCCGAGTCATGAGAGGTTATCTCACATAATTTCAACAAACAGTAGAAACAAAAGAATGAGCAACATATCATGATCATATCTTGAGTTACTGAAATACATGCTGAGAAATTTTCATTACCCTGTAATATCACTAAATGATACCCCTTAGCTACGTTGCGCAAGTTCCGTCCGCTTCAGTCAGCGTTGATGTCGACTGGGAGGATGGAAGTTTTTGAAAACTCAGAAGCCCCAGTTTAAAGTCTCACTGGTGTTGTTGTGCTTTTATAGCTTGAAATTCTTGTTATTGAATTCCACCAACAACAACTGAAATTCTTCGAAGCAGATTTAGGGTATTCGTTTATCTTTAGTAAACCTAAGTTCAGTTGTCGTCACTGTATCGAGCGTTTTATATACAGATTATGTTTGTCGGTCTAATGCCTTGTTCATCGTTATTTACCGATAAATTGTTTTCTCTCACCCAAATCTATGACCGTTTGTTCTATCGCTTGATACGTTTGCTAACAAGATTACGTGAACCTCGCTCAGAGGAAGATAATCCTACACAGACATAAGCTGAAATGTAATACGTTCTTACTCTGAACAGCTTTCATAATCTCGTATGCTTTATATCTCTTGACAGATCTTCCCAAAGAAATTAATGTTTTCGATGCAGTGGGTCTTGGCAGTAAGGTTTTCCCAGGAGTTTCGTCAACAGCTGGACAAAACAACAAGAGTCCGGCATATCACTTCACACAAAAAACTGATCACATGATTGCAAGTCAAAACGCATTTGAAGAGGTTGACAAACTCATCCACAACAGCAGTGATTTTATTGTCTCTGCTTACGCTAAGCTCGGGGCCAAGGAGATCTACAAAAACCCTATCGTTTCCATTAATTCAAAGGACGGCAATCAATTATACTTCCTATTGCAGATCTCGTGAGTATTGCGTTTATCTTTAGTAAAGCTCTTTTCCTGTTAATTATATGGCGAATTAACACTTCCGTTGCGAAATGTATCACTCCTTTTCACGCTAACAGAAAAGTCAATATTAGTTTTTGAACTGACGGTCCTCTCTGGGCCAGAGCTTATTTTTGTTTATGTAGCTCTTCAGCAGTAAAATAGAGTCGTTATACGTTCTTAAAGAAGACAGCCACGAAATTGCTGACTGTCGACTATTATCACGCAGCGAACTTTATTTTGAGTCCCTAAGGAAAAAAAAACCTTCGATCTTGCGTGGCGTCCAAAGCTGGCCGTTTTTTTTTTTTCTGTTTTTTGAGACTCGTTGAAAAAGAAGGTTGTGGAGACGCCGAAATGAGCAACGGAAATTAGATTTCTACTCCACACTCTTGTCGTGGTTTCGTCGCTCATTTTGCGACTCTATGGCTTTCAAAATACCAGCCGGCAAGTTGGATTTTGCCTCTACCTGGCAGCGAGAATGAGTTAATATATGCATGAGTATAGTACTCTACAGTATCTCCATGAATTCAAAATAGCAGCCAGAGCCGTTAAAAACGATTTTCCATTTCCCATAGTATGATTTTTTAAATTCGTTTAACCCTTTACACCCTGAAATACGTTTGTCCACTTTCTTCGCGGTTCACTTTACATTTTCCATGGTACTTACAAAGAGTTAGCGGGCAATCATATCCTACATTCTTACTACCGTAGCGTTTGATTTATAAATGATACTGTGAGGAGAAATTAGATGCCAGTTACTCTTGGGGTTTGAAGTGTCAATTGACCCAAAAGACAATAATTTTCACTGAACTCGAGCAGCAGTGATTTCCACCGGTAAGTGCGCGCGCTTCTCTTCTTTGACGCGCGTGTAAGTCCCTTTCCCCGCGTGGCCCATTGTCCACCCACCCATCTCGCAAGCTAAGGATAAGTCATGTAAACACTTTTCCTAATGCCGTTTTTATTTTATTTTATTTTATCACGTGTTCATTTATTTAATTATTTTTTCACCGTGGCTCAGAGGGAATGCACGAGGATCAGGACTTGAAATAGTTGTTACAGTGCAGACGAAGGGAGGATCTCCCAAAAGATTTGAAGCTTCGAGTAGCAGATCCTTGGACTACACAACATGGCACAAGATAGCGGTTCGAATCCAGGAATCCGAATCCCTGATGAGAGTGTACGTGGATGACAGCATGATCAACGTGTTTTCCTTTAGATACACCCCTCAGCCATACCCTAAAGATGCACAGCTGCGTCTCGGACAGGTTTTCGAGGTGTACTTAGAAAACACTGGTGAAATAACCTCACGATTTAGGGTAAGCTGTTCTGCAAGCAGACCTTGCAAGATTCAAATTCTTTTTAACTCGTGTTTCCACTGACGTCCATTTAAGCTACAAAAAAGTGGGCGAAGGATAGTCCAGGTGTAACATGTAGAACCTGTCTGAAAAGTAAGGTGGTTTTTTAGCCTTGATATTTTTCTAAGAGGGATTTTTGGGTTCACCTGAAAAAAATAACCATGTGCAAAAGAAAGTTGTATTCTATTGCTCTGAGCTGTTTATATTTTTTTCCAGTGTCTTGGTTTTTAAAATTTCAGCTGTCGTAACATTTTTTTTTTTGTAGGGGGATCTACAAGATGTCAAATTTGTCAGAGGGTCACCCCTTGGCGACTGCTCCAAGATCGCAAAGGTATGTGATTGTCAAAATTCAACCTCGGTGCAATGACGACTTCAACGAAATATTTTTGTGAAGATTCATTCATCTCCCATGAGCGACCAAGACAGAATTTTACCTACGATATCGGCACAAAATTAAGCAGACGAAAGATGAGAATAAACAAATAAATATCGATTAGGGGATTATCAGTTGATCCAATATCAAATTCTCGGAACTGACATCCTAAGAACTCAATGGCAGACAGAAAGGAGAATTAATCATGAGATCTTGGGAGTGAAATGGTTAAAAAAGTTCTGAAAGTTATTATCTTATCAGATGTGATTTAAAATGTAATTTAACTCTCAGATGCGAACTCTAATTTTAGCAGTCGTCATATGTACATGGTACAGCTTAAGGCTGTTGACTTTCTGTTAGCAAATGCAGGCGAAATGTCCCAAAGACGTCATGTTGGTTTGCGATGGACTAACATCCAATCTAGAGAGTTTGAAATGTTTCTTGTAACATGGCTTGCATATAATAATGTTCTGATTAATGAAAACACTGTTCTAATTTTTTCTTCTCAGTGTCAGTGCACTGATGTCGTTGGCAAAAAGGACTGTGTAGTTGATGGATTGAAATACGCGGACGGAAACCGCTGGACAAGGGATAAGTGTAACATTTGTCACTGCGAGGTGAGCATGCGCACTAAAACCGGTAGGAGCGCGAGAGATTACATGAGGAAATTCGTATTTCAAATTAAATTCTACGTAACGAAAAAAATGTGGCTACAACTTTTGATAAAGTGACGTTTTGGACTTAAGCCAGGGTTTGTGATGTTGAATTTGTCCCCACGAATAAAAGAACTGATTTTAGGAATATTTAAGTTGGTATTCAGAATAGAGAAAAACTCACAAAAGAGTTGTTTGTGGCTCATCCGGTAGGTCTTTGATACAACCGCGAAATTTGATGGTCCCTAGTCAGTTGGAATTCTCATGGGAGACTTGATTGTTTTATCTGCCATGAGCTCGTAAAAAAAATTAATAACTAAAAATAATTAAGATCTGAAATTAGTGATAATCATGGATTAGTAAACTACTTTCGATCTCGAGTAAAATAATATTTTTGTTTATTGTACTGACTTCCCAGAAATATTAGGGAAAGTTGACTTGCGAGATGCTTTTTAAGCAGGCAGAAGATAAGGTTTAATAATTTAAAATCTTGGTAAAATGGCATCGGCAAAACGAGTAGAAGGACAAAATTGCGCCAACAGTTATTCTGTGTTCAACAATACTTCACTATGAGCAAATCAACCCGCGGGACTTCACTTAGCCAGCAGGACTCAAAACTCTCGCATGAAATTGAGGCGAGTGGTCAGACAATCCAAGATGGCGCCCAAACCTGAAATAGCACAGCATCCAGAAAGACGCGACACGAATACTATGCGTTCTCCTCGCGTCGACCACGATTATGCTTACAAATCTGTTCGTAGTTGCTTGAACCGTCGTTTTGTCATTCAATGCGTTCATTTTTTACCTCTCTTTTATCCAGTGGGGCCAGGTGATCTGCACATACACATGCCAAGTCTGCAAGGATAACGATCAGACTTACATGGAGGGCGAGACATGGAAATCAAGTAACGATAGTTGTCAGACCTGCAAATGTGAGGTAAGCGGAACTTCTCTTCTGTGAGAAAGGATGGGAAAAGAAAGGCTATTAGTGTAATGGAAAATGCATCATTTACTTAATGATGTGGTCTTTCTACAGGGTGGTAAGGTCACATGTTCACCGCCGGTCTGCCCGAAGCCTGACTGTAGTGGAAAGTCAGGGGACGTTGTGACTCTCAAGGGACAGTGCTGTCCAATTTGTAAAGGTGAGTTTTCATTAAAGATTCAAGTATCACATCACAAAAATTCAACTTTAGTGCACTCATCGAGCCAATCTGCGTCTTATCGTCTTTCCCAAAAGTTGTGAAGCCGAAGACAACATCTCGTATATCATATTTCAAGGCAAAATTAATAACGTCGATCGAGCTTTACATTAGATGGTGTAACGGGTCCTTCTTAGAGGAGTAGATCTAAATAAGACAAGAATATAGATAGGCTTCACCTAACCGCTTGCTCAATTCGTTGAAATCTGATCCTTGAGTTTAATCCATAATAAACGCTTCGTTCTACTTTTCTTATCATTTTCATTTCCTCAGAGGATCAGTGTCGCGGTACTGGAAAAGTTTTTAAGTGTGGCTGTGACGCCACCTGTTCAAATTATGATGGCCTCAAATGCCAATCATGTACTGAGGGTTGTTTCTGCCCTGAAGGAAGAGTACTGAATGGACAGGGAAAATGTATGGCAACTGCTCGCTGTGGTTGTTTGCACCAAGGAAAGAGATACAAGGTAGGGAGGTTATGTTAAATAAGAGGAGTTCACTCCTGTCGAGAGCCTGGCATGTACAACTCGCACGGTGCTTGCCAAAAATTTCAAACTCCATGAGTCGGCTATTAAAGAGATCCAATTTGGGTTGTGGTTTTGACGATCAATGAACCTCAACAGTTCTTCATTTGAGAGTTTTCTATAACATAAACACATCAAGGGTAATTGACGTGTTAAGCATCCTATTTTAATATTTTGGTTCACTCATGTGTGAGAATCGTTCGACTGCAAATGGAGAGTATTGGTTTTAGAGCGCGCTGTATGTAGCCAATCAGAGCGTAGGAAAACATCTTAAACAAATCTAACATGTTCCCTGATTGCATTTCACACCCGACCGAAAATTGCTCCATGAGTCAACTATCACTGCTCACTGTGACTTTGTTCCAAGGAAGAAAAAGTTAAGCTGAGGAAATGCAAATTATGAGCTGGCTTTTCTATGAGTCTTTTCACATCATAGATGGCATGATTACAACTTCTTCATCTTGTTCTTATCATTATTGGTATTAGTATTATTACTTTTTTTTACTAAAACATTCTTTTTTATCTATTGCCAACAGACATTGGAGCAGTATTCCGATAGTTGCCAATTCTGTTTATGCCTCGGTGGGAAAATGCATTGTGACAAATCGTGTTAAGTCATCGTTTGACCAAGGGACCCTTTTCTGAAAAGTCCTTGATAAATGTAGTAAGCCTGATCTTCATGAATATATTGATATGTTAAGACTTAATCAAAAATAAAATAACCAAAAAAAAAACTAGAGATTATTATCAGCAACAAAGTTCTTGGCCAAAGACAAAAATTCATAGCAAAGTGATTGGAAATGGAATTTACCTCATTCCTTTTTTCGTAAGTTTGTAAAGAAACGTGTAGGATTGGTTAGTGACGCTCGAGCCTATTGAAAATTAAAAATGATCATTTTATTGAACCATTTGAGGTCAACGCGACTTCTTTTTCCTTGAGGAGATTGAATTTCATCGTATAAAGAAAAAACATAGCCGTCTTGTAGTAATATAATACCAAGCCTTCATAAGTACGCTTTGAATTTACGCATTACTTCAATGTACTTTAATTTATTGAGATATCGTATAGCCTGTTACAACTGGTTTCAAAGGAAGCCGAATGTCTGAAATAAAACAGATTTTATACGTTATGAGGATTCACAGAGTTTCGCACAGTTCAGTTATAACGTCATAAATCTTCCCGCTTAAATAAGTAAAATGGTAAGTTTGGGCTCGGTAGTTGAAAAAGAAATGGTTCCTTGGTTTCATCACAATTGTGGGACAAAGAAAAAATCTGAATGCCCTCAAGGAATTGAACCCCAGACCTAATCTCGTACCCAGACCTTCCAGGGTCGAGCGGTTGTAAGTATATTTCATTTACAGTTAAAAGGTAGGATCTGAGTACGAGATTACCCCAGACCTTCGGATTTCGCACTCCACTGCCCTAACACAGAGCAACAGAGAACTCAATGTCTAGGTAATATATTACTAGGCTCAAAGTGACAAGCGATACCGCCAGAACTTAAAATGTCAGGCGTCCATGGGGAGAAGTATGCCACACCTTGACAGCTATGCAACACAGTTCACCTCTAGGGATTGTTTCGTCATTTCTCTACAGTCTACCGGTCTAAGAAAGATTTACATCATTTAATTATGAAATTTAACGAGAGTCGTTTGAGTTTGGGAATTATCAGCATAAATATGAAGTTTTCAGCAGCGACCACTTATTCCTTCCCGTACTTAGATTTGTTACCACGGATCGTCGACCACATCGGCTGAGTTGATTCACTTTTCCAAAACAAAACAATCAGAGTTTATTTTCCAATCTTTGATATCTGTTTGATTCTTGGATCATACACATTAGAAAGTAATCATTGTTATGAATTGTCTCTCATGTTCTTTTCGAAAGCGCTCGCTTCTTGTGGTGGTAACTGCTGCCCCAATTTTCATGAGTCCCAGCACTAAGTTATCACGGCTGTATTTGTGGGAACAGTAACTGTCGTAGAAGTTTCTTGTTAGTTTTTCTCTGAAGATGCATTCTTCGTTTTTCATCGTCTATGTCAGTGAAAAAGGGAAAGTAATTCGTTTTTAAGAACATCACAGATAAGAGACATTAATGGTCATAGTATCCAGCTTTTAGTAAAATTAAGAGATGCCCGCGCTTCGATCTGATTGGTCGAGGACTAAATTTCAAATGAGTGCCTCGCGTTTGGTCAATGTTTCTGAGGAATTGATAAACGCGACAGGAGAAAATTCAGTTGCGAAGAGCGCAAAAGATGCTTCTGGGTTTGGCGGAAAACTTTTCAAAAAAAGAGATAGGGAACTTTTGCTGATGGAATGAAATGAACCTGTTTATACTGCTTGCTAGTCTTGATACGAGTAATCAACACAATTGTAACAAACTATGCACTCTGCTTCCTTTACTCGCAGATGTTTACAACAGAATTCGACAGCACATGAGCAATCGTATTAAAAAACAATTGTTGCGAATAATTGTTAAATAACTTAATTCACAATGAGAACATGAAAGGGAACTGTACACACAGTTAACTACAACTATTGCTGGAAACTAACGGAGGAAAATTGCAACGAATTAAAACGCGTTGTCCTCATCCTTATGATATTCTTAAAAGTAAATGAAAAATTATTATTAGATGGGCTGCCGCGGAAAAATAGGCTCCAAAGTTTGTCCATGGACATATTACCAGTTCGGAGAAATGAGAATTTATTACGAGAGCATAGTTCGAGAAAAACAATGAGCTTTGGTGAATAGATTAAGTCTGAGGACAAATGTAAACTGATACTTTTGGAAAGCGTTCGACAAGTTTTCCCTAAACATTCTTGGCCTGATAATTCAAATAAGCGCATGAGATGTACGAGTCTAACTAACAAGTTATAAAAGCGATCCTTTTTTTGGAAATTTTACAGTTTTCGAAAGGTTATTTCGCCGAGAGTGAGAATAGTGAAAGCATATCAGGTGGACGGGTGAGCATGGATACGAGGATTGAGTGGCTGCATGATTTAAAGCGCGTCGTCCGCAAGTGTAAAATCGCACAATTATCAATAAATGAAGCTCATCTTCGCCTCGCATATTTCGCAGCCTGATTGTTCATTAATACTGATGCCATAGAATCTAAGTAACGACAAGAGCAGAGAACCTGCCATGACTTACCGTAGTGTACACCTCTCCGCATTTGTTCACTGCGAGATAAAACCCCGTATGGACTCCTCTAATATGTATAAGGTCTCTTGCCACTGGAACTAGCTCTAGCACGACTGAAAGATTAAAAAAAAGAAGAAATACCATATATTGTTCCGATCATAAAACCTGCTTGTACAACTAATTGAAAGAAACAGAACTATCAGATGTCTCCTTTAGTACGCGGGCGGTGATTGGTCAATGTAACGGGTCGTATTTCATTGTACGGCCCGCTAAATTCAAAATTTTCTTTGAATCGAAATTTGAACCCACAGATATAATATATATCTAACAGAACACGTTTTATAGATTCGTTGTGAAAGTTACGGAACCTCATTTTTTCCGCTCGGATTCATGGCCCGAGTACTTCATTCGCAACAGAGTTGTGCAAATGAGGGCAACTAGGAGAACAAGAGAGCCTGCAATCTCTTACCATGTGGACTGTGGTAGTTTCTCGTTCCCTTCACTCGTCCTTCGTCAGTGATCTCCAAATATTGTCCGTTTATGCAGTAAAGTTTGCGCCTTCTGAACAGAGATGAAAGGAGCAATTTCCCTGAGTTGTAGTTATTCAACTCACCTCAGTCAACGTTTACGGTTAACGATAAGATAAATTGCGTAAAGAGGCCCTCAAGGGTCATTCAATGACAATACTTTATTATAATCTTGTGTTCTCGCACTGGAGGTATGACAGCGAGGCCGCGGAAAAGCATAACGGAAGCGTAAGTTTTAAATTTTATCAATATTGATTTTATGAAGCTTTCACTGTCAAAACTAACAGCTGAGTAGAGTGGGTAAGTTACTAAAGAAACTGTGGTGCTGCGTCGGTGGGAGAGTATAATCAACTGAGTTGATAACAAATTGGCGACCGTCAAGAGTTTAAAAGCTGACGTTTCGAGCGTTAGCTCTGACGAAGGGCTAACGCTCAAAACGTCAGCTTCTTAGTTGATAATACCAAATTACCCTGTTAACAGCTTCAAGTAGTTCGATCATCAAGATGTTATACTAATTTTGTGTTGCAGACACGTTTTTGTTTATTTTGAAGGGAGGTCATACCTAAAAAAACAGTTTTGTGTATATTGTGCATGTTTATTGAACAATTCATATTAGTATATCTTTGCATCGGTCATTAAGGTAATGCCGACAATCTCTCACCTTCCCATGTTACTCTTACCATCTTCTTGTGACTCTTTACGACGCGTTCGATGAGATAAGATCGATTTGGGCATCAGCATCTTCAACTAGAAAAGGCAGCAAAATTTCTTTGTTAGAGAACTAGTTTATGGATGATGCTTCAAATATTTATTAGCCAGTTGAATTTTGTTTGTCATACAACGCTCGCTGACCGTTTGAGTAATCAATTAGGCGGCTAAAGAATTATTAACGTTTAAGATTTACAGAACAGAGGAAAGCAAAGCCGTAAATACCTTCCTTTAAGGGTGATGTTTAACCTGTTTATTCTGTAGCTCTAAATTTCAATTCGTGATCATTTGTGTTTTATGAAGATAATGCAAAGCAATCGTTTCAAAACAAAATGGTTTTGTAATATTACTCACTGAACGAAGGTCATTTTCAACCGATGATCGGATTGCGTACTTAAAAAAAGGAGAAAAAATCTTTACCAGTCGCGAAATTCCAGTCTCTTGTATTGTAAACAAATTTTAAAAGTAAGTTGACTGCAAAATCATTTCATGAAAAGACAGCAAGCGCCGCAGGACTTAAAAATCACGTTTTATTACTGTAATTTCTGGCTCGTATCGAAGAGTTACTGCAGTAGCTTGAGTGTCTGATCACACGCGTGCCGAACCAAATCAGCTCACGAAAATGTTTTGAAAGTTTTGGATTGGTAGAGGGCAACTTGAATATGCGGTGAATGTTTTTAAGCTCCGATTACTGAAGCTACGAGGCATAAGTTTCCTCAACAATAAAACGATTGTTTCGACCTAAGGCATCATTTAAACAATCAAGTTGTGGTTATTCTTAGCACCAATGATCTCCAAATGCTTACCTTCGAAACTCTGAGAAAACGAGTCTTTGACTTGTAGCAACTGAAGCAGGAACTTGATCTCTCTTCGCTATGTTGTTCGCTCACCAAGCTGGTTGGAAAGTTTGCATAAGATTTAAGCTTACATCAAGTTCAAACAAAAAACAAGACACCCGTGAAGTAATCCGGGTAATGTATTCCTCCCAATGTTCTTCCCTATAAAAGAAAATTTCAAAGCATTGCTTCCCTACCGAGATTGATAATTGAGGTCGTGCGGAGATTTCACCACGGCAGCAATTTTAGGCGGAAGCTCTCATTGCGCTGTCGTAGTCAAGCAATTTGTCCGCTTTGATTGGTAGTAAATCAGTGAAGTGTTAAACTTGCAGGTCTCTCAGTTAATCATACAGAAACCAAATTGGCCGTGTTAGAGCGACTTCCATCTGTAGCTCATGGTTTAGTAGCAAACACGGATCTGTTCCTTGTAATGAAGCTCTCGATCATGATGTTAGCAGTGAGCAAATGGTAGCAGTCGGAAGCAGAATAAACAGCCATAATATTTCAAAACCTTAATTTGCATGGATATCACATTTGTTATTATGCCAAAGCAAGTGCCCTTTTCAGTCATTTACTATCAGCTATCGCGAACTCCCCGTTGTCTCGAACTGTGTTCGCCTTCCCCTGGCTCAAATTTAACCTGATATTGAACCCGAACGTCGGTCGCTAAACGTCAAAGTGTCAGAATATGGCTGATTCATTGATTGGTACGAACGTGATTACATACAAAAGAACCGCAGATATTTTACAACAGTCAACAGAGGAAACCTCCAGTTCTGTACAAAGATGAATTTTATTCAGTTCTGTTGCTTGGATTCAAAATAGTCTCTCCTACAGACAAACTGGTTATTCCACACTAATTTCTAACATAACGTTTCAGAAATTAAAACACTTGAAAACTGACATATTCACAACTACACAATGTCACTTCCGCTACCCTGACTGTGAATAAACAGCGGAGGGAAAATCTAGGAAAACCCTACAACATCAAGATGTTGAACGCTTAAAAAAAAAATTGGTGTAAATCTGCACTGTAGGAGCGCCCAGCTTTCTGAAGAGACGTGTACATTTTCAAACTATTTCTGTAAAAAAAATTTACTTCTGGGTGCCGCGAAAGGAACAATGAAAGAGAAATAATCACTTCACAGATCTTCCATACTCATGTTCTGCGATTTCTCGATCCTGACTTGGAATGAGTAAAAGGAGTCAAGGAAAAGATAGTTGACGAGGGTGTTTAGAGAAAAATTCAGTTCATGAATAAAGCTCAGTGAAAGAGGCTTTCCTCCCTAAATCAGAAATTGATTTAGATTAGATTTCAAATCATAAGGCCTAGTGGCCCTAACTCAGTGACAGTGCTAATCCCCGGTTTCTGTAACATGCAGTGAATTGGAGTATTGTTATTCCCTCTGAATTAGGAGCTAGTTTCTTACAGAAACCCCTCTGGGATGGGGAAGGGGGGAGTACTTGAGATTTTGCTGGGTATGTGCCGTTTGCTTCTCAGAACTCCTATTGATTATTCTCTACTCTATGGTGAATTATAGACCCCTGCCATCTTCGTAACTTTTGATAACGCAGCAACAACTTTTTAACCGCGAATCTACCAAGTTTTAAATCCCTACTTCTCGTAGTTTCCTTACTTCCAAAATCCGGAAAATGTGCGACCCCATTCAAACAACTCTATTGAAAATGCCACCCCATCTAGCAGCACATGCCCATCAACCTATTACCTGGAAGTACCTCCCTCCACGGGGCACGAAACCCATATATATTATGCATCTTGTCAGATTTCATTTATGCTCCCGTGTGGAGGGAGGGACTCTGAGAGAAAAAAGCGGAGATTCTAAGAGGATTTAAAAGATAAATTGTGTATTTTGACGCTACAAAGCCCCCGCAGGAGAGATGAGTTGTTTTATTATAAAGTCACTGTTAACAAAGGATATTGTTTCCTTGGCCGTTCCTGTTCTTCCTTGGGTTCAGAGTCTTTGACTTCAAGGTGACGAGACTCTTTCTGCAAAGTAAACAAACCACCATAGTAAATTGCATGTACGTTCAATATAAGGAATGGATGGTTTGACCACAATTTTGATCCAATATTCCACCCCAGGAAGGCGATCTGTTAAAGAGAGAGAGGTAATGGCGTACGTAAAATTTCTTTCCAACTATTTTTCACCAACGTAAAGAGAATCGATATCCATATCCATACCTTTTTACTCGCAGTTGGTTTAGCTTCCTTCTCCTTTTCCCGGTCTTTATCTTTTTCTTTATCTTTGGCTTTTTCCTTCTCCTTTTTTCCAGGAGGTGAACCGTCTGCTGGTGGTTTCCTGGCAAGTTTCACCATTTTTGATTTCTCCTAAATCCCGAACGAAAGGATTGAAAATCTTTCAACTGTAGAAACTTTGTTAACAGGACAAGTGAAAGCTGTTGGAAAGCTTCATGAAAATTTTTGCTGTTCATTCAGTTTAATTACTGTCACACGACATTGCGTGACCAATATTCACCCTAAATGTTGCGCCTGTTGCGCCTGATGATAAAACACTTCTTACCTCGCCTTTCACTTTGACTTTTGTGTCCGATCCGTGAGAATTGGTTGTCTTGGATACAGTAACTGTATTTTCTCCGTCTTCTTTCCTCCTTTTGGCTTCTTTTCCTTCACCTTGTTCTAACGAAGTCTATATCAAGGAAGAAACGATGGAAATTAATCAGAGACAAATCGTCAGAAAAGCAGAAGATAATAATAATACGTGCTCTGTTTAACAAATGGCTTTGGCTTGTGGCCGATATAACGCACGCTCTGGTTGGCTCAGAGCGAGATCAAAGCAGGGCATTACGCTTCCGTAATGACCATGGGCCGATTAAGGATTATACAAATTAGGCCCTTGCTTCGGATGAACACAAAAGCTCTTTCCAAGACCGCGACTTTACATGATCTCTAACATGAAACAGTTTTGCATTTGGTGGCAAATCACGCTGACTTTAACAGAGCCAGCGGTTTACGTCAAGATGAAAGGTTGCTAAGCGAAGTTCCTAATACTTTGCTTCCATTTCAGACGACGATTGTGCTCTTTCAATAACTGTTCCCCAAAGGAATGGCGACTAAACAACTTCATGGTAAACAGCTACAAAACCCACCCGTTTCCTGTCCGATTTTAAGGTCTTTTCCTTTTCGTGATCCATTAGTTTTGATTTCCGTTCCTGATTTTCAGGACTCTTAAGAGAAAAGGCAAACAAGAGTTAAAAACAACTTTGTATGTATCTAAAAACCATTTTTTCTCAGTAAACGTAAGGTTTGAGGCAAAAAGTCAACACTGCACTGGAATGAGTGGGGGGGGGGGGGGTATTCTGTGTATACACTTGATGTAGTTACCCTGTAACCAATTTACATGATTTCTCTACGAAGTATTGGGAAAAATTTACCTTAAATGACTCAGAATCACCAGCAACCTGCGACGGAGAGTTCTCCTGGAAAGCAAAATTGAAATATCGCACAACATATCTCTGCGATCATTTTAATTTTAAGGAAAGGTGGAACAGAATTAAACTTTAAGAATTATCAACACAATCAAACAGATCAGTAAAAACAAAAAAAGGAAAAATTGACAACCCAAACCTGTGAAGATGGCGAAGAGATGCCTTCAAGTCGGCGACGCTTCGCTTCTGAAAGAAAACAAGTAAATAACTAGGTCAGTGATGGGTTGCTTGTTATTTTTATCTGAGCTCTGATTCCACTTATGGAAACTTACGGGGTAGGTATTACAAAGAAATAAATCTGTCAGCGAATCTAAGAAAGTGACCCCAAAAAACTCCATTGATCAGAAGATTGCTTTCAGTAATCGTTTCAAAATTTAGGATTGAGGCACACATCGCTATCACAAAGCGACCATGAAATTTCTTTTTATTCAAAGGGGAAGGCTTGCCAACGTAGGTAAATCCTCGACGATTCCCAGACAATTTGGCCGCTGTCCAGGTATAATCACGTTCGGTTAGTTTCTAGAGTCAAGCGCACTGAGCACTACGTTCTAAGCCACGTTTACTGCTAGCTCGAACGTTAAAGTACACAGGCCGTCTCATTTCGCTTGTTTTTCTTCCAGTTCTAAATCCACCTGAGAATATTATCTATTGACAATTACTCCAGACGCTATAAGATCAGCCGAAAGAGAAACAGCATAAGTTCGCTTCTGACAGTTTGCCCGGCGTTAGCATTACCTTGGTTCTATATCGGTATCTCTCTCTTTCTCATATTGTAATACCACACGAACTAAATGTGTTCTGTAATTGATTGTACCTTTTTCGTACTCTCCATCACGCGGCGACTCAGGCACAGCTGGGGAGGAATGTTTACTTTTACTTCCCGACCGTTCTTTTTCCTTATCTTTCAGTCGTTCTTTCACTTTGTCTTTTCCTTCCTTTTCAAGACTCTTACTTCGCTCTTTCTCTTTGTCCTTCGTTTTCTGTTCCTTTACCTTCTCTGCTTTTTCTCCCTTCAACTTTTCTTTGGGTTTGTCATTTTGTTCTTTTTCCGTAGCTTTTTCTTTTTCTTTGTCCTTGAGCTTTTGTTTACTGAAAATAACATTAAAATCGTTATCTTTTGGTTTGTAATTGCGTCCTCGTGAAAACCAGTGCATTTTCTAGTTCTTAGCTTGACTGACAAAACCAAAAGATCAATAGGAAATGATTCCAGTGACAAAAAACCAAAGAAAACTTTTCGCTACATTTGATACTCACCTGGACTCGGTCTTTTTGCCAGTAGACACGTCACTTCCGTTCGTATTTCCTTCTGAGTTTTTAGCGCTGGTGGGTGTTTTTGTTCCTTTTGAGGTTGAATTTGACGCAACAGTTTTGGATCCTGGCTGATTTGAGTTACCACCAGTAGAGCTGGATCTAAGATCAACAAAAAAGATATAAATCTCGTGTCAACTGCGGTAAACCAGAACTGGACTAACGCGGCTCAGACAGTGAAAAAATTTTCGCCGAATTCACAGCTTCCGGTCTTTCCTTTTCGCAGCCGTTCTTGAAGATGTCAAGTCACGTTCACCCAAAAAGGGGAGAGTTTCGTGACATTCTGAAAAGTGTTTGTCGTTTAACCTCAAGGACTATTTCTCCGATAATTTCCGGGACACTTCTCTGATTGACAGAATAAATAATGAAAAAAAAGAGGGCATCTTCCAAAAAAGTTTGCGACGGAAACACGTGACTATTTTTTTTAACTTAAAGAGAAAATAACGCTATAAGCACACACTTAGTTATACAGCGACTCAATTCAGTATCTTACTTGTTACTAGGCGTATTTTTTCCAGGCGAGTCAGTTTGACCACTTGGGGTACTGGTGCCAGATGATTTCGCGCTGGATGAGCCTGCACTTGATTTGCCAGCTGATTTTTCTTGAGATGTGGGCGTGTTGTCGGTTTTGGTCGAGTTGGGACTGGGTAAGAAAAAGAGCCAATTAGATTGAAGCAAAGTCACAAAGCATTGTACACTATTCATTATTGAAAAACTTCTACAATTTCTCACTGATGAGAGTTTGTTCAATTTCGACATAGGTAGCTTTAAAGGAAAAAGAGACAAACCTCGACGATTTTGAGTTCTCCGGCTCTTTTTTGGTGTTCACTAAGAAAAAAAAACACAAAGAAACAAACTGTTAACAAATCTAAAGACGAATAAAGCTTGTTGTAAAATGTTTAATGCTTTCTTCATCTTGTATTCCAAGATCTTCTCCTCCGTTAACTATCCACACTTCTTTCAGTAGTTTTTCTCTCTTCACTGTGTAACCTATATAACATCTAGGACACGGTTAACTTCCAACCTGAGAGCTTCGGCTTCACATCTGTATCGTTTTTTGCAGATTCTGTGATAAAGAACAAAAATTTAAATCACATGATGATTGCAACTGAATTAAACCGCTGCAGTGCTGGGAAAACTTACTTGATGAGTCCGAGGTCGCCGTGGAAGTTGGTTGAGCTTCCTAAAGAAATGAACAGAGTGTTAGGGCCACAAGAAAACGTCCACAGATCTCACTTTATTCGCTCAATGGAGAAAACTGACAACCAAAAATGCACGAAAGATTGAAGCGCGCTGAATCATTCGAGTTTACCTCTTGAAACCCAATACCTAAAGCTGGCTTGTAACATTTGTACTACAACTCACGGTTTTTTCCTGTTTGACAGCAACAGGTTCACTCTGAGTTGACGACGGAGCAGTGGTTGCAAGAGGCTGAAAAAAGATAGACCGCGTATAGAAGGTTACAAAAAATAGAAAAATGAAACCAGCGTGACATTTTCCATTACTCTCGTAACTTCCACATATGAAGGTGCAAATTACAAGGTAGAATGACAAATGTTTTTTTTCGGCAGTTGTTTGAGGAGGGCAGACATTAAATCTTGTGTTCTCCAAAATACAAAGTTTACCTGTTGTACAGCTTGCTACGAAAAACAAGACCACAACAATGAACCTCTCGTTTGAAAAACCTCTATTTCAGGGACATCATTTGTGTCCCAAGTGTAGCAAATACGACTCTAAGTCTTTGCACGTGTTACCAAGGATCGTTTTTATTCGAGGGACACTTTCTACAGCATTAATGGTGTTCATTGCAAAGAGGTTCCACTACTTCTTGGACCAAATTAACAAACTATACAAGCAACTGCGTTCAGCCAACCTGAAAAGATAGATTTCAAAACATTAAGTTTGACAAATTTCTGCAGTTAAATTTACCTTTTCCTTGTGATGGAATTCGCTCTCTATCACCATATCTCTTTTCTTAACTTTCAAACGACCTGCATACCTGAAAAGACATGAAATCAAACATTAAAATAATAATTATAATGGGAATACCGCTGCTAAATTTGGAAAAGAAATACGAAGAGAAACTTCATACATCGCCGTCATAAGCCACTAAACATTCAACAACAAAGAAATCCAATTCTCCTACCCTACAGCTAACGTGTAAATATCCTGTCGTTTCTCTTTCTCCTCCTCACAGATCTTATCAATTCTTCTTTCCAGCGCTTGACCAAGATTTAAAACTTTAGGGTAATAGGGCAAAATCTGTCCAAAGAATTGGGTAAAATTAAAAACAAGACGAACACTTACCACGATCTCTGCAAAGATATCAAGGTAATGAGTTACGAAAATATTCCCTGTGAAGGAAATGGCCCAAAATCTCGAGCGATAAAAACCAATCAGTGTAAGCTTAGCTGTTGATATTACAGACAGCTGCTGCACGTAAATGTCGCGAGAATAACAGGCATTCTGCCCGATGACTTTTGACAGGGCTAGAAACCTACCTTGGTTAACACCATAATCGTGTTCCTTATCTGAGTATAATCCTTAGATTCTAAGCACACCACAAGAGCCTGAGGAACAGAAAAACAAGACGATGACGAGATACGACTTAACAATTTGGCAATCGGGTTTTTCGGCGACTATAGCTTACTTGAAACCGAAAAAAAATTTAATTAAATTAAAAACACAGCTCTCCTGCAGAATCTTGCGAGAAGTTAAACTTCGGACAACCAATCGAAACAGAGCACGTGACCCTCGTAACCTGCGTCAGGCGCGGGAAAAATTACGCGAGCCGGGCCAGTTGACCTTTAAGTATTGATTCTGCACTTAATTAACAAATAGAGAAGCCTTGACTGTGCTCTGTTCTGTTATAAAGCACGCAGGAAGCGGCTAGAGCACGAAAGAAGTGTAGGGAGAAACACGAGACGTAGTCGAGTGTTTCTTTCCACTTCTTGAGTGCTCTAGCCGCTTCCTAAGTGCTTTATAACAGAACAGAGCACAGTCAAGGCTTCTCTATTTGTTTTATAATAAAGAATCCGTTAAATTCCCCATGTATTACTTTCAATTTTCAAAACAAACTTTATTTCCAAAGCGAAGAACAGTGTCGTCAGCATGCTCTATACTCTCATAGAGCACGCTACAATAAGCCAATCAGAATCCCTGTTAGAATGGTTCAAATAATCTGATTGGCTGTACAAGACAAAACCTGTCAAAAGTGTCAAACCATCAAAGTTCAAAAACCATCAAAGTTCACACTCTTCGATAGTTTACAAACTAAAATAATTCGGCAGGTCGAATTTAACGCTTTTGCGTGAAGTTTTTAAATCAGAATCTTGAAGTAAAAAGGTTCAGTGAACTTCAGCCGAATTATGGCTCATAAAAACACGCGGGTTTTTTCACATGACAAGGTAGAAAACAACCTGTTCAAGGCGAGTGTTTTTTAAAATGAACGACAGCCGAATTCACCGGAACATGAAGATCGCTCGGGATGACAGCGCCGCAAAACTCGGCTGCAGTGACTGAAGTGACTTTCCACTCAACACATTGGAAAGGATATCAGAGCGAGCTCTTATTTTTTCACTCGAAGGGCGGCCGATGTAGTTTCTGAGGCTTGTTTTACTGTGATGACCGGAGATCGGCATGATAAGTGAGCCGCGATGGACTTCAGCATGATCATATTTGCTCAGACACCGTCATGATTAGTATGAATTTTAACAATTATGCCAGTTTGGTTATATTTTTCATCATTTCTGTTTTGTTCTGTTTTTTTTTTTTAACTCTGAACTCTATAGACTATACGAGTGTTGGCTGTGTTTGATTTTCATTACCGTACGTAAGCTTGCAATCTAACTGAGCGTGAAAATCTTTAAAACTCGGAATGTCTATTTTGATTTTTCCTTTGAGGATTTTCGTATCTGCCCACGTTTTAATAACGTAAATAACGGCGCCTGGTATGTTTACAAACCTTTCTTTGGTTCTTCTGTTACTACTTGCCAGCTCGCTTGTACCGAAATTTCACTTTCAATTATCGGAAAAAAGCTAAAAAGAAGTCCCGGAAAAGGTCAAACATGGTACAATTTGGCAGATGGCGTGACAGCTTTAGCTCAGTTCTATGCTCTATACTCTCATAGAGCACGCTCTTTCAACCAATGAGAGCGCGCGTTATATCCGAACTTTATTATAAATGGTTTTAGAACATTTATGAACGAATAAAACAATTAGTATTAGGAATTACTCGCGTATGGAAGCTGTTACGTTAAGCATTTCGACCCGTGGATGTGCCACTTTCTAAGCAACTTCTTTCAAAGCTCGAGATTCGCACTATATTTTCTGCGCTTTGACCCATACAATATTCCTGCAGTAGGCATTGTTTCAGTAAATTGGGAAATATACTATAAGTACCTTTGTGAGTTTGTACTGCCACTTGTGGCAAACGTGTCTGTAATTTTCGTAGTCTAGATGATCAGCTTTATCGTTGTTGGTAGCTCTTAAAACTGTCACAAATCCCGGATAAGTTCCACATTCCTAATGAAAGACGAAAAAGAGCACTCATATACAACATGTTAACCAACTTTTAGTCTTTCTTGGTCGTGACAAAAGCCATCTGGTATTTAATTGTATTCTGACCACTATACAGCCTGAGCGTTCACTAAATAGCTAAACGATGTGTAGAATTACTATACATTCAAGGAAAAAAGCTTTTCCAATAAGGGTTTGTTTATGAACGTATTTCAGTGACCTAGTACAAACAAAGGGCCATGTCTGGGAAACTAAAAGACTTTGAAAGGAGAGATGATACCAAATAAAAAATTACTAAATTTTAAATGTATCACATGACAAGATAAGCAGATACAACAACAAAATAAGAATACCTTATCGTATGTTTTCTTGTCACCGTGCCATCTCATAACTATTTCAAGCATTGAACATAAAAACCGACCTATCACGGGAAAAAATCCAAGGTTAGCACTCAAATATGGTACTCTACACAAAGACACGCACCTACTTCTCCTTCTGATTTTATCAAGGCACTGCCTCCTAGCCGATGAGATATTTTTTACCCCGTCATCGGCCAAACGAAAAAAAAAAGTAAATTCAAGAACTCAAAGCAAACATATGAAACAAGCGTAGAGCGCGGGAAAACGCGGGTGACCTAGTTGAGATTTGTTTCAGCTTTTCATCTGATTGGTTGAGAAAATGGCGCTGCTATTTTTTCAAACCAATCACAGATCGCGGTCAAGTAACAACAACGCAATCCCGAACCACTTTAGCCTTCCAATTGGAAAATTGCTCCATTTGTAATACTGGTTCATAATATTCGTTCATGTAACTTACCATATCTACTAGCTTCATTTTCTGTACAGCTGGCCACTGTGTAGGAAATATCTGAAAATACCTTAAATTAAAAAAATTAATGTAACGTAAAGTTTCTCTCTTTAAAAAGAATACATATCTAATAAATGAGCTGAAATGCCACTTACTCTATCAAAGCAGAGCAGTGTTGAGAAGTTTGGCGTTTTGAGATTATGCAGCATGTGGACAAACTTGGCGCAGTACACAGCATCGCTCGCAGTAAACACACATCTCGGGAACATACAGAGCTGAAGAAACTGTGTAATGGTCTCACTCTTTGTCGCTTCTAAAAGAGAAATTATAACTCAGATGCGTAACAAGAGTTTCTATAACAAAGCGCCACAAAAAGTTCACAACATAATGAGCTAGAGATGCAGAAACATAACACAAGAAGTAACAAACCAAGAAACAAGAAGGATAGCTAAGAATAAAAACAACAAAAACGGATTACAGACAACGAACTTGAAAAATCCCGCATAAATTTCAGTTTTCCACAGGAATACACCGAGACGTCCTCACTTTGAACTTACTTGCTGGCAGCCATGAGTCTCTCTCGTGTTTCAGCGATGCCATCACTCTTTGGTTATGTTCTTCCTGTTGTTTAAACTCTTCTTTCAATTTTTCCACTAAAAGAGAACACCTCTCTTTTTCCTTCTTCTTTTTGCTGACCGGCTGTGAAAACCATGACATACTTTAACTAAATACACTCAACTGAGGCTCAACATAGACAATTCTCATTAATTAAGGAGTCTTAAACGGTCAAGTTTTGGGAGCTTTGCGATCTAACAATAACAGAATGGCACAGAATTACATAAATCAGGCCCATAATCTCTTTGATTTAGAGAGGAACCACTGTTGGGCAAAGTTTCTGACCCTAGAACACAACACGTAACTTAGTCCTTGCTCGATCACGGACCTCTTCACAAAACACTCAAGTCAAGTCATCTTTATTTAGGCAGGGTGGCCCTTTCAACACTAGGCCAGTATCAATAGGGGGCCCCGGGAGAAAAAACATTTCTCACGCCCACACTGATTCAAGAAATTGCTCTCAACTAGCAAAAGGTGAAGCATTTCTGCTGCAATCTTTGCCGAGCACGGGTAGCCCGTTGAGACAAAAAGACATCACAAAATCTATCAGATGTGATTGGAACAGAAAATCAAAATTTGATTCAACTTTTCAAGACCTTCGGTTTGATAATAAAACTTACCATATCCTTGTTATCATCCAGCTGCGCTTGTTGTTGTTTCAATTTATTCAGTTCCTGTTCATATCTCTCGGATGGTACATACAGATCAAACATGGACAGCGCCCAGAAAGTCACATACAACTGAGGACTGAAATGTGAACCAACCATATAATTTTTATTTTTCATCCAAAGCAGATGATGAATGTACTTTATGTCCTTCTTCTTTGTTTGTTTGTTTGTTTGTTTGTTTTCAGTTTAATTTTTTTTCTTGAAAATCTGATATTCCAAAAGTTTGAGTAAATCTTTGTTGTAACTTTCACGGCAACATTCAACCTTTTCTCGATCTAAATTAACGATAAATTCTCTTCTCTGATTGCCATACATGCTATTATGCTTTCGTAAAGAAATTTCGAATCAATCTTTTGCCAAGACATTATTCCTTTCTTGATTATTTGGTCATTCTCGCCACCTGTTTGCGTGACAATGTATTGGAATGAAATGGAGAAGATACACACTGATCAACCCACCTGATACTGTTCCAGACTCTTGGTGCCTGCAAGAGCCGTGCACTCTGGAACACAGGCTCCATCGCAGAATTCACGGCTTCAATGTAGCACTGCAGAATTTGCTGTACAGAAAAAAATTAAATGTTATCTGTTGTGGGAATGCAGGTCAGGTGAATTCATTGAAATATCTGTGAAAAGCACACTTTTAAGCATTAAAATAAGTTACAGTTGTTATAAAACCAGACAGATTTCTTTGTTTGCGTGCAGAACGTTCAATATCCTTGCAGTTACGTTGAACTGACTGACTACTCGAAACAAGCCTTCTATATAATCAGTCGGTGTGTGAACAACAACAACAACAACAAAAAAACCCTAACCACGCCCAGCCAACATAAACCGCAGAACTGCTCCTTTCAATTTCGATTTCCCCGTCACTTCTCTTAACTACCATAATGGCGATAAAAATCTCCACTGTCATATGCATGTGCATCAGAGCCCAAGGTTTTACCGTCCATAACTGCACGCAGAACGAGGCCAACGTTCAACAAACCTGATCATTAAGGGGTTTATTGCGCGCCTGACTGAAATCCGGCTTTTTCTGGAAAAGACTGACCAATATCCGCATAAGCACAGTTGGATTGGATAGCCAATCGCTGCGCAGGAGTAACGCTTTCTTATCGGTTCGCGGAGTCAGTCATATAACATCTCAACAAAGCTTTACTTTGCTATGGTTTACCGACTCACTTTTTGTTGAAGCTGTTTTCCTTTGGCAGCTATTGCTTTCTTTGCTTCCTCGTACTTAATCTAGGAGGTGAGTACAGAAAAAAATAATAAAAAAGTGTGCCTTTGTTCAATATCTTAGAATTGAGATCTTAACTTCAATATCATTTTTCAGAAAAAAAGACATCTTTTTTTTCAATACTCACATCTATCTGATGAACAAACATAGGTCTGGACAGAAAGAATGCCACGTCAGGTGTTAGATGATAACTTTGGCCTAAAACATCCAAGGACGGTACATGTGATTCGTACTCTTCAGCAGTTAACTGCGAGGCGAGAAAGCCACCGAACTGTACTAAGGTGTCTTGGCACTAGAAAACAAAAGAATTTCTACAGTTCAAGTAAAAGATATTGAAAACACAGCACTCGTACAGAGTTGTCCATAGGAGTCGTTAGGCGGCCAAAACTTCTGGTTGGTCTGTCATCCTTAGCTAGCTACTTTCAGCTTATTTCACGCAAAAAAGTACCGACAAAAAAAACCGTAAGATTATTTAATTACCACCGAAGATATTTGTACAGTATTCGTTTCCTATAAAGACTGGAATTAAATGCAAATTTTACCAGTACCAGGTTTAGAGGTGCGAGTAGATTCCACGTTCAAAATTTGCTTGAAGGTTCACGAGAACTACAAAGAACACCTGCACCGTTTCAAACTGAATAGTTCCACTAGGGCAGAGACATTCACGGAAATTTATGTTTGTTGGATTTACAACTATCGGTGCAATGGAAACTTCCAATCATACCTGGTCATAGAGCTTTCCAACAAGCTTCAGATGTCTATCAGGATCTTCAAAAAAAACAATGCCATTCCTCTGTTGAGCCATGAGCAAGCAGAGCGGCAAATCTAACTTTCCCTCGATGAGAGTGTCTCTCAACCTCTGGGAAGATTTCTTGGTGTTTCTAATCTGGCCAAAGTATCCACCCTAGAGAAAAAAACATTGACAAAACTGTTGGCTATGTTACCGTAAACCTTGTCTACATACATGAATAAAGTGAAGAAAAAGTTGGTAGAAACTTGCCTACAATTGATGTTAAAAAGCATCATTATCCTTAATTCCTTAAACCTCTAAGAGTGATTAGCATCTTATTTCTCCCTACAATATCAGCTCTGAATCAAACATTGAGGTTATGAGAATAGAGGAAATGATCAACAACTAAACAGGCTCTTCATTTTTTAACAAATTCTCCTCATTAGCATCTTGGAAAATATATTGAGAACAGTATGGAGAATATGCATACTGATGCTTGGGTGTAAAGGGTTACTGGTTACTGCCCTTATCTTAGTCTTCATGGCATGTGGCAGCAAGGGGTATTATCACTCCCCCTGAAAGGCTTGCTAAATGTACATGCAGTCTTCACCACAACATTGTTTGTTAGTTGTCATTTGTACTTCTAATTAGAAAGAGGCACTGTGAGAGAAAACTGTCTTCTTCTGGAGCACAACACAAAGACTCAACCAGGAGTTGAGCCACAATCTCCAATCTGGAGTCCAATACACTAACTACTGGCTTCTGTTACCTCACAGAGCAGACAATAAAAAACATATTTACCTCAGCCCTCAGAAGTTCGCCACCGGACAAAGCTTCAAGTTGCGCTGCTGTCACCTCCTCTGATATTTCTATTCCAGACATTTTCTGAACAACTTCCTTCAACACAAGCAAATCAAAACTTTTTCCAGCTTTGAGCTGATTGGCCACATACTGCAGAAGACCAGTAAGCTCGATGGAATACTTGCGGAATACAGTACCGCAAAATACAGCTAGACCTGAAACAAAACAATGAAGAATTCAGTTGTACATCAGTTTAGCCTGTGTGGAAGCTCTCTCCAACCCAGCTGCCCCTACCCCAGGAAAGCTGATTCGCAGGCCAACATCAAGAAAGTATTTCCCAGCTGATTAATTGAGGATTTCTACTCAGCTACCTGCTTGCATTTTCATTCATAATGTCTGTCGAAACTACAAATTGCACTTCCCTCTTCCTTTCCACTTACGATATGGGAAGTTAGATCCTCAGGCCACTGAACTCGACGTTGTAAATATCACAAACCATGTGAAAAATAATGGTGTTGAAAGTTACAATAAGATGGACCTTACTTTTGAGCCACTCAGAGATGTTAGTGTCTTCATGTTTTAGCCTTTCTCTTTCAGGATTTGCCAAAGCCTCAATGATACAATCTGTCATCTTGTTAAGGAAAAGAGCAATAGCAACTGCAAACTTGCCAACATTTAACCTACTGTTCCATTAAAGCTACCATATATGCTGGTCTGCCATTTTAACTACAATATAGATGACATACATGTAGAAATTCTGTTGTTTCCGTAGCATGTACAGCTATGCCCTGACAAGGCATTTAAGTGAAGAGAATTTTTATGACCTTATGCAAGAAGGAGAGAGAGGGAGAATACTGACAACAAAATTCCTCTTTTCAGTTAGGATACAAGCTAAAACATCATACGCCAAAGGAGTGAGGTACTTAAGTGAATCCACCACAGGCCCAATAAAGTTATCATACTTCTGAATTTGTGACAAGAGCTGTGGATAAATAATGAGGTCATGAGATCACAACAATTGTTCTCAGAAGGGAAAGAGTGGGCAAGGTGCTTGCCACACAGTCACCAAACCTCACACCTGTAAACAGAACTAAAAACTGACAGCAAAACAAAAAAGACAGGCAAATCTAGGGTTACTCATTTGCTGAGTAATTTAGTATATCAACTGAGTTGATAATGTAATAGTGTAGTTTGATCGTCCGGGTGAGTGTAGTCCTGAGAAGGACTGTTGTCAGTAGTGGTGACTGATGTTTTGACAACCTGAACGGAAGTCATCATCAGAGTCAAGTGAAAGGCTGTTGTCAGTCGAATGTACTTAGTCCGGTTTGTGTACACTGATTGGTCAGTTTTGCTGTGATGTTATTGGCTGTAAGACTCTAGTGGCATAGGTCAGTGGTGATTGGTCGGTTTGGATCCGTTAGTGAAGTTAGGTTGTTCTGTTCGGTTCGTTTGTAATGTTAATGTTGTGGATGAGTTGTTTGTATGGTGCCGGTTATGGTTGACACCTGTTGAGGGGAGTCTGTTCCAAGTTAGTAAACCAGTTTTCCAGGGTCAGTCATTGAAAGTAGTTGGTGCTGTAGGTTAGGCATTGCGCACAGTCCCAGTCAATAGTGTGGTTCGTAAGTCGGTGATGTTCAGTAATGTGATTGTTGACATCGCCTTTCCTTGCCGCTCATTTGTGTTCAGTCAGTCTACTTGTGAGGTTTCTGCCAGTCTCACCAATGTAGGAGGCGTGGCAGTCAGAGCTGATAACATAAATTGGCCACCATTAAGATTTTGAGCATTAGCCCTTCATGAGAGTGAATTCCAAGTTATAACTCAGTTGATAACACTAAATTACCCTGTTATACTCTCCCACCGACACAGCACCACAGTTTCTCAGTTTCTGAAGAAACTTTCCCCCTTTACTCATTTGCAACTGTACAGACATTTTGCAGCTCTAATGAAAACACTGCATCAGTGATGAAACACAAACATAGAAACATCTTCATTTCATTTCTGCATACTTGTACAGCACATTATATCTAAATTGCTGCAAACTTACATATTCAAACAATATGCCTGGATTACTGTGACTCAATTTACCAATCTGCCTTCCAGAGGGCTTGACATTTTCTTTAGTTAACCTCCTGAGGACAGCAATGACAAAATAAAAATTATTTAAAAGTCTAGCCTCTGGCAACTCCTTCCATCACGTTCAGAAACTACACTGACAGTAACTTACTTAGTGATGTATTTTGCTCTCTTTATTGTGGCTGCTTTTGCTACAACCATTTTAGGATGGTTGCTGTAAGATTCATTTTTCCACTGGCCATAGAGGCGATACCTGACACAAGAGACATAATGGAATTTTGTTTAGAAAAAAACGAGCATGAAATAATAGCTATTTTATTTTCAACGTGTTAAATTACAAGTCATTTTAATAAGATGACTGTTTGTGGAGGAACGAATGAAGAGGCAATTTCTCCAGCCACAGCATCAGAAAATCCACAGTTTCTCTTGGAAGTTTGCAGTATTGAAAGTTAATGTGAGTTCCTCTATGAGAAGAGGACATCAATAACTCTCATGTAATTGAGCTACACTTCCCTAACAGAATTAAATAACCTTGAGAATTCTCTTGAGTGGAATCCATAGACAAAACTGTGCACCAACAAGAACCACAATGTTCCTGAAGGCTGGGGTGTCAGAAATTTGAGGTACCTAGTGCTGATAAGCTTCCACATATGGGGAAGTGATACAAGTCACTCAAAGACCAAAGTTAGTCTCCTGTATTATCTGCATTCTGCTAAAGAAAAACCATGATCTATCGTGCTTAACATTACCAAGAACAATCTTTATAGGATAATGACAGCAGGGTTAGACTTTAATTTTGCACTCTATTAGATCTGTGGGTCCTAAATCCTGGGTAAGACACACATGATATACCTGAGCTCATACGGAAAACGACACAACATGGCCCAAAGTTCTTCAGCCAAACTGGAGTTGCATTCCAATAATGAAATTGATGGCAACAGGACTTCATCCATTAGGGTCAAAAATCCACACCAGACTTTCTCAACCTGCAGATCAAGTCAAGTAAATACATCAGCACAATCTGAACAATTTAACTCCTGGAGGTGACAAAAATTCTTCACAAGATCAGTATGTGACAGATCTGAGGAATTTAGGCCATGAATCAGTGCAAGAAAGCACAGCAACAAACTACATAAACTGGAAACCAACTTCTAGAGGAGATGGAAGGATTAATTGACACAGAAAAGAGAAGAGCTTTGATTAACCCAATACAACCTCACATCAGTATGCATATTCTCCATACTGCTCTCTATACATTTCTTAAGGTGATGACAAGGAGAATTTGTTTAACAAGCAAGACATCTTTGGTTGGTGATAATTTCCTTTTTCATCTCATGAACTTAATGTGTGTCTTAGGGTTACATTGTAGGGAGAAATTAGATGCCAGTCACTCTCAAGGGGCAAAAGGCTGTGGAAATGAAACTACTATTGCTAATAATTATTCCTATGAACACTACCAAAATTGAATATTGAGAACTATTTATGATTGAAATTTTCAGAACTCTCCAGTTAATCACTATTAAGACTACTAATAATAAACACAAACAAACCTGAGCTGAATTCTGCTCCTTTTCCTCAAACACATTTGGATGCTTTCAACATAAAAGGAAACATTTCCAGTCAAATTTTCTGATTTAAAATATTTCTTCTGTGTCCCACACAGAAATATCTTCTCTGTTGTTTCCTCATCAGCCATGTTTTGTTATCATGATTATACTCAATGATTTTGATTAACCATCATTGAGGAAACACAATGTAAATTGTCTTTGATTTTCAATACTTTTGTCAGAGTAACCATAAAATCAGCCTGAGCATTTGTCTTACATAATTTGGAATTTACAGAACAAAAGTAACCGACAAACACAAACAATACACAATGGCTTTTACAAACAATATTGACAAATCAAAAAGAAAACAGGTGATGAGAGCAGAGAAACTTAACAGTTGGTAAGTATTTTTCTGATATAAAGTCAAATTCCTTAAAATAGGATCTACAAAGAAATCCATAAAGGCTAGATAATTAAAATAAAAATCAGATGTGGTATTGTACCTCAACCTTCCCATTAATTCAAATTTAAGGTAGAATTTCCAAGAGAAGACCTGTGTCTGTTTCTCATGTACAACTAACTTTTCCTGGATACTTCAAACTTGCAATCTGAGATCTTGCTTCAACTTATTTAAAAGAAATGAATAGAAGCTAAAAGAATCACTCAAGATCTTGAGTGTCAATACATTTAAAAATCCTTTACTTACATCTTTCATGAACCCTTTACTGATCCTTAGGATTTTTGCCATTAGGATTGGATCAGTGGACAAATGAGGGCCCAGATGAAGCAACATGGAAAACACATAGTCTGGAAGATCAGTGAACACTTTGCACTGTGGAGGCCCTCCTGGAACAGGTGCATAAGGTCGTCCTCTAGCTGCCTTGGAAGCATGTCTGAAGAAAGATCAAGTCTCTGTCAACAACTCTTAAAAACCAGCAAAATTAAGAAGCGTTTAAAGATTCAAATCCTTAAGAAAAGTTGCAGGGAAACTTGATTGTTTGATTTTTATATATAATCACATGGGCCCTCAGGCAATTAAGGATTACTTTCATGCATATTTTCAAAGTTTTCCCAAACATGCCCATGTCGCAAAGGGATGAAGGCAAAGTGCTCTCATGATTAAGAAAAAAATGCCCTCTGTCTCAGCTAATAAGCATTCAGTAACTTTGCCCTGCATGTGATAGACAATCAAACACACAAGAGAGGAACCATACTCTAAATAGCTTTTAACTCACCTTCGATACAGAGGTTCAATGGTTGTATGAATAAGCTTGCATAATCCCTTGGCTATGGGGGGATGGGACACAGCAGCAAACTGAGGTAATCTGTCCAGAATTGAACAAGCATTATTCCACGCACCTACCATCAACAGTGCTTCACACAAACCAAACTTCTGATTATCTGGAACCTGGTGAATTTAAAGATCTGGATAAATGACAATAACCCAATACAATATAAAATATTATTCTTTTATCTTCCTTAACAAGAGTAAAAAAACATACAATTGTAGGTTTATCATTTTCTTTATTTTCCTTGTTGCCTTCTTCATTATTTGCTGCAGCAATTTCCTGCAATAAAAAATACATAGCATCAAATGTACATGTGAGTATTGCAGATAAAAAACCTAATTAACATATTTGGAAAGACACATCTATGAAAGATAAATTCTCCCATAAAGCTTCCATAAATTCCCTTCATAACTACAGCTGTAGTTATGAGAGTTTGGTGTTTTGACCAGACAAAACCATTCACATGATACATCTCTGTTCTCTCTTTACCTTCTTCCTGGATATTATTATGAAATTGTGGGGAGAAAATACATATCAATAGCTTCTCGAAGTTTACATGTAAGGATATAGGCTCTAAGTGTACAACATAAGAACAGGTCCCATGTCTGCAAACAACCCATTGTACTCCATCTATCATCTAGTACAGCATTCCATACACAGGCACACTGGAAATTCAAAATTGAGAAAGACTTACTGCTAAGACAGCCATGTTCATCTTCCTTGCTTCCTGTTTGGCTTCATCCATTCTTGTTGTGTTGCTGGTGACAATGTCTGCATCTGAGGGACTGAGCTGAAAAAAGAAAAATGAACTTCTAACATCTATTTACTTGCAAGAGCTCTACATAACTACTCCCTGGAAATGCGAAGTAAAGCTAAAGTGATCCCCTATGAACCATGTCTGGTAGCTGTCAAATTAAAAAAAGCATGGGACATCCTTGAGCTAGCCCCTTGACTTCCATAAGCAACACCCTTCAATGAGCACCCATTCAATACTTTAACTGAATAAGCAGACCTTATATCTGCCAAAACTTTAAAACAAGAGCTCCCCCTACCCCTCCTTAAACCGGCACCTCCCTCCTTCCCAGAGTATTATTGCATTGGTCATGTCTAATCTATTTTGTCCAACTTTGCACCTGTAGTCATGTGCCATACATGGTTCAGTGATTGACCACATTAAGTTTGCAAACACTAACATGAGTACCATCTTTGCAGCTATTTAACAGGCCAGTCAAATTTGGCCACAATTGGGGAAAAGTGAGCACACCTCACTTTCCCTTTTGTAGATGAAATAGTGTTTAAAAAAAAAAAAAAAAAAAAAAAGGTAAAAAGACACTTAAAATTAAGTCATACTTTTCTCTTGTATGTTGTTGGGTTTTGTTTTTACTTACATAAAGATAGAGGTCATCCAAGTTGAGTAGACCATGCTTTATAAGCAGAGCTGTCAAATGGAAAAGTGACGGAGGGGTGGGCAAGTCAGGCTGCTCCTAAAACAAAAGAACGTCACAAAAACAATATTAGAGAAAAATTCCCATTTCATCCTAAGAGTCAATCTTAAAACTCCTTTTCTCTCAAAAATCCATACCTTATAAAACTGGAATTTAAAGCCTATGATGTGACAGAGGGCAGTGAATTCACATTTCTCCATGTATGATTTCAAAAGGGGAAGAAAGAAGTCCTCTATATCAACGCGGCATTCAAACGAGTCCAGTAACACATCAAGAGTTTTGTTTGGATCAAGATTGAACCGCCCTGAAAAAAAAAATCATAATATTAATTGATGTCATGGTTTCAATTCAAATTTTACAAACAAGACTACAATATATGTTAACAATGATGAACATCGTCATGAAATACACAAGTTTTCATTAGCAATTAAGATAAAGTTAGGTGAGAGTATCTAGTGAAAGATGGCAGACTAGCCATCCATTTCAGACATCTTCCAGCTCTTAATGACAGCTCTGCACTTGTTTAATATCTAACAGCTATCCTGACCTATTAGAGACTTGATGTTCTCCAGAACTCTCTCACTGGTGACATGTCCACTGATTTCTTGTCCCAGTTCTGTCACCAGTTTGGCATAGCCCTCACTCTCCTCCCTCACAAGATTAAATTTCTGCTGCTTATAGCTAAGGAAATGAAAATAACAACAACAGAAGTAAAGAAATCTGCATGAAAAATACCAAACCACCAGAGTACACTGACACCTTTTAGGCCTAAAAAGAATCAGTGAGCGTCTACCAAATATCCACTTAATTGCCAGCCTCAGTTCAGATACAACATATTCTTAAAAACAACCAATAATGGTCAACTTGAAAACACTCAGCAGGGTTGTTCTCTGGCAATTGGCAATTTACAAAGTAAACATAACATTTTGCTACTCGGTGAAACCTGTAATGCACACACACCACATGGCTCACACTACCGTTGGCTTTTATCAGCCTGTCTGACAGATGCAAGTTTAGAAAGCTGCTTAACAGTGAGTGATTGCTGAGACATAAATCGAGTAAAGGGAGAGCACAGCCATGTTTCAAATATCATTCATTAAGACAAATAAAAAGTAAAGCTTATGGATACTTAAGTTTATTGGATTATGCTTGTCAATTGAAAACTACCGGTATGTTATCTTAAAAACGAACTGCTTAACCATGAAAATCAAACATTTTATAAGGATGAGAAGTTGACGTTCAGCATATACTTACAATAGTTTAGTCTTGGTCCTAACATATTTCTGATTAAAAGCCTTTGTTGACTGTATGATTCCTAGTGAGTCCAATGTCTCCACTTCAAGCCTCTCCTTGAGCAGAACTTCTGGAACCAATCCCTACAGACAGTGATGTAGATAAAAAAAAAAAAAAACATCTAGATGTGTTCAAATGACATTTACTGTAACTATATATTTTTTAATTCTTCAGTGTCATTGGAATGATCAATAATATTTTGAATTTCTCCCAAGGAAAAAGAGGTCTTCCACTATTTCAGAGTTTCTTGGTTTCTTTGTAACAATGTACAATGTAGTAATTTATCACAACAAAAAAATCAGATGATTTGGTTTTATCAACTGAGTTGACAATATAGATTAGCCACCATTAAGAGTTTCTAAAGCCTATGTTTCAAGTGTTAGCCCTCATCAGAGCTGACTAAAGGCTAATGCTCGAGGCTTCAGCTTTGAAACTCTTTAAAATAGCTAATTTACATTATCAATAATGATTATCAATAATTGTGTTCTACTACCCCACCAATGATGCACCAATGTCAGTTCCTTTAGAACCTTACCCCCTTTATTTAAAAAATTAAATTGTATTTAAGTCTTTACTTGAAATCACTGTGCTAGTGCAATCTCAATTTCTTGATGTACTGAGGGAAGCCCCCAAATTTTTCCCCTTGGATGGCCTTATATATAAGCAGCAATTTTGCTGGACATAGACCAAGAATTTCTCTACTTGCTGGCTCTAACTGACACTCCTGTTACTAGAGCAAAGAATTTCTTGAAAAACGAAAATAATTTCTTTGAGCAACATCACTGCCTTTTGGCTTCTTAACATACCACGCAAGCTCCGACCAGAGACAAGAACCTCTCCCTGCTGGGCTTGTCCTCTGTGCACTGACTCTCCACATCTATAGGATTGTGAATACACCAGGAACCATAGGATACATACAATCATGAAAACCTGTGCTCCTGACAACACTGCAGTCAGCACATGACATTGGACAGAATAATTAAACAAATTTTAACGTAAAGCAACAGCAATTAATTGGATAGAGCTTGAGTACCCAAGATACATATCAGGTCAGCTAGCAGTGATGAACATCCTGAATGGACTTCCTGAAAAATAAAAACAAAATATAAATAAAAACAATAGCCAAGGCAAAACCTTGATTATGCCAGAGCTGTTATTTAAAGCATTAACCTCATGATCTGATCATTAATTCTCCCCTATTGCTGCTGTGCATGTCCTTGTAGATTAGTTCAGAGAAATTGATGTTTGATCAAGTAACAACTTCTATTTAATAAGGTTGGGTATTCTTAATAACTGTTTGCTGGATAAAGTATTGATAGTTTAGGGAGAAATTACATGTTAATCAGTTCTTGGAGTTAGAGAGTTAAACGTAAATCAAAGTATTACCAGGTTCCTTTGTGCTCTAGTGAAGGGCTAATGCATGAAAAATGTCTGCTTTCAAAATTCTCAGACACCACTTAATCCATCAACCCCAGTGAGCGACTGGCATCTAATCTGTCCAAATGGACTAACTGCTTAATCAAACATTAAGGTCGCAAGAATGAAAGAAACAATTGCCAACTGAAGGAACTCTTGGCTTTTAACTAAATTCTCCCTGTCGATGCCATAGGAAATTTACGGAGAATATTCACTCTGAAGTTGAGGCGAAAAGGGTAAATATCTCTGTCATAAACAAAGTTTTTCACTTGCCCCTGACACAAAACCAAAAAGTACAGTTTCCTGGGAAACTAATCAATCTAAAGAGATACAAAGATGCGCTGATATTTTGTTTTGAACGCAACTAACACAATCAGAACTTAATTAGAAAAGCGCGATCGGAAAATTATGAAAACACAAGTTGTGGACCTCCAAAAGTCTTATGAACCAAAGCTGGACGTTAAATCGAAATACGCTTGAGCATAAATTCAACTCAGAATTGGATTGGAAGTAACAAATCGAACGAATAATCAAAGAATAAATGTGATCCTCACCGTGACATCTGACAGGAGCGGTATAGCATCTTCCTGTCTTAGATCCCCTTGAATAACATGGTTAAATACTTCATAGATCACGCGTTTAAGATCTAAAGTAAAAATGACAACCAATTTAGAAATCATCACAAGAATTTAAATATAACTGACAAGTTCACCTACGTACCATTCTCTCCGCATTGAAAGTTTAGTTCCAGAAGCTCTCCATCTTTGCCTCGCACGCAGTTCTTGCACAAACGAAACCTGCAAAAAAATATCAACGATTCAAACAGACTGAATATAAAATGGCATTTCAAAGGGAATGAACAGACTTACACTTCATCTTTCCCCGATTTTTCCCAATTCTTTACTAAATTGGATGGGACGACGATAGCCGCCATTTTTCCTCCACATGGCGTAAGTATCCCGGATGCTTACAACCGCAGTATGATTGCCGGCTCAGTATGAATCAGCACACTTCAACTAATTGCTTCCTACATGTATGCCTGGAGCAAGAGAGTTTATGCAGTCCTCAACTTGCCATAAGAAATTCTTTAGTTTTTTAATATGGAGATCTTACTGCAAGCATATCGCATCTGGTATTCAAGGATACAACACGAGCTTCAATCCAACCAGAAGAGCTTTAGATAGAGCAGACAATGAATTTGAACTGATCGGACCCAAAGCCTCTTTCCATGGGTCGGCCCTCAAATTGGAAGATGCTCCAAGACTTAAATTACCTGAGGTGATGTCCCGCGTAACGTTCCATGTACACTCGATCAGATCTTCTTATTTATTTAGGCCACAAATCAATCATATTGCAACTAACACCTTGCAACAGCTGTTTATTAAAGAAAAAATTATAAGTAAATCCCTTAGTCTGTAATTTTGGAAAGCGGGGAATTGAGTCTTCTTTGTGGCTAGGGTTGGAAGGGTGGGGGGGGGGGGGGCAGGGGAAGAAGATGAAATTGATGATTGCCAGTCCATTCCAAATCTTAGCAGGAAATAGTGGAACCATTACAACTAGTATATAAATAACTCTTGTTTTATTTCATGTGCCAACAGGTTGCTTTTATTGGAAGAACAAGTGTTGGTAAATCATCTCTCATAAATGCAATATTGAACAGGAAAAAGTTTGTGAAGACATCAAAGAAGCCAGTATGTTTTTTTAAACCTATTTATATATTCACTGTCTGTTTTCTGAGGGTGTTAGCATGAGTATTGATTCAGCATCTACAAAAGTAAAGGAACAATTCCACACCCTACCTTTAGTAGGTATTGCTAGCTGCTAATTAAAGAGGTCTAAATACTGTAGGCCTTGGTGGCTTCTTGTGCAATGCCTACCTCCGCTTCTGTTTCCCTACCAATCTGGAAGGAGAATCGATGCCATAGTGTGCTTCAATAAGTCATCAATGTAGAATGCGACAAGGAACCCATTGTTCTGCTTGTGTTTTTACCTCATTCCTGTCATTCATAGATCTTCCAACTATATCTAGAGGAAAAATACAGACTCAAAACAAATTATTTGAACAGCTGTTCATTGTTTTGAGCCAACTAATTTCAAGTGGCTGTTACACTTTGAAGACATCTTTTTTTTGCTATTACTTCTGTTTTAAACTTTAAATCCCTCTATTTTCAGGGACACACAAGACTTGTTAACTTTTTCAACATCAATTCAAAAATGTACCTAGTGGATCTTCCTGGCTATGGATATGTGGAGGGTCTGGGAAGCAAGCGAGGAACTGAACACTTTGTCAAAGTTGCAGAGACTTACCTGAGAGAACGAGCTGGAAAAGAGTAAGTTAAATGAGATAATTGGCATATAATATCAATTGTTGAGAATCAATGGTTCTTGGGGTTTACTGCTCTTGACCTGTGTAAACTTTGTAAGAGCAATGTGTGCTTAACAACTCATCACAAGTGGGTGAAAAAGGAACATTCAGATTTTATTAACCATTTAAACCCTTAGAGTGACCAGCATCTAGTTTCTCCCTACAATAGTACTACTGAATCATTCATTTAAGATCATGAGAATAAAGAAAATGATCATCAACTATAGGAGCTCTTGATTGTTGAACAAATTCTCCTTGACAACACCTTAGGAAATGTAGAGAGAACAGTATGGAGAATATGCATACTGATGTTAGGGTGTAAAGGGTTGAGATAATTCAAACAATGATTTGTTTCAATTTCAAAGATAGATATTAGTCTATCTTCTAAGGTGGACTCTCTGTTGAGCTTGGTCATTGCTTTCTAATTGTGCAAATGTCCAGGTTAAAATTGTCCTGTGCAGAGATAGAATAGGAAAAAAGTTTAATTTTGAGTATAACAATGATTTTAAACATCTGTTACTGACAGGAAAAACAGGTTTTCTTGTAGGGATTTGATCTTCTGGCTTCCTGAATGATTTTGCAGTCAATGCATAGATACACAGAACAACTTACCCCTTTAAGTCCCATAAGTGATTGACATTTTACTTCTCCCTATAATATCCATAGATTATCAAGCACACAGGTAATGAGAATATTCAAACTTATCAGATGAAAGTTATGTTGATCCAAAACCATATTGTAATAACTAATTTATTGGGGAATGTGTTGCAGCTAGAGGGGAAAATTAACAATCAGATCTTGGGAGCTAAAGGGTTAAACTTTAAGATATAGGTGAAATAAATCCAGCCCTCTGGTAACTTGCAATTTTATTTTCAGGTTAAGAAGTGTTTGTCTTCTGATTGATGGGAAAGTTGGGGTGAAAAAAAGTGATCTCATAGCATTTGAAATGATGGGAGAGTTTGGTGGTCCTTTTCAAGTAAGTTAGCTCACTGCTGTTTATGTAGTAGATTCAACAATGGACCAAGGATTATTTTGATTGACAGCCAAACATTTAAAGAATAAGGGTATGGCCAATGGTATTTACAGTTGTGGGAAATGGTAGTTTGTTTTATATAGTCTGTCATATTTTTAATTTTTAAATTTTCATAGCTCTTGTAACATCATTGTTTAGGTGATTTTGACAAAAATGGACAAGTTTCCCAAGCCAAGACACCAGGCAGTGATTGAAGAAGTCTACAAAATCAAAGAAAAGTTTTCACTAGACAATTGCTTTCCTCATGTATTTGCTGTAAGGTGAGATGACATATGAAAAAAAGACAATTACTGCAGTGGTAAGATGTTGGAAGGTTGTGCTGTTGCCTTTAGAGTTTAAGTAGGAGTCATCAGTAGATGAGCTACAAGAGGCAAATCTGCTTTTTATTTTTTTGGTTCTGCTGTCTTCATTTTCATGAAACTCATGCAACAGAACAGTAATGAAAACAAATGATTATATCATAAGCAAGTAGGTTGACTTGGTTTACCACTCTCTTATGAAAGTCTGTTTGTGGGATTAAAGTGTTTTTGCAGAATAAAAGTTTTTTTGAATAGAATGGAAATCTTTTTGCAGACAATCTAGATTTCTGAAACCAGAGCCATCGAGCATCCACCACCTCTTTTTAGAGCTCATTTTTACAAGTAGGCAACCAGTCATTTGCAGACACAACTCCATAGATCAGGGAAGTGAATTAACCCTTCAAATCTTAAGAGTAACCAGCATCTACTTTCTCCTTACAGTGACACTGCCAAATTGTTAATTTTGATCATGAGAATAAAGGAAATGATCTGCAACCTAAGAAGCTTGGATTGCAACATGAATTATTCTTTGCAATTAAAGGAAATTTAAGAGAGGAGTATGGAGAATTTAGATACTGAAGTTAAGGTGTAGAAGATTAACAACTTCCAATTTATTTTTCAGTTCTACAGAAAAAACAGGATTATCAGAATTGAGATATTTCATCAGTCTAAATGTGGGCTTAAAAAATAGCCAAAATTGGTGAACAAAACCAAGCCAATGAATGGAGGACTATCAGATGTACCTGTCAGAGGAGCAATCTTCTATTCAGGAAGTTGTTATATCGAAAAAGTGCGTCATCCATAGAGACATAATAAAATAGGGCTTAATGAGGATTAAAGCTGAGCCACCACATGCTCTTAGGTTACAATGAGGAAAAGTAAAAGGAAGCAGCGCATTGAAATATTTGTACGCCAGTGGATGAATAATTTAGGGATGAACAAAAGGGATAATCTTAAAAGGGGTATCCCGTTGAGTGTAGCTTGCAGAACATGTGCCATTTTTTTGCGGTTTTTTTTTTTTTCAGGCAAGTGGAAGCGAGTGCGAGCCGAGTGTCTCGCTTCCCGCACACATCTCTAACTGGCCCCATCTCGCCTGAAAAACGCAAAAACACGGCCCCTGTTCAGGAGGCGAACCGAAACGGGCTTACAAAAAGACAAAGGTTTTATGCACCAAAAATTGGTTCATAATTTCATCATAAGAAAAAAACAAAAGCACTGCACGAATAGTTCTCGTCAAAGCCTCGAAAATAATATCAGTGAGAATAATCAAGGCTCGTTAAACACATTCCGTACAAAACATACTTTAATCAGCCTTCGTTAACGGTGGCGCTCATTTTCTACTAATATAACTTTGTTGTTGTATTTTGCGAGTGGAAGTCATCTTAATAATACCAGATTAAGATCGTATAAAAACGAACCCAGGTTGGTCCCCAGGTTAATGTCCTCCGTCGATTAAAAAAAACAAAAATAAAGAACAATTACAGATACTAAAGGACTATGACCAATGAAAACGTTGAGAATTAGTAACACGAGAGAGATATAACGTAATAATGAAAACGTATGGGAAAAGAGCTTTAAAACCCTTGAAAATCATTATTGAAGTTTTCAATAGATAAATACTGTCCTTATTTCGTCTTCACAGAAAACTCAATAAAGTTATTAAAAAAAACTCTGAACTCGTCTAAAAGCATCTTCTGCATGTAACATGTCTTTCTGAGTCAAACCTCTTTCTCTCAAACAATCAACTAAAAACACGCTACTGCTATATACACCTTCCACTCACACTTGGATTGATAATTTCAAGCCTTATTTCAATAAATAAATAAAATGTTCCCTAAAAAATAACGTCTTCTCTCTCTCTCTATCAAACGTACTCTTCGTCCTTGTTCTTTCCAACATTCGTAGAATCTTTCAGTTGTGCAATGTCTTTATACACTCCTCGAAGATTGTGATACCTCAATCCCCAGTTCAACACATCGTCCCAGTTGAATAAGTCTTTCTTGCTATTCGTTGGTTTATTATTTAAAGCGTTTGGTAAAATTTCATCATCACTCAGATTTAAAGTACTTAACGATCCTCGGTTTGACGCTCGTCCCTCGTTCGGCTTTCTCCTCGGAGTACTCTCGTTCTCCTTCGCATCTCCATTGACCAGCTTAGAGAATATCATACTACCTCGTTCATTCTCATCTCGGCTAGGTTCATCGTTGTCGTATTCAAACTCGCTACACGTAAAAGTATCATCGGAACTCTCACTTGAAGTGTCGGGAACTTCGAGAACGCTCGACAACTTACCGATTGTCGGGGCGTCTTCGTCACTAACTGAGGACACTGCATCAAGTAAGCTTCCCGATGGTGCTTGCTTTCGAAGTCTCTCGATCTCTACTGCTGATAATCCCCGTGGCTCTTGGCGGTTCAACGAATGGTCTTTGAAAGTATTAGGATCATATTGGTAAGACACTTCACTATAGCCGAGGCTCGCTACTTCAATATCGTAGTGTTCAAGTCTTTCAGAGTTGTTATCGTCCGACCTGTGACCGGCATCGGAGAGGTCCGCAGGTTCGTCGCTGCTCGAAGAACCCAGCGAACCTTTCCGAAAGCGTCTCGAAGATTTCGTTGGCTGTGTAGTTGGCACGCGCAATCTCGGATCCAGGATACTTCTGGATAGCGGTTGCCGCTTGTCCGTGCCATGCCTAAAGTGAGGGTTCGGAATTTTCCGCTCGCGATTCCTTGATCGAATATTTGTCGGTGCCGACCGTAAGAGCTCCTTTTCCAATGGCGTACTTCGATGATTAGGGGTTCGTGACAGCCTTGAGATATCTCCTAGATCAGCAGGCACCTCCTTCAAGGCCACGTCATTGCGCATGATAAATTCCCCGTCGGATTCAGAAAATCCTGGGTCGATTTTCTCCTGGGATCTCGTAAGTTTGATCTGATAATCCTCAGGGGCTCCGACGTTGTGTATCACAATGTCCTTGCCATTCTGAAGGGTAGCCGGTCGCAAATCAGTCAACGACTTCTGACTCGGATTACGAATGACTACACCGCTGTCATCGCTGCTGTGCGAGGGAGATGTTCTCTGGGAAGCATCCTGCACATCTGCAGCCACTTCAGCCCCGGTGACAGCCGCGTCAAAACCCTCTGCTACCGTCTTGTCGTTAGCCTTTTGTCGCCGTCGATACCGACGAGCTAAAATCACTGCTACAATGATAAGTATTACCAACACTGCAAAAAAAGCTATAGCTGCGATAACTCCAGTGCTTAGCGACTTGTCATCACCATCTCTGCCTCTTTCACCTGGGGTTGCAGTGCAAGCTCCGATCTCTCCGTTGCACATACAAGTGTAGTTACCGTCCTTCTGCGGCTGGCAGGTCCCATTCCCCACGCACGGATTCGGTTTACACTGCTTGTCGCTGATACAGGTTGCTAGTTCCCATTCTTCGAAGCAGTAAGGTTTACTGGGGTCTGTGCAGATGACAGAGGAGCAGAAACCGCCGCCATCACACCCCTCGCCGACTGAACCGCCTTGAGAAGAAATTGCAGCGAACTTGTTGGGTCCCGAGAACGACACGTGTAAACCGTCGATGTTTAAATCTTCCATGCAACCGGAGAAATTTGCCAAGTTCAAGCCCGACATAGACGAATCGTAACCACCAAGGAACCAGATCCTTATGTTCTTACCAAGAAAATCGTGTGCTGAACTTTCGAATGACTTTGGATGAATATTACCGTCTAGCGTGACCGTCACGCTCTTATCAACATGAAGGACAGTAACATTATGCCATTCGCCATCAGAAACAGTGGAAGATTTGACTTCAAAGCTTGCGATGTTACCCCCGTTTCCGAAGCTGTACTTGAGATTTCCAGATTTAATCTTCAAGAAAGTAACAAAAAACATCGGCGTTAATAAGGGCTGAGTGTTTTCAAGCAAGAAGTAAACAAAGCAATGCTGTACTTTGCTAAAAAAAATTACTGCAGGGACGCCGCCATTTATAAAAAAAAACGTAGTACCGTGGAAGAACTCGCAAACCTATAACTCACGATCTTCAAACTGCTGCCTTCCATGTAAAAACACAACCAGAAGCTATGCGAAACAGTGGGAACGCAGTCAATTGCCAGCATGGGAGGATACCGGAAAAGTGATTTCAAACGAGCTAATTAGTAATGTCATGTCACAAATTGAGTCAAAAAGCCCCCACCCCCTCAGTCCCCTAGGGGTTAAAAAGGAAACTTATTATTAGTTAAAAAACTGATTAGTAACTCTACAGAGGTACGAAAGAACTTTATTGCGAACTACGGACAAAGAAATTTAAACGGCAACAAGCGCATAACAGTGTATGGCATAGGTGTAGGCGGCTTTTACGCTAATTGGAGTTAGGTACCTTGTCAGAAAGTTCTCATTCAATGGGGAAAAATAAAAAAAATGTTCAATCAAAGTCATTGCCGATAGAAAATTAGCTTACCTCCAACACAGTGTAGCCAGAGGACACAGTCGTGGTTGAATCACTGGCGAGAAGGAGAAGGCTGTTCATGTTCCGAGTGCGGAATCTGAATGAAAACTGTTCCTGGTTGGAGGACACTGTTCTTCTTCTCCGTGAGGAGATTCCTTCTTTTTCTTTTCGCTGCTGCTCGCGACGGTAACTGTCCTTAAACTGCAGCACTAGGAAGCTATCCGAGCTAAATTTCACTGGTTGTACCACTGTAATAAAGAAGAAAAACGAACAATTGAAATCGATAAACAATGAACTAACAATAACTTTTCCTTTCTCTCACTGCCTTGCGAAAATATTTCCACAATTGTGTCGGATTGTAGTTCACGAATAATCGCCAGGATGAACTGGGTTTCCAATAAATGTAAAGAAAGCCCCTACCATACAATGAGGCTTAGCCCTAGAGAGGCACTGAAAATGGTAGCGTAGGAGACGAAAACTAAGAAAATACTAACCACTCAAAAATTCACATTTTTTTGTGTTTTCGTTACTTGCGTAATAAGAGATTCTTTGCCAGAACAATCACACCAACCTTTTTCGCAGTTCCTTCCACTAAATCCTTTCGGACATTCACACACGTACTCAAACCAATAATCAACACACGTCCCCCCATTCTCGCATGGGTTTGCAGCACACTGGTCTAACCGCGGACAGCTGTCAATGATGCCATCGGACTCCGTGGCAGCACTTGGCTCCAGTTTCTTGCCGTTGATGAACACATTCCGCATACAGCCAAGAAAATCATCAGTCTGAATGTGTTTGCCCGGGTGATCCAGGGACTGATCGAAGTCCTTTATACCACCAAGAAACAACGGCGAGTTGTTCAAGTCTAGTTTCCTTCGAGGCAAAAAGATCACTAGTTAAAATCCGATAAAAATGTCTGCAATTAAGCCAAATGACCTTCCAACCGCAGTTTATCCTGGTTTCTGTAACAAGGAGCAACTAAGAATATTAATGCTCCCCCCTGGATGCCACTCCACCGCAGGTTACCCCCACCCCTCCCCCTGTATTTTGTCAGGCTGCTCTAACATTTTGCTGGTACCCAGTTACACTCCTGCGCGGAGGGAGGCACTGTAATAGTTAACTGTTTTCCCAAATAACAAAACACCATGACCAAGCCAGATCTTGAACCTTGAACTCTCGACTCGGAGTCCATACCGCTGACCGACAGGCCATTGCGTTTATGACGAGCATTCGCTAAGCTTGTGGCCAAATATATTCTCAGAGATTAACTTAAATCTTCAATAAGCACCGCATGTTCGTACAATCTCTTTCTAAGAAATTTTTCCTTTAGAAATACTTACTCTAGTTGTCCATCGGAAACCACGGACACTGTGCGGGACGAATCAACAGTGACTTTACCTTCCTAGATGGGTTTAAACAAATGTCGGTTTAAAAATGTTAACTACAACGCAAACACACAAGAAGAATGAGCGCGCGAGGAGTGTTTCTTTGTCTCCTGTAGAATCACGAATTTTTCGCGCTTCTTAAAAAGAGTTCTTTTATAATTATCATACTGACACCATCAGGTGATCTGCGTATAGATTTTTCTCTGAATGGTGAAATTCGTTTCGCACACAATGTTGGAAATGAAAAAGGCAAACTGTGGTAGTTCGCAGGTCCAACACTAAAACATAATTTCTCTTGACTGATCGCCACATATTGACAATAAATTAGTGCTGAGACTTTGTCATCTCATCAGCCATACGTCTTGGGGTCTTAGTTGATTATTTGGGTTATTCTCAGCACATGTCTTCGGTTCAATGTACTGGTATAGTGAGGAGAAAGTATATTTTGAGCACTCAAGCAACCGCCACATACCTTCCTGTTTCTTATAATTGTGACTGTGTGCCATTGTCCGTCGTCCACAGACTGACCAGCTTCCACCACAACTGCGCTCCTGGAATACCCGAGATTAAACGACATCTGTATCTTACCACGGAGAATCTGTATGGCTATGAAATCGGAATCCAAGCGGTACTTTCCGTCCGAGTTGTAGAGTAACAGCCCTTCGCTCTTGGAGGTAGAAAACTCAATAGTGATGTTATTAAACTTTCCTTGCTGTTGGCTGCTAAGGGTTGGCAGTTTTAAATACGACACAGATTGAAAGCCAATACAGGGGCACCAACAAGCCTTCCCAGAGGCGCACGTGCACTTAGGCGGGGACCAACTTGAAGGCGAGGACACTCGACAGAAATCGTACCCAGACGAACAGTTCTTTCCCAAGTAACCAGGCTTACAATGGCACTGGTAACTTCCAGCCAGGTTTTCGCAGTGTCCGTTGTTCTTGCACGGCTTATTGGCACACTCATTGATGTCACTGGCGCAAGTGGGTCCATTAAATCCAGCTGGACACAAACATTCGAACGAGTGGTCCCTATCCAAGCAGGTAGCTCCATTCTTGCATGGTTTGGAGCTGCAGCCTTTCACGCTGATCTCACACCTCTCTCCTTCGTAACCCGGTTTGCACACGCAGGTAAAGCGCCAGTCATAATCCACAGACAAGAACACCACAGGCACTGAGGTCAATGTGCTCGTTGTTCCTCGAATTCGAATGTAACTTGTGCACTCGCCGCCATTTTGGCATGGACTGTGAGCAGTGCAGGGAGTGTAGTCGACCTGTTTGATTTGTACTTTACCATTTCTCTCTATATCAGGTTTGTTTTGGCTTAGCAGGTCAGAGAGAGTCTCTCGTACCATGTACAGACCGCCATGTGCTTTTTTCACAGCAATCGACAAATCGACAAAATCGCCTGCAATTGACTTCACACTGAATAGCTGAGAGACATGGCCTGCTGGAAGAATGCGGTTGATGGCATCAATGAACTTCTGATAGGATTGTGCAAGGAAAGTTTCTGGAGATGAATTCATCACTCGCACCGTTACACTGTTGTTGATGGTTAACGAGTTGTAGGCGACAAAACGCACTTTAACATTGTATTCAACAGCAGATCTTCCATCAGATCCGTTCACCATTATGTCCAGTTCAGCACTTCCGTCGTATCTCTTGTTTGTACTCAATATACAGCTTCCCGGAGTGAATCTAAACAATCCTTCGCTATCCCGGATGATCTTGCAGGTCAGTTTGTCGTCAACATCCGGGTCATTAGGTGGGACGTTAGCTACTAGCCCCGATGCAAAGCTGTTAAAGCTATTCACATGCACCACACGTGAGGTTGCTTGGGGTGGATTGTCATTCACATCCTGGACAAGCATCTGACAGTGTGACACAGCCTGGAGCCTCGGAGAGCCACTTTCCGTGATCCTGATCGACAAATTGTAGGAAGAAATCTTTTCGCGGTCCAGCTCAGCTGTGGTTGTGATCTCACCACTACTACTGCTCACCTGGAACTTTCCATAGTCAGCACCATTGATAGCAAAAGCGTATGGTCCTCGATTTGGAGCAATATCTCGATCGTGAGCCTGCAGTGTCACCACTGTGGTACCAGCGGGTTGGTTTTCCTTGATCATACCCGTGCAGTTTGAAAATAAGCGTGGCGCATTATCGTTGATGTCATCAACCTTGACATTGACAGTAGCGTTGCCTGACATGGGCGGCCGCCCTTGGTCTGTAGCACTTACAGTCAAACGGTAGTGAGAAATAGTTTCTCTGTCTAACTTCCTTGCTGTTGTTATCGCACCAGTGGTTTTATCGATTTCAAAAGCATTTCCAGTATTACCAGCCACAATTCCATATGTTATCCCTTTCGGCTGCTTGGTTATATCATCGTCTACAGCAGTGACATTGGTAACAAGTTGACCGGCAGTTTGTTCTTCCCTCACTCGGGCGTTATATACAATTTGCAGAAACCGGGGAGCATCATTAGCGTCCGTGACAGTTACGATTACAGTTGACAGATCGCTGGTATTAGGTGTCACATTCGTTTGTAACGCGTTCTTGACGAGAATACGAAGGGTGACGACACCAGCTTTCTCATTGTCCAAGCCTCCTGAGACACTTAAAACCCCGGTTGATCTGTCGAGCTTGAATCCCTGGTCTTTACTTTCACCGACCAGTAGAAACACAATTTCACCATCGGGTCCTTTGTCCAGGTCAGTGGCGTATATCTGTGTCACAGACTGCCCAACCGGTGCGTTCTCGGCCACAGAAGCCGTAAACAATGACTTGTTAAACTTGGGTGTGAATTCATTAACACTAGTGACGTGAATGAAAACTTTGGCCATTGGTTGTGAGATTAATGATGGTGTACCCCGATCTTTGGCCATGATGGTCAACTCGTACAGCCGTTGCACTTCATAGTCGAAGATAACCTTGCTCTTTATTTCCCCGCTTCCTGAATTTATTTCAAACGAGCCCAGTAATGCGGTGTTGGAGATGCTGTACTCGACCTGTCCGCTGTCACCAGTGTCAGGATCTCGTGCCGTAACAGTAATTATCAGCTTTCCAGGAGCTGTATTCTCGGGTATATATCCGTGGTATTCCTCAGGTGCGAAGACTGGTCGGTTATCATTTGCGTCTAAGATTGTTATTTGAACAGTGTGCTTGTCTGTGCGGGCAATTTTCCCTCCGTCAGAAGCCACAACCGAAAGTAAAAATGTTTTGTGAACTTCATAATCCAGCGTCTTAATCACATAGATTGACCCGTTCTTACGACCAATTCCAAAGAATCCCGGCGGATTACTGCTATCGATGTGATAGGATACTTGACCATTCGTTCCGGTATCCTGGTCTTTGGCTTCAACTTTGACAACTTCATCCCCAACAGCCTTTGTTTCCGATATGGAAAGAACAGTCTGGCCAGGTGAAAATTTTGGAGCGAAGGCATTGACTTCGACAACTTCCACGTAGACGTTGGTAAAACTTTCCTGAACTGGCTTTCCTAAGTCTTGAGCTCTAACCCTTACGTGGTATAAACCTAGGACATTTAACGTTCCACCCACGGTAACATTCCCACTATCTGCATCTATGTTGAATAATGATGTACCGTTTCCACTGACTGCCTCGTAACGTACACGCGCATTGGCACCGTCATCCCGATTATCGACCGCTTGCACCTGACCAACCGTCTCGCCGGCCGTTGAACGAACAACGGCGAATAACACATACGATGAAGACTCGAACACCGGAGCATGGTCATTGATATCGGTCACCTCGATCACAACATTAACTGTTTTCTCGTGGAATGGCGTATACGGATTCCATGCTTTCACTGTCAAATTATAGAAGTTATTATTTCCAGAAGCACTTGGCTTGTGGTATATTAGTTCTCTGTAAAGGCGAAGAACACCCGTCTGGCGGTCAATTGTGAATGCATCGCTTGCAGGTGACGGAAGAATCGAGTACAAAATCTCAGCGTTGGTGCCTAAGTCGTCATCAGTTGCACTCACATTCAAAGCCGGTGCTCCAACTGCAAACTTTTCGGGGATTTGGTGTGTCACAGGATCTGAGATGAATCTTGGAGGATTGTCATTTACATCTAAAACAGTCACAGTGAAGTTGGACATGGTTATGTGTTGTGAGTCACTCACTCTGACTTGTAGAGTGTAGTGGGATTGTTTCTCCCGATCTAAATTCTTGCCCAGAGTCAATCTACCGCTGTATGTATCAAGACCAAAAGTATTGCCTGGATTTCCACCGGCAGTGAATCTAAACTGCAAACGAGTGCTGACCTGAGTGGTGTCGGCATCGTGAGCCTTAAGCAATGCCACCAAGCTTCCTACAGTGGTATTCTCGTAAACAGATGCAGTCAGAGGATCTTCAAAAAGAGGGATGTTGTCATTAATATCTTGTACGTTAATTATCACAGCGGCTTCGCTTGCCAAGGATTTGTTTGCCACGTCTTCAGCGCGAACCATAAAAGTGTATGAAGAGATATTTTCACGATCGAGTTGGATTTTAGTGGAGACACGCCCGTTCTTGGCTGAAATTTTAAAAGCTGAACTAGCCTGCATGCTACCCGGGACCAATTTATATTCCACCTTGGCAAAAGCCAAGGAATCTGCATCAGAGGCCGATACCCACAGCACTGTTGTATTTATTGGAAGTTCCTCGCGAATGTCCGCTCGATAAATGTTCTTGCTGAACACTGGGAGGTTGTCATTTTCGTCTGCGACATTTACGTGAATTTTCACAAAACCTGAAAGTGGTTGGCTGCCAGATGCCTTTGCACCGACGATCAAAGTGTAGTTTGTCCGTTCCTCGTAATCCAAAGGTGACTTGATGGTTACGTCTCCACCAAGTTTGCCAACTTCAAAAGCATCTCCAATGTTCCCTGCGGCGATAAAATACATGATGTGACCGGTGGCATTTACAGTTACCAATTTAGTGCCCACTGGTGCATGCTCAGAGACTGTTATCGTCTGGTCCAGGTGTTGAAATACTGGTATTGTTCCTGTCGCCACATCAATTTGGACTTTAGTAGACGCAGAGCGTTGGGGAGCGTTGACATTAGTAGCTTTTATACCAAAGGTATATGAAGAAGGACTTTGGGGAACGTTTTGAGCCACAGAGACAATACCTGTCTTGGGTGCGAGATTGAAGACCTGAGAAAAACCACTCGTTATCGTGTACTCTGTTTCCGCGTTAGGGCCTATATCTTGATCCGTAGCAGACACCATCATGATGAAAGTACCTGGAGGGGCTGCTGGTGCTACTGTAGCGGTGTACAGATTGGAATCAAATATTGGATCATTGTCGTTCTCATCTTCAACGGTAAGATGTAACCACGCTTTCCCTTCTCGACTTGCAATCCCTCCATCAGTGGCGAGCACTTCGAGCTCAAACTCTGGGTTAAGTTCACGATTGAGGCGAGCGGTGGGTTTGGTTGTTATTTCCCCAGTATCACGGTCAATCTCAAACCACCCAAAACTCTTGGACAGAGAGTATGTAATTTTTCCGTTGATACCCGTATCAGCATCCGTTGCAGTCACTTGGAACACACTTGTACCTGCGGGAGCATTTTCTTTCACTGAAGCTCTCAGTTTGTCGGGACTAAACACGGGAGAATTGTCATTTTCGTCATCCACTTTTACGATGAGTTCAGTCTCTCCTACCCGGGAAGGAGACCCTCCATCTTTAGCCTGGACCCTCAGTTTATACTCTTCCTGTTCCTCTCTATCCAAAGAGACCCTGAGTCCTATTTGGCCAGTGTTGCTGTTGACAGTAAAGACACCACGTTCGTTACCTTGGACGATACTGTAAGTTACACTGCCGTCTCTGCCTTCGTCATTGTCCACTGCCCTTAAAATGATTACATTGCTTTGTAGCTGGTTTTCAGTAACATGTCTCGTGTAAGAAGGTTCAGAGAAGGTGGGCGTGTTGTCATTGACGTCGCGCAAGAAGATCGTCAAATCTCGGTCTGCAAACATGGACGGCACTCCTCGATCAGACGCTCGCACAACAACTGTGTAATTGGGTGTGGTCTCTCTATCCAGGGACCGAATGGTGCGGAGGATCCCATTTCTGGGATTTATCTCAAAGCTTCCATCTCCACGTCCTGCCACGACACTGAACGTCACTTCTGCATTGCTTCCTTCGTCGTCATCTGTGGCTGAAAAGCGGGCAACTTCACTTCCTATTGAAATGTTCTCATAAACATGCACTTCAGGTGGACTAGGCTTAAAGACCGGTGCATGATCATTGTAGTCATCAACTATCACAGTCATCTCAAATTCTGCGCGCTTTGCTGGAACACCCATGTCAGTTGCAACCAATTTTATTACGTATTCCTCTTGAATTTCGCGATCCAACATTCCAGCGACTCGCAGCACACCATCACTCGAACCTATAGTAAAGGGAACCAGACCATTATTGGCGAGACTGAAGCTAACCTCGCTATTACTTCCAGCGTCCAGATCGACTACGAGAACAGTTGTGACAACATCACCCGTTGAAGCATGCTCAGACACATGACTGATATTACCGGATATAAAGTAAGGGATGTTGTCGTTGATATCACCAATATCCACCGTCACGGTAGCTGTGCTGGAAAGTTGTGCCGAAATTGGAACTGCTTTGTCTCTGGCCAGGATGGTGAGAAAGTAAGAGCTCTTCTTTTCACGGTCGAATTCTTTAAGGTTGTAGATAGTGCCATTGGGATGAATAGAAAAGGTGCGGTCATCATCTCCTGACAGAATTGTGTATGTAAGAAGTGCATTGGAGCCAAAATCTTTATCAGTAGCTGTAACAGTCAAAATATTGCAGTGGATTCCAGTAGCTTCTGAGACACTCACAGAATACGAACTTGGATTAAATTGTGGAGCATTGTCATTTTTGTCCAGGATATTCACATAAACTTCAGTGTAAGCAAACAAAGATGGGTCACCCTGATCACTAGCTGAAATATTCAGGATATAGATTTCAACTTCTTCTCTGTCAAGCCATTTTGCAACCTTTAAATTGCCACTGATTGGCTCCACTGAAAACACATCCTTGTGGTTACCTGTTAAGCTGTATCTGATTCTCCCATTTGATCCACTGTCACGGTCTGAGGCGCTGACTGTCCCAAAGATTATGCCAACCGCCGTCCCTTCCTGAACATTAAATGAATAGAAAGGACGGGAAAACTGTGGTGCATAGTTGTTAGCAGGAAGGACTGTCACTACAACACTGCAGCTTGAGAACCGTTTAGGTGATCCACCATCTGTTGCATTCACAGCTAACCTGTACACAGCTTTGGAACTCTGGTTAAGTAGTCTAACGGCGGTTAGAACACCAGTTAAGCCATTTATCTGAAATACATTACCATCATTACCACTAACGATGGAATACGTAACCTTCGCATTTGAGCCAACATCTTCGTCGAGAGCAAAAACAGTAGTAACACTGACACCCGGTGATGTGTATGCCTTTACACTTGATCTGTAAACATTTGACACAAATACAGGGCTGTTGTCATTAGTATCATTCAGATAAATGTCAACTGTGACATTTCCAGTCTTAGGGTTTTGTCCCGTCAAATCAACTACATATACAGTCAGCGAAAAAAGCGAGGTAGAAAAACTCTCACGATCAAGCTCGAAGACAGTTGTGATTTCGCCATTGTCAGGATTTAAGAGAAATGAACCATTGCTGGAGTCAGAGGTGATGTAGTACTTGATCTGTGATCCAGGAGCAACTGCTTTGACTTTAGTCACAGATGTCCCATTGCTGGCATTTTCTAACACAGAGGTGCTATAGACTGCCTGGCTGAAGGCAAGGTTACTGTTTGGTCCTCCTTCCTTGAACACTGTTACTACAGCATCTGTGCTACGAGATGGTGATCCACCATCTGTTGCTGTTACTGTAAAGTGGAACACATTCTTTGAAGGTAACCTAGATCTCATGGATAACTTTCCTGTGGTGATATTCACTTGGAAAATATTGTCGACATCTTGCGTGATTTTGTAGGTCACCAAACCATTTGTTCCAGAATCCTTATCATAGGCTGACAGAGTTGCTATCACATCATTGGGAGCTTCATCACCCTTCACTACAACAGCTGGTGCAGTCACAAACCTGGGATTATTGTCATTCACATCCTCTACAACAACAGTGACCTCTTTCGTTGCAGAAAGCTGCATCGGAGCACTTGCATTATCTATTGCCCTGATTACAAGTTTGTAGAGGCTGGTGTGTTCACGGTCAAGTTCTCGTTTTGTGGTAATCACACAAGTGTACGGGTCTATCTCAAATGCCATTTCTTCTGTAGGTGTTTGGCTATCAATGCTGAATGTTATGCGGCCACGTTCCCCACTGTCCTCATCAGTTGCTGAGCACTGTCCAATCTGCTCCCCAGCATTGACATTTTCTTGAACTCTGATAGTATTTATTTTATCAACAAACACAGGAGCTTCATTGTCATCAAGGACATTCACTGAAATTTTTGACATTGCAGACTGGGGTGGATTCCCACGATCAACTGCCGTAATGTTCAGGGTGTAACTCCTGGTTCTTTCAAAGTTCAGAGACTTAGTAAGAAACAACTCCCCTGTCAAGTGGTTGATATCAAAGACAGCCTCTAAATTCCCAGAAGCAATGGCGTAGGCAATCTCAGAGTTGACCCCTATATCTCTATCTGTTGCCTGAACAACGGCTATTTGAGAAGATACGGGCAAACTCTCAGAAACATTCACTGTGGCAAACTCCTCCGTGAAGTTGGGCTTGTTGTCATTAGCATCACCAACAATAACTTCAAGATACTTTTGAGAGAACAAGGAGGCATCTGCAATATCTGTGGCCTGCACAGTTAGACTGTAATGATCCATCTTTTCTCTGTCAAGTGAGCTGTTAAGGAATAGATTCCCACTAAGTGGGTCGATCCAAAACACTTCGGATTTGGGTTCATCCACAATAGAGAAATTAAACTTAGCATTATCTCCTTCATCAGGGTCAGAAGCTATCACTCTGTAAACAACTCCTAATCCAGAAAACTCTTGGACTGTGATATAAGCCACTGAACGGCGAAACTCTGGAGGACTATCATTCTGGTCCTTAACAGTCACAACCACTACTGCAGAATCTTGCTTGAGTGATGTGTCACTGTATTCTGCCTTTACCAGGAAAGTCAACACATTCCTTCCACTTTGAGCAACTAGCTCTTCACGATCAAACATTCCTCTTGTGAAGATTCGTCCTGTATCGGAGTCCACCACAAAATCATCATGAGCCTCAACAAGAGAAAAAGTTATTTTCTTGGTTTTCAAAGAACCATCTTCATGAAGAAGTAGGTGGCCAACAGTAGTTCCGGGAAGTTTGTTTTCAAGAATAAAAAATTCAAAAGTGTTATTAGCAAATATGGCTTGATACTGTATTGAGCTCTTCACATTGATAGTCACTGTAATGGAAGCTTTGAGAGGTGGAGTTCCCATGTCAGTTGCAGAAACAGATATGGTAGATGTGCCATTTGCTCTGCTGAGCTCCTTATTTACGAAGAGTGCACCATGAGAAGAAATTCCAAACAGTTTTTCTTCATTGCCTGTTGAATCAATTGCATAAGTTAATGCTCCATTGACACCAGGATCTGGATCAACCGCAATAACAGGAAGAAAATGTTTTCCCACAGGCAAATCCCTGGGGATATCTGCCACAAGGGATGACAACAAAAATTGTGGGGGATGATAAGTGATAATCTTCACAGTTAACATGAAGGGAGAGCGAAGTGGAGGAGCTCCTGCATCAGATGCAAACCCTTGCACAACATAATCAGAATCATCAATGTTGGTTATCTTCTTAGACAGGGAGATCACCCCTGATGTTGCATTAACCTTGAAGAGTCCATTACCATCAGCAGTCAACTGATAACGAACCAATCCATTCAGACCAGCATCTTCATCAGTAGCAGATGCCACATAAATTTGTTTGTTCACTGACCAGTTAGCATCAATGGTCACTTGAGCACTAGGAGATTTGAATACTGGCTGGTTGTCGTTTCTGTCCAGAATGTCTATCTCCACAGATGTGGTTGCTGACAAGAGATAGGCTTTTGCAATCACACTTAAGACATAGTTTGCTTTCTTTTCTCTGTCCAAAAGTCCATTGACCATAATAACTCCACCAGAACCATCCACAGTGAAATGGTGTTGTGGATCACCAGAAATGATTTCGTACTGGATGCTGCTGTTGTTGTTGTTTTTTGTCGTAGCAATAACTTTTCCAACATACGTCCCAGAAGGGACATTCTCATGCACTGAAAAATTGTAGATGCTGTGCTCAAATTTAAGAGGGTCATCAGATTGTACCTGCACAGTGATCTCAACAGTGGCTGAAGTTTTTGCATAAAGACCGCCCAAGTCTTGAGCAGTGATGTTCAGCTTGTAAAAACCTTTGGTGAGAGGTGGTGATGATATAATCTCCCCTGTGGAGCTATTTATGGAGAAATTACCATTATTCCCAGCTGCAATGGCATAGATAATCTGTGCATTTGTTCCATCATCAGCATCTGTTGCCATCACCTGAGTGATAACTGTGGACTGTGCATTAGACAGCACAGTTTCCACATAAGTAACAGGATAAAATACTGGATGATTATCATTATCATCATCAACATTCAAATGTATTAAAGTTGATGATGACAGTGGAGGATTTCCATGATCAGAAGCCTTCACCGGAATAGTATAGGAGCTTTTCATCTCCCGATCAAGTCTAACTTTGGTAGTAAGAACACCAGTGAGAGGATTAAGGCTGAAGGTATTCAGTACTTGTTGAGAAGCAGAATCAATTTTGTATGTCACATTCCCATTATCACCACTGTCATCATCTGTTGCATTCAATGTCATAATAACAGTTCCTGGCCTTAAATTCTCAGCTAGTTTTTCAAAGTAAGCACTCCTAGAAAAAGTTGGCTTGTTATCATTCACATCCTTAATTGTTACAGTTACCACTGTGCTGCTATTAAGAGGTGGTGATCCACTGTCCTTGGCGAGCACAGTCAGGGAAATCTGCTTGGAAACTTCTCTATCCAGAGGCGCAGCAGTGCTGATAAGACCTGAGAGTGAGTCAATTTGAAACCAATTCAAAGAATTACCGCTTAGAATCGAGTAAGAAATCTGACCATTAGAGCCTCCATCAGAATCTGAGGCTTGAACGGAGTAAACTGTACTTCCATTCTGTGCAATTTCACTAATTGATGCTTGGTAATTCAACTTGGGAAATGTTGGTACTCCATCATTCACATCAACAACAGACACCAGCACATGAGCAGATGCAGAAAGGACAGGTTTTCCTTTGTCTTTCGCAGTCACTGTGATATTGTAAGTTGCAAACTTTTCACGATCTAAAGAACCCTTGGTCTGTAGTTTGTACACGGAGCCTATGCGGTTTGCAGAAAAGACAAAGCTCAAAGCAAAACTACCATTTGTGTTTGAAAGAGACATCTCAAATTGGTCATTTGAAGGGTGAGGATTATCAAGATCTCGCACAACGACAGTTGCAATTTCTGTGCCGTTTTCAGACGCCTCAGAAACTTGAGCATTCACATAATATATTTGTATTGTTGGTTCGTTTTCGTTGACATCCTGTATAAAGATATGTACTGTTGTCTTGTTTACATTCGCCTGTCCTTCTTCAGGTTTGTCTCTGGCGAAAACTTCGAAGATATATGACTTTTTAAGTTCGTAGTCGAGATGGTGGAGTGTCCTAATGACTCCAGAGGTGGCGTTTAATTTAAACATGCTTGCATCATTGTTCAGATTGTCTACATCGTTCACGAAATAATACATTATTTCACCGTTTAAGCCCTGATCCAAGTCTGTTGCAGTCACAGATAAAATCTCTACGCCAGCTGGAGTGTTTTCATCCAAGGTAGCATTGTACAAGTTACTTGTAAACACAGGTTTGTTGTCATTTAAATCCAAAATTGTAATATTCAACAAACAATAAGCATGCAGCGAAGGTCTTCCTCGATCGCTTGCAGAGATGTTCAACTCGTAAAAAGCTACATCCTCACGATCAAGTTTTCCTTGTGTGATTATACACAACAGGGAGTCATTGCATTCGGTATAATTCCTACCGAGTCTGAATTTCCCAGCTTCGTTGCCGGACACAATGGCATAGTCTATGATGGCATTTTGTCCAGCGTCCTTGTCAGTCGCTGATACTAACGAAGACTTGGTTCCAACCGCAACATTTTCCCAAAAATTAACCGGATAAACTGAAGCAGAAAACTCTGGCGAATTGTCATTGATATCGCCAACATGTACAAGCACGTCGATAAGTGTTGCCGAGGACGACGAACGAACTTGCAAAGTAATCGGATTTTTGCTCAATGTCTCTCGATCGATCCGAGATGCTGTACTTATGGCACCAGTTTGAGAATTAAGCGTAAACCGCGATGGATTTCCTTCAAATGAATATGTTACTCCTGGTGAAGTCTTAATGGTCCCAACAGGAGCTCCAGGTGCTAATTCTTCTTGAACTTGAAATACGTATTGTTGAGCTGAAGCAGAGTTGATTACTAGACAACAACACACAAATGTCCATAGTAGCGTTCGAATTCTGACTTTCGGTTTCCCGACGGTTTCTTTAACCATAATTTGCTGTATAAGACAATTCCGTGAGCCTTTTACTTGTCATGATAATGAAACTCGAAGAAGAGAGCCAAAGGTGAGAGCTCCCATCGCCTCAAAGTCTGGAGTCACTACAGTAGAATGATTATACAGAAACCGTTAGCGGACTTGCACTGCGTTACATTTCACGAAATACAAAAGCTTTGCCACAGTTGTTCGGCATTCTAGTCTGAACGCTTTAACAAAGTATCGGCTATTTCCAGCGATTTCACGGCATAGATTCAAACAACGATATCTTTGGCACTTCCTTTCGACTCAAAGAATGATAAAACTTGCGATTTAACCAAATATATTAGTGGCACGACTTATTTCCACTTCAACCTTAGACAAAATTTATGAGAGTAGCAAAGTCACCGATGAATAAGAAGCTGTCAATCATTACTGACGCGTAACAACCGAACAACACAAGTGGGAGGGCGCATGCTAAGGCACGTGACCAATAGATAAATTATCTAAATTCCTTACTTGTCACAAGTAAATAAACTTATTTCTAAGGAGGAAAATGTGGAATTCAAGCCTTGTTAACATTTTTATTGAAATTCAACAAATAAATTTGCTTGTCAGCGAATTTCCCTGCACGTAATTGCTCGTGAGCGCGCTTTTCCGGAACTAAATAGTAGGCATTATCTGTGCATAAATCGGTTGTGTTTTGTCCCAGGGGGCGGGTGAGAACCTGAGTGCCTATCAATTTATGTCTCGCGAATGAAAAACAGTAGGCGCAAACAACTCTATTGTCACAAAAATTGAAAGATTGGATTCCCGGCGTAATGTAAGACGTATTGTGCGCCATGACCTCTACCCTCTTGAGGCCAGCGAAGAAATAAAAACATTTACTTCGAACGAGATATTTAACGCACGATGTTTAGGTCTACATAGACCACCGACCATGTAGTAGATATTACCAGTGACCTCGAGGCGATCTGTGCTCTGCATGCGCCAGCTCTGCGGACAGGCAAATATTTCTGTTCTAAAGCACTTAATAAATCAAGCTCTGAAGCAAGTATTCGGAGGGTTTAGAACTTATCACTGTTAATAAAAACAATTATTTTCAAAGAAGGAAAAATAAGCAATCTAATTGGCTAGAAATACACGTCTAGCTGGTAAATCAGATTAATTACTGATTTTCTTCCTTCCAGCGGTTTTAACCTCGCAGCGGATAATGTGCCGTGTACTCATGAAAATGCTCAATCAATCTGCTCGCTTGGGGCCAATTAACTGACGGAAACTGCTTTACTGAAGGACTGCTCACGAAAGTCACGAATAGAAATTAAATGATTCTTGATAAAATATCACACGTTAGCGTGATCAGAGCCTGGAAAACTACTGTTCAATCTCCGTGGCCATCTTAAAGGCTCGTCTCGAAAACTAATCTAGTTAGAATAAACTTGGAAATTTGATAAATGCGAAACTTTCGCTCATATTATCGGCATAATCTTGTTTTTTCTTCAACTTGAGACAAAACTGACATACTCAAGTTACGCTCGACCTATACCTTTTAAACAATTGACCCACAACAAGGGGATTTTTTCGAAAAACTCTGCTGAATGAGTCCTTGGACATTTTTATTCAACACTAAAGGTAATACACGCATACCACAAGTAACTATATAACTTTATGTATTGTTATATTGCTATAAGAATCATGTTTGAGTGGCAAGAGTTCATCTGACGTCAGAATAAGATACAAATCGTATTAGTGGTTTTTTGAAAGATACCTTGCGCAATCAGTTAAATACTGTTTTCTACAGTTGGACTTTGGAGTTGCCCTTTTTAGGCTGGAAAATAAGCAGGACAATTGCCATTTAAAAGGAATGTTGAGAGATTGAAAATTCTTTCCTGTTAGCGTCAAATTTTTTTAATTGTGAATTCCAAATTTTATCACTGGTTTTGAGGCAGTTTTGAATATGTGATAGAAATTTGTAAAACGTCTATTTCTTGTTGGCGTCAAATGTTTACTTATGAATTTCAAATTTGATCACTGGCTTTAAGGCAGATTTAGGTATGAGATAGAAATCATAAAACGTCTATTTCTTATTGGCGTCAAATGTTTACCTGTGAATTCCAAATTTTATCATTGGCTTTAAGACAGATTTGACCATGCAATAGAAATAAGCAAAGCGTCTATTTCTAGCTTAATAATTGCTGTTCAAACATAAACTGTGAACGAATATAGATGGTTTCGTTCACGTTACAGTAATTCAGTTATTTTGTTTGCTCAAGAGCTTTGATTGTTCAATGACAGTGTTTGCTTGTATTGACGGCTTACATCGACTCTTAAACGTTGATGGTTAAAACTATCAAGTATGTATGCGTCTATTCTGCTTACTTTTAGGAACGATAAAACGAAAGAGAAAAACGTTGCAAACTGAGAATTACTTTGTTTCCTTGGATTTCCGATCCTAAAGCCCGCATCTTAAATGGTCTGAAAGCCAGAGGGGAGAAGAATACTGAAAAAATCCTCCTCCTCTCCAAAGTCGATGTTAAACTATTGAAGCGTTCGCATTGGAGCCACGTGCTGTCCACGTGAGAACCAAATGCATTTTGTCCAAATCCCATCTTTTTATCGTAAGACGATACCTTTAAGAAGCAATCCCGGATTACCACAAAATAAACGTGACCTCCTCAACTATGTGTCAAGATATTTTAAAAAAGCATCAACAAGGGACACGCATGAGTTATTAACTACTTTTTTTAAATGAAAACTTCACTAGCTTCGATCCCACTTTGGTTGAGCTTTCCGTCGTAAATCATACTTCTCTCAGTGAAAATGTGAAAAGTTTGGCTGCGCACGCGTAGTGGGCGGCGAAAGATCTCGGAATGCGCTAAGTAAGACTTTCCTTCGTCGCTATTTTTCCCACTTTGAGACTTATTTAGAGCTAAGTACCGCGAAGTCAGCTGAAATATTTCAAACTAAATGAACGACAGATTTTTCTGTGAGAAACTGAAAACTTTCGACGACCATAACTAACAAAACTGAGGAAATATTTTGCTTACCTTCAAGAGACAGATTATTTCTTAATAATGCGTGATTATTATCCAGTAACATGTAATATAATATTACGATACCTTTTTTTATCACGTGCGCTGAGTGCCTGAGGAAGTTTTTGGTTTTGAAAGTTCACGAAAACAAAACTGGATCGATGATGATTTTACTGTAGAGTCAGCGGCAAAATTGATGTCAAACACTTAAACATACCTGAGCTGAGCACAAACAAGCTGCAGTGACCTTGTATTTTCCTTAAAATGTCCCAAAACCTGATTTATAGCGAAAAAACCGAAAATGACGCAAAATACATCAACAAGTCGTCTAGTAAACTCTCTGTGATTCACATAGAACGAATATGTAATCACGCAATTGTGAATTCTCAAGAATAAAACGGTGTCCGGGAGTTTACACGGCTGTCGCGTTTGCCATGTAAAGGTAGCCTAGATCTTGTAACAGAGAATGTCGACTGAGTAAGCTTGCATGACATGAGGACATATTGCTTCGTTAATCAGTTGCTTCATGTTGGTTCTGCGGTGAATGAGTTCACGACGGTTGGGCGAATGTTGCTTTCGCTGATGATAACATGCCTCGAATTCTCAGACAATTTGGTTACAGATCGGAGTTCGACCACGCGATTGGACATAATTACAAAACTGATCAATCTTACTGACAATTAAAAATATGTACTTCTGTAATCTGAACAGCTATTGATAATAAGAAAAATTAACCTGAAAATTTAATCACGGAGACATTCTGATAGAAGCTCGAATATTCCGTTTCACCAGACAGATCTTTTTTTTTTGGCGGTTAGGATTGTCAATAACAATGTTATTTTTTTATTTTTTTATGTAATACTTGTATATTGATTATAGCCAGGAGGCTATAACTGGGAAGACAGGATATTTAGTTCAGAGGTTTTTCTTTTCTGTGTCAAAATTATTTTTTTAATAAGTTAAAGTTATTCATACGAAAATCATACCTCGACCGAGTTTGAGGCGTCGAGCATTTATTGTCACAAAGAAGTTTACGGAAACGAATCCTCTTGACTATTTATTTATAAAGTAATCATGGTGTCTACAGTTTAAATAAGATAGACAGTTGTATACATCCAATATAGTAAGCTGTTATGTAATATTAACGGTCTGTCGCCAGTATATTTGCCTTGAGATACTTCACTGCTTCTCGTTCATTTCCGAAATCTGTTAGTATCTCAATGATAAGTCAGAACAACTAACAGTTTGCTGCATAGGATGTGGATCTTTCAAGGCACCACTTTTCACTCTCGTTTGTCCTGTCATCGGGAGACCTCAGCAAGAGGTATGTGAACAATTCGTCTTCCAGAAGACAAACAAAGGTCACATTTGGAATCCACGATAAATTTTTTGCGCTGAAATCTTTGTCTGTATATGGTTGTTGAATACAATATCCCAGCACGCTTCTTAGCAACGTAAAAATAGAGGCATAAAAAAGATTTTCTTCTTATCTCGCATACATTTCAATGGGAAATGCCCTCGGAATGAGATCCGCAAGCTCTCGCTTCAGTTACAGTCTTTCAGGAGCCAAAAAAAGAAAAAACACGGTCTCGTTTCAATTTATCGTGGTTAGTTGCTGATCGGACATGCGATAACTGTGATGTATCTATTTTAGTTTCCTAATCATCTGTTTGCAAGGTTTTTGCGGCTAACCTTGATTAACGAGATCCTTGAAAATCAACTTCTGTCCAAAAAACCCGAGGTAGAAGATTCAACTGAATAGAAGGTTACTGTTAAGAGATGCACACCGAACGGAGACGAAGAAGCTACCGGAAATTAGAAGCTTTAAAAGTCAAATTCTAAAACAGGGTGGACTAGAATTTCCAAACCTCAGTGGCACAGCGTTTTTGTGAAATGATAAGTGAAAATAGTAAAATACCTTGTAAGCGAAGACAGCTACGCTTCGTAGAAATCGCCGACCGGCAAACTTACTTGGACAATGTACTTCAAGGTCTTTTTTTCCCCTCTCGTTCCCAGGGTTTACCTAAATCGGCTTACTCCTCGACAGCCTCGTTTCCGTAGTCTTTCAGCTCGTATTTCAAGATGGCCACTAACTCACCCCGCTTTACCACTCAGGAAATTTTTAACCGAACTTTTTGTTAATAATAATAATAACAATTAAAAACAGCAACCGTAGCAGACTCAACCGACATGCGAGCCAAAGAAAAGAAGAGAAAACATTCGGTTCAGGAAAAGAACATGTTTGGTCTTTCCATTGTAATCTTCAGTTCTACGAATTTTCTTGTACGTACAAGGCTGTAAGTTCAACCGCTTTGACACTGAGTCCCCATTAGACGACGAAAAACTGTAAGATTGTCGCAAGACGAATAACTGCTAAGGCCAAGAAAAAGAAAGAACTGGGCAATAGCGCGTATTACATGACGTATCCAGGGCCGTAGCTGGCATGAGGCAAGACGAGGCGATTTTGGCCCAAGATTGACCTTCTGAAGAAAAAAAGGCCACGGAAAATGCTTAAAAGAGTATTTCTGAGCCTCTAGATTTCAAAATATTCTGGGGGGGCATGCCCCCATACCCCCTTAGCGGCTCGCACCTTCGGCGCTCGAAACTTGCCTCGTCTTGCTCTGTAGTCTGGCTACGGCCTTGGTACGCATACTGCTTAAAGCCAGGTTTTGTTCACGAGGTTCAAGGAGATCTCGCAGGGGAATCGAAGGAGGAAAAAAATTGTGTGAGACAACGACGGAACCTTAATCTTGGTTAATGACAATATTTATCTCATGTTAACTTTGGACATAACACAAGAAATAATGAAAGCGCCACAGCATCCTTTACGTCCGCCGACTACAGGACTTCCGCTGCAAATTTAGTCATCCGATGTTTCTTACTCGCCATGACGACCAAAAGGGTAGCAGCTGGGAGCATTGAACTATACTTAAATTCTGACCTTCTGTAAAATGATGTTATAGAGTTCCCTCATTAAAACTGGTTGCTTGTTACCATTTAAGGACAGTTTATAGCATGATCGCACCGTCCTTGATAACTCAAATACTACCGTAATGAAAATGTTCTACTGAAGATATGAAAAATTGTCCAAACATGTCTTGTGGATAATAACTTCGATTAGCTTTCAAATTACTTACCCTAAAAAGTTCTAACATCTTCGACTCTCTTCCAAGCTTGAATTAAGAAAAAATTAGGTCGAAGTAGCCAGGTACACTGAGCAAATTTGGTTTCGTAATTTGTCTTCGTCGTAGTCGTGATTACTGACACGTCGAAACTATTCCTTAAGCCCGAGGCGGGAAAATTAAGAAACAGTTGAAATCGTGGTGGTATTTAAATCTCTATCTAAGGAAATTTACTAATCCTTGCTGGCATTGTGTTACTAATAACAAGTATGTTTGGAAAGGGTATGACGTGACGGTTGAGACAAGTACTCGTTTAAAAAAAAGTTCCAAAATTAGATTTTTAATATTCGACTTTTAAAACGTTCAAATTGGACGTTTGTAAGAATATCATGATATCTCGTGGATGAAAAAGCGCTACTATTTAAGTAAATTTCAACACGCAAAAATCATTAAATATCCCGGAGCCAATTAGACCATGATATTGAAACCTTGTCACATATTTCTTTAAAATAAAAATAAGTTATTCTTTAAAATGTCTGAACTAACTGCAATACTTTATTGTTCAAAAGGAGATGGAAATTTTTGATTCAGCACCGCGTGCTGTGAAGTGACTCTTCAGCTTTCAAACTAAATACACTTTTGTTATTTAAACAATGTTTCTTACTTGGGCATGTATAAGAATTCAAATGATATTTTACTGTTATGACTGATACCAACGAAAAATTCTGTATCAGTAGGTTTGAAGAGACTCTTGGAAGTGACCTTTACACCATATTGCATATCCTGGCGAAGCTTCTTTTCAACACGCATTCCTTCTCTTTATCATAAACAAACTGAAAACGGATTTACTAATGACCAGGAGTTCGTTAATCATTTAGAAAATGATTTAAAATCTAGCTTCTCGCTAATACATTCCCTCTGTTACGCAACTATGGACATTAATCGTTTTGGAACAATTCAAAACCCAACATATCGCATATTCAAGGAATGATAAACTTCTCAAAATTTTTGCTACAAAAATTTGTGCTTGTGAAGTGATTTTATTTTTATCCAACGGGCCAAATATCAAACTCTATGTGGGCCCACAAATAAAACGTGCGAGCGTATGATTCGGGCACATAGACTTTTTTCTTTCTTTCTTTTTTTTTTAACCAAAGCTTACCAGGAAAGATAAAGAACACTTCCACACATTTTACATCAATGGTTTTCCAGTCTAAAGGGTTTCATCACGTGTACTTGATCAATTTTTATTCAATCCATTTTGGTGTTAAAACACGGAAAGATAAAAAATGATAAGTCTATCAACATTCCTCTACGGAATCTGTAAATATTGGTTATCATTTTTTCATTTCCAAAATTGATACAATATATACATTGCACGTCAACATTACTCATTAATTGTGAGGTTTTCGAAAACATTGATTCATCTGCAGCTCAAGGGATGAGGCTTTTTTGAAAAGTAGACTGAGCTGCACCGGATGTTTGTACAAGGAAGCGAGCGAACAACTCGCCTCTTCAGTCGTTTCTTCATGCTTCTTTCCAGACGTGCGCACTTTGATAACAAAGTCCAATAGGAAGTGAGTTCACTTTCAGACTATCATGGCTTTGAGTGCGGGGGAGGACGACCGGTAATAATGGGGAAAAATATCTGCACGGCAATGGGAGCCACATGAAAAACAACCAACAAGCAGGCCAACCTTGCTTCGATATTACTATGTTTTCTAAGCTTTCAGTTCACTATTGTGATGAATCACAAGTGCATAGCAGAATTTTGAATTTGGGCTGCCTAGACAGGAAATTACTTGAGTCCAGTCGCAAAGTTTGATATTCCCGAAACGGGTTGACTACTACAATTGTAATTTCTGAACAGGGTAATTTAGAATAGAAACCTTGTATCAAGAATTTCCCAATAATAGTAAATGCAATGCCTACGCCTTTTTTATTTAATAACACATTCGTAAGAATCTAAAGCCTTGTTTTGATAATGAGTAGTAAAGCAAACGTTCTTAACTGTAGATTACTCTCAATTAAAAAAATTGTGTATAGAAAAAACAAAAGTTTGTCAATCAGTTGAACTGAAGTTACCGGTATTTTATTGCATTCTTCTTGCAAAATCACTGCGCTCAAACCACGCTCGCTGCAAAGGAAGGTCAAACAATTCCAAATTCCTCTTTCAATCTCTTAAGTCAAAGTGGCTTTCCGTGAGGTCTTCGTAACTGAAACAGTATGAAACTGACATGATGGAAAAATAATTGATGGCAAAGGATTGAAAATATTTATTTTCGTCCACAGTAATCATTTGGTTTGATTTAGCAAGGCTAAAGTTCAGTACTTTACTGTTTCCGGCACTCCGTGTGTTGTTTGAATTTCATCACAGCCACAATCAGATCAGAAGGCAAAACTAAGCTATTTTTAAAACTAGAATAGCCGCTTTACTAAAAAATGAAAACATTCAACGTTTTATTCTGCTGGGAATAGATCTTTAAGCTGAAAATCACACGGGTTTAGTGGTGAAAATGGCACACAAGGAATTCCAATTTGGGGCGTAATGTTATACAAGTTCATATTTGTGTAAAAGTGTTTGAACCATAATTGCAAAAACAGAGATTACTTCTAGAGATCTCACCGTGAATGTACTTTGCGTATTGTTTTAAACATCCCGCAGAATTCCAGTTGACAACAGTTTGAATGAGAGTGTTGACAAATCAAGAACTCACGCGAATTTGCATCAACAACGGCGAGCCGAGAGAGCAGATAGAATGCGTCCGAAAAAAAGTATATATCCTGCATTTTTAAATTTTTCCATTTTGAGCTTTTTCGAGTTTCACATCATTGTACATACTAGGACTGAATGAACACTAAAGAAAATCGTTCAAGCAAAAGATAAATGAAATTGAATTTTGCTCTTTCTTACAAATTTGAAGAAACATCTCTAGAAACTAGCCGCTTCCGGCAGCACCAAGGCGGTCGGTGTGCTCCTTCAAGAATAAGCAAAATGGCGCATGTACCGATAATCTTGTTCACGCCATACTTAAATAGATGGATTTTTAAGCGGCTTTTTTCCACAATCTGAATCGGTTCAAATCATGAACCTGCTTTACATAAGCTAAGTTAGACCCGTGTTTCTTTGTATTGCTCAGTTTATTAAACTTTGATTGCGCTTTTCTGAGAAATTCTTGACGTGCTGTGCTGTTGTCTGTATTAAAAAATAAGCCTTAGGCCGGAACTCGGAAGTCAATAGAATGTCCTGAGGTTCTTTGTTTGTCTGAGTTAGGAACATGGGTCGAAAAATTCATTAATCACAGTAAATCTGCACTAAAGAAAAACGGATGAAGGCCTACATCGTGGTGAGCAACTTGATGTGGGCAAAATATCCAATAATGAATTAGAGAAGAACCGTCTCCAATCTGTCGTTTTGAGAAATTTCTCCCCGTTACTTTCCTTTTAACATGCGATATCATGTCGTCGGCTGAACCTAGGTAGCTGGTTCTAATTCCCGCGAATTTATCGAGAATTGTCAAAGAACTTACCTCGTGGTCACACGGACATACTACATCCCTCCTCTCCATGCAACTTCGAAGTATCAGTGAATAAACAGCTTTGTTTCGATGTCAAATGAAATTGCGACTGTTTCACCTCTGATGGCTGATACAGGCTCCGACCTCTACTGATAACGTCAAAAATATCGGTATCGTATATAGACACACGATACTCAATTGGGACGAAGACAGCGCGAAGATGCAATGATGTCACAAGTTGCGAAACACCACCTGATGGAGAGAAAGAATTATTTCGCCAATTTTTGTTTTTTTATACACCTCACGCTGTTTCTATGAGTTATCTTGACAAATGAATCGAGTAATAAAACTGGAAAGTATTTTGTGCTTGTAGAGGTAAGCTAAACGATGTTCCCTGAAGTCTTTACGTGAGGAACAAGCGCAAATTATAGTAATATGTTTGAATGACAAACGTCGAGGTAAACGGTGGAAATGGAAACTGTGAAAATTGCACTGGAATGTTTTGTGTTTATTTGTAGAGGAAGTGATTACTAAATAATCGTCAGAAATAACAACAATTAAAATAACATCTCCTATGGGTTTGGAAACGATCGAAACTTGCGAGATAATGACAAATAGATCGAAGTTTAACTCGCTATTGAGATTAAAATAGCATTCGAGTCGGTTGATATGTGAAGCCAGTAAGACAAATGTGTTCTCCACATGTTTGTCTTTGAGAAGGACTGTTTGGGGTCGTACGCTCTACAAACGAGCAAATAATCCAAACCAGACCTCAGAGAACATAGATATCTAGTTAAGGATTAAGCTTAAAAATACAGCGGGAAAAACTTACAAGGTTGAGATAGTCATCAATCTGGTAGCGATACCAATGTGATAAGTTGAAGCCAGTCGGTTGGCTCTTGTCGCTATCAAGCGCAAATTCCAAAGGATCTGACAACCGCGGTTTGAACGAACGAAAGCTTATCAAAGCCTCTATGCTTTTCACCACTTTAGTAGTAGCGGGTTAGAGAGCTCATTAGCTATTGTTTTACAAATTCAAAGTGAATAGAGGGTACACGAGTGAAGGCGTTCAAATCGACATCAAGTTGTTAGGAAGTTTGGCGCCGCGTACAGATTCTTTTTTTTATGAGTTTTTAATGGCGATGCTTTGTTTAAGTGCAAGTACCACATTTTAAAATCAAATTTGACAAAAGGATGTCATTCCAATTGAGGTTGTGAGCAGTAATTGTTGCTTACTTTTGGGATTAGCTTTGCGGGGTTGCGCTTAAAAACCGAATTTTTAATCTCTTAATACCTAAATTTGACATGATTGATGAACGCACATTTAGAGCAAAATGGAAATTGTCTATTAAGATTTAGATCATAGCCTCGTTATTGAAGGAATCTGGCGGTAAGATGAACTGAAAATGGCTCGATTTGAATTAAATTGTTTTGTTACAGGTAAAAAATCGATTAACGATTACTATAGATTGTTTTACATGTTTTCTGAATCCTTCGTAATCAATTCAAATAGCTTATTAGACTGCTATCATACGCTTCATTTCGAAAGCTAGGTCAGTTAAGAAAATCCTTGCTGAGTTTGTTGCGATAAAAAATTTGTCATCAAAAGTTCTTGTAACAACTCAGTAACTGTGAGCTTTCAATATTAGTCACTAAATTTGATTTGTTTTGATACAAAAAAAATAATAACTTTGAGAAAAGGTCAGTTATTTCAATCTTTCAAGCAGGATCGAGGGCGTCCTTCCTTCCTTAGCATTTCAAAATCGTTCGTATCATGTTATGTTGTAAAGTCTAAAATAAATCCTTTGGCTCCTCACTCAGTAGTTCACAAAGAGATTCGGCAAGAAATTCGGGCTTCTACGTCTCTACATAGCTTATGCCGAAACTAAGCAACTGTTTTCTAACTGAGCAGTGCAAAAGACAAAACGTCTTGAATATTGCAGTCTCTGTAAGTGGATCTCTTAAACCTAACAACGACACGGAAAAAAATAATGATAATAAAAAAAATGAGTCATTGGGTCAGACTCTGGGTTGGCAAATTACCCAAATACCTGAGCTTCTAAATTACGATTTACAGAGTTGAGCGATTTATAGTACTGCTCTCAACTTATAGGAAGTTTAAGTAAACAAGAAAAACAAAATCATGATCAGTTAGGCAGAATAGAAAAACAGTTGAGAGTGGCACTAACCAACCTAAGGTGAATAAGAATACAGACGACATACACGGATTGTTATGAAACAGACCCAAGATGTTTAGCTGAAATCTTTCAAGATTCAAAACGTGTCACAAAATTTCAAATTCAATCTGTCGTGAGGAGGTGTAAATACACACGCCGCTTGCCTTTAGTGAAGCGACAACTCCAATGATAATCAAATACTAACCTGCTCTACGTGATGAAGTATTTCCAAGCTATAAATTCAGATAATGCTTGCCTCGCAAATAAAAAAAAACGCGTTGAGGGTTCCTCCTTTATCGTAAAAAGATCGTCAGTAGTTGAAACTTCATTTCCGGAACTAATAATACATGTTAATATACAATTAAAAAAGCTCTCCAGGATTCGCGCCGCAAGCGAGCCATAACTTGTATTTTCCGGATGTGACAAGTTGTTTTGCGGCTAACAGTTGCCGCCAACAGAACATTATGTCTTGGGTAAACATCCTGTATAAAATGAACAAATATAAAAATACCGAGCACGGAATGCCTCCTATATTTCAACAACTTTAATTCTCACAAATGTTTATATATTCCCGTACTTGTTAATTTAAGACCATGGATTTAAAAATCTTGAAACAACCGAAGTTATCAAAGCATTGCCTAACTTATATGTTCCGTTTTTATTCTCATTTCATTGGGTAAAGTTATTTGTTTGTTTGTTTTGTTTTGTTTTGTTTTGTTTTTTTTTTAAAAATTGTGGGATAATATACAAGTGTTTGCGTGGACTACCTGGTCCTGACGGAGTAAGTTTATGAATGAAATCATAGCGAATACCACCCTCTTCCCATCAACTATTTGTTGAGTCATTATATGAATATATTTTTTTGAGAGGAACACGAACGAAAAAGGAAGTTGAGAAAACTCAGTGAGCGCCATAGGGGTCAACATTCATATTCTGATCGCTGTAACAGATTTTGAGGTTTTCGTCGATTTTAAGGCGCCTTTTTAATAACTAAACAATACTTGATCAAACAAGGAAAGAAAAAAAAAGGGAAAAAAAAGGAATGTTGGAACTGGAAAGGGGGCGGTACTTTCCTAAGATCCGCATCTGTTGGTCCTGATTTCTCCGAAAATATTTTTAGCGTGGAATTTCCTTATGCTCTTCAAACTGACACAGTCAACAGCCTCTAAAAATGGAAATCTGTTTAGCTGTTGTTTACGGATTAACCAATCAGTGCACTGGCTAAGACTTTCAGCAAACATGTTTTTCTTAATCTGTTAATCGGTGAATTCAAATCTATAAGCCAGGTGTTTGTCACATTAAGAAAACATGCTGATACGTGCGGGAATCGACCTAGTGTGTACCTTCAGATATGAATACAGGTTTATATACGTACAGGTTTACAGAAGTTCTATTCGAATAGATCGTAATGTTAGAGGCGCACTCTTCCTGGTTTCATTCCCTTTTTTTCTTCGCTGTTGTTCTCTTTTTTTATTTTACTGTGAGCTGGTATAAAGGCCAACAGCGGCACTTCGATCTAATGCATTGGAGAAATGAAGCCACTCTGGTCGAGTATCAGCCAATACAAGGCACACAGCAACTGCGATCCTTTTTTTTGTGTTCCGCTGGAGCTGAGGGTCGCGTCACCTCTTTAACTGCAGCACCGATAAAAATTTGAGTGGCTCCGAATCATCTGCGGACCTCGCTAACCCCAAAAGAGCACAGCTGATAAACTATTACGCTGCGTACCGCCAAAGCACTAGATCGAGCAACGCATGTCCCTCATTCAAGTTCTAGTGTGCTTTAAACTTTCGATCTAATGAGCCTCAGTGTTAACGGCTTGGTACATTATACTCTTTCGTAAATGAGTCATTCATGCACCAGCTTACACTCGTCTCCACTGACCGAGATTTCAGTAAAGAGATATTTATCTGGTTTACCATTTTCGTTAGACAATTGAACAGGCCTCGCAATTTTTGAACAGGTTAACTTACATGTTCGCTCTCATGTAAATAAAGCGCAACTTTTTTTAGACCACTTCAGGAAAAACAATTCCTGCTTGCACGCGCGCCTCCAGAAATTCGCCCTTCATGTTATTTCGGCCCTTTCATCGCAGGACTTGCAATTAAGGTGTGGTATGCAAATTGAAGAGAGAGGTAGAGACCGTAATAGAAGGGATCGGGTCCAAACTTGATCTACGAAGAAAATAGGTCAATGAACAGCTGTTGTCCAAAATATTGAGACCTCCAAAAATAATATTTTTGTTAAAATAGCAATCTAAGGGGTTAAATACATAGTCTTATTAGAGAGGGGTGTAATTATCACTGACAACAATCATGAGACTCATAAAGTCCAGTGGCGCCAGGAAATGATAATCTAAGCTGTTAAACATGGTTTAAACGGATAAAAGAGTACTTATACCTAAAAAGGAAATCAGAGGTATCACGATCCAGATCACCCAAGAGATCTTAGAAGGTAACAAATTCCTTTAACGCCACGCAGCTCACAAACGCTCTGATCCGACAAATATTCTGAAACAATGGACTAATTAAGGCAATTTTATTTTTAGAGTGATTGCGACTTTATAAATCTCAGATAAACATAAAAACAGACAACTACCGACCGTGCCCAAAATAACCAAACTTTTGTAATGAAAGTACCTCTTATACGGATGTTTCTTTTTCGAAAGGTTCCCTTGATAGAATTGCACCAATATGAATCCAACCCTGACACTGAACCAAAAGGACTGATTAATTTGCCAATTTTAGAAAATAAACTAAAAGCCCCTCTTCGCTCTGAAAGCTAAATTTTCTTATTAATGCATCTCCGCCCACACATCCTTTCTCTCCACCCAGAAACTAAATAAGTTTGTGGTTACAGTCGCGCCTTTAGATGTTGACTTGTCCGTCTCTGCACTATATGTGAATTGCACTAGGCGAAAAAAGACGAGCCTCTTCGGATTTTTACTTATACAACCGGAATAAACTGTCATTTTTTTTCTTCGAACAGCACCCCTAATATATTGATTTACCGTCAGACCAGTTATGTTGGCGTGCGAGTGAATATTAGTGTCTGCGAGCGTGGAGTTTTACAAAGATTTTATTTTAAAAAATAATTTAATATATTGAAAAGAAATATGTGCTCTACGTCAATTTGACGCCCTGGCGACAGTTTTCATTTGCATTGGTCAAGCGTGCCGGAATAATATTAGTAGACAACTAAGGGAGTCACAGAGAGGCTGGAAACTAAATGTTTTTCCCACATATCTTAGCGCTCCGTCGCCAACATGGCGGACTCGGAGGACGAAGATGGCTCTCTCAATCTAACAGGGTTTTTATTTGGAAATATCAACGAGAAAGGCGAGCTTGAAGACACAGAGATATTAGATGAGGTAATTTACACTTCTGATGAGTCGATCGTAGATATATTTCTTTTTAACCTACTTGATGGCCTCAAGACTTCTACTCAACAAATTGAAACCCACAAGGATACATTTCAACACGATTTGTTTTGATCGCTATTTCTCTTTTTTTTCTTCTTTGACAAAAGGTATATTTTGTCCATTATATGGGAAAACTCTTCTGTTGCCTTAGCAAGTTGATTTTTTTTCTCCCTTTCCCAGCATTTAAGCTTTTTCTATAAGGACTGAAAGATTTACATGTATCCAAGGTTATTATCAACAACTGATAAGCCGATGGAAGTGCGATTTAACTGCTAATGTTCTGTTGTATGACGAAGGGAGTGAAAGGTTCAATGTTGCATGTAGCTGTAGGAGATTTTGATAGAAATCGGAAGAAGAAAAATGAATTGTATTTCATTTCTTTAAGTAGAAAATGAGGTGAAGATCAGTGGGCTATGGGGGACTTAAACTATGGAATACCTTACCGAAAGAACTGAAGACATGCACGAACATCAACACTTTTAAGAAATTGCTAAATAAATTTTTATTTAAAGAGGCCTACTTGCAGTAGTTATATACATAATGTGCATTTTTGTTTTTTTTTTTTATTCATTTACTTGTTTATTCCTCTTTCCTGTACATTTTACATTTTTATCTCTGTAAATACCTATTTTTTATTTGTGCATTTCTTTGATTTTCTTTTTCAAGATTATGAAGTGTTATAGAGTAATGCATATGGTGCTATATAAATGTAAATGCAATAAAATAAATACATGTAGCTGACAAATGCAATGCACACGTTTTGTCCCTGAGCCAGTGTGACCTTAGTTTGGCATGGATAGTCAGTTTCATTTTTAACATTGGGTTTGGATTGTTTTGTTTTAAATTGAATTAAAATTTTTGTTTAAATTTCTTTCAAGGAATCACGGCGCCATCTTTCTCAGTTGAGCTCTCTGAGTGGCCTTGGGAGTCTTGTTCAAGACATCGCAGAGGAAGGCAATTCACCAAATCATGATTCCGGGCCACTGGGCGAGGGAAGCAGCAGTAAGATATATTTTGGTGTCTTTTGGTTTAATATCTGATCGGTATAGTGAGTAGGTGATAGAAGGGTCTCGCTCCAATTGCATGGCGTTTTAGGCAGAAGGTGTAATGATTTGCTCTTTAGAATCTGGATAATCTGAGTCATGTTGCTAAAGAACCGCTCAGCTAGGCTTTCACACTTCCATACCTAGTGTAGCATCCTCTTAAAATGGATGTCGCTATATTTCTTGACAGGTTCATGCTAAACCAGTTAGAATAATTATTGTGTTATTGTAAACTTGCTGAGATGCTGGGCAGGTTTGAAAGTAATCTGTGATGGACTAGTATCCTATTCAATGATCCTAAGCTAAATGTTTCATAAAAACATGGTAAGCTTAGTGTTTTCCTTTTCTGGCAGCATCTAAAAAAATTAAGTGGCTGTAGTAACTTTTATTATGCCTAAAATTACTTGGAATTTTTTGAAAATTCAACAGGTAAATCCCTTTCAGAAGGCTGGATTCAGAAGGATTCAAGTGCTACAGACTACAGTGATATCTCCGAACTAGCAGAGGAAGAGGAGGAAAAGTATTACAAACATGCTGTGTCCATATTCTCTCAAAAGCAGAACACCAGCACTGCTGGTAAGTTACACTGATCAATTGTAGAGTTCTCATCAAAACATCATTCTCCTTCATTGGGTTTTTGTTTGTCTTTTCATTGCATTTTTGTTTAAACATATTTTTTGTTGCATTCCTTAAAAGTACCTTGGCTTATCGAAGGGGATTAAATTATCAAAGTTACAATAATTTAATGTGGTAATGAACTGTTAGGGAGATGAGTCAATATAATTGACGATTGGTTCATACATCAGCGTGCGTTCATCGAGATATGAAGCACACGGGAAGTTTGGAGAGCACAAAAGATGCGTAAGAGTTTCTCGAGGCGTAGCCGAGAGCAACTCTAGCTTCTTGAGTGCTCTCCAAACTTCCCAAGTGCTTCATATCTTGCTGAACGCACAGCTGACATATGAACCAATTGTTTTATAACATTTTCAACCCAATCAAACATTTTTTTCTTGAGGGATTTGTTTGCTGACGTCATGAGTGTGTACAATAAGAATATGAAGTACGCTCGCGCAATTGAATTTGATTACACAAATTTACTAGTTATGTTATAATTTGTTTTGATTAAATTTTAGATGATGATGACTATGATGATACTGGCATTGACAATGTGGATAATACACAGAATGATAAAGGTTTGTTTGCTTGATTGCATTGTATCATCAATGAAATACAGTAGAGAGTGACTGTGACACTTTTGATGTGAATACTTGACTGATATAATAATGTTATTATTTTGATTATAATGGAAAGATCATTTTAGTCTATTGATATATTAAAATTTGTTTAGTATACAGCCTGCTTGAAATTTCTATGATAACTATTCTTACCAACTAGGTCACTTGCTGTTACCTACTATTGTCCCTGCGGCTTCCACACTTTCTAAACATGAACAGGACAGATTGGCCATGCCTCCACCACCCACCCCACAGGTGTCTGTGGCCCAATCAGGGGAGGGTGCCAGAATGATTGACAGCACCAATAAAGACTCATTTGCCACCCCTCTTGCTGGAACAATTGGATCAGGTAGATGAAGTATCAATTCTTTGAACTGTTTGTCTGCCTTTCACAGGAAATTTCTTTGGAAAGGAACTTTTGTGCTGTGCTGAAACTTTTGTACAATATGTATTGCTGTCTTGGTCTTAAACAAAACATGTACCAAAACATGTAATATAAGACTCAAATGTGTTCTCAAACAAATTGCTATTTTTTTAAAATGTTATTGTATTTTTACCTTTAAGACCTATTAAACAAAGATGGCAAACTCACCACTCATGATGGAAAAACAGTTACAGATCTGTTTCCAGAGTTCCGTCCTGGACAGGTTTTAAGGTTTTCCCGTCTCTTTGGCCCAGCAAAAGCTTCATCAATGCCTCAGCAATGGCGTAATGCTAAGAAAAGGAAAAAGAAAAAGAAAAAACAAGATGATGAAAAGACTGGGATTGAGCCTCCGAAAACTCCACCCAGTCCTCCACCTGAAGATTGCATGTCTGATGATGAGGTAAACAAACTGAAAAAACATAGGTTTTGTTTACAGTTAGAAGTCCTTTAGATTACCAAACATAGATGCTAAATCCTTGAATTAATGGCTTCATTTAGTAAAAGCCCTCCCTCTGAAAGATCACCCTTCTTATAGGCACAAATGTGAAGTGCATGTTATCCTGTTTAGCCAAATTTTGACAAAAACTGATGCAAACTAAGCATGGGTTTCATTCCCCTGTCTATTCACTCCCGAGAGGAAAATTGGAAACAGGGTGGAGCAGGTAGAAATAAAATTAAGGGGAAGCCTTGCTTGTAGTTTTTATGCATACAACTGGCACTGGAACAAACCCTAGAGTATGATAAATCCAGATGATACTTTTGTGGACATTGAACAGAGCTTCATCAGGGTCGGTTCATATTTAAAAAGATATATGAAAACATTTCATCTTCTCAATCCTAAACCATCCTTGTTTCTTTTTGGTGTGTTGTTGCCTCTGGTGTTTATCTATTAAAGTAAACAATTATTTTAACCCTTTCACTCCTATAATCAACCAGACAGGAAATTCTCCTTACAGTAACTACTCATTTTCAAGCATAAAGGTGATGTTAAGATAAAAATATCAAGCTAGAATATTGATTGATTGACCTGGGACACCAAATTCCCAGAGCTTAAATTGCAAGAATTGTATGGAAAACAGTGTCAAGAATTATAGTTTAGATCTTGGGAGTGAAATGGTTATTAAGTTTTCTATCCATTCTAAAGGGATTTTACAAATATTGTGACAAAACACCTTTGAAATCTTCTTGTAGGACAAATTAATGGCACCATGGGAGCCAACCCTTGATGAACTGAGGGATTCTATTGGTGATTGGAACTCTGCTGGATCCCAGGATGCTACAATGAAAAGTGCATGTGAGTGGCGCAATGGCCCAGCAGCTCTTTGGTATGAAATGCTTGGAGTGAATGAGGATGGAACAAATTTAGATTATGGTTTGAAGCTAAAAGAGGTGAAGTCAAAGTTTATGGTTAGCTTTTGAAATGTTGATGTTTTAGGATAGTTCCTTATGAGACTTTAACACTGTCAAAGTTGTATATCTCCTTTTTTTGGAAGGGGAGAGTGATAGAGGGCATAGGGGTTACTGACTGGGGAAAGTTGAGGCACATTGCACTCTGAGGTTGTTTGCTGGCTGTGTTGACTGGGGCAATCTCATAGCTAAGAGAAGACCTGATTGTCTGAGTTTCTCTTTAAACCCTTTAACTCTCAAGATTAGATTGTTAGTTCTATCCTCTAGCTGCTACACAGTTTTTTAGTAAATTGGTTAAAAGAATTTAGTATTTGATCAAGATGACAACTTCTACCTAATAAGTTTGAGTATTCTCACACCTGTTTGCTAGACTTAAAGTTAATGTATGGATGCTGTAGGATGAACCTACATGTTAATCACTTCTGGGACTTTAAGGGTTAAACCATAAAAGAAGTCTGTTGTATGTTGAGGACAACTGAATGGAAATTGCAATGGACTTCATATGTTTTGTTTTGCTCCTTCTCACAGCAAGCAGAGAATGATGTAGATTCATCAGTATCCCCCAAATCACCACACTCCCTCCCACCTGATGAATGTTTTGAAATGGTGGCCCAAGTCAACTGGGAGGATGACATCATTTGGACTCTTGATGATGTAAAACCTAACCTCCAAGCTCAAGCCAGGGCAGGGTGGATACCAACAGCTACAACGCGCACAGCTCAAGCTTATGCAGCTCAGCAGGAGCAGTTACTACAACAACTTGGTACAAATGAAATATTTTAGTAAAGCTAGATTTAGTTTTTGTTTTTCTTATTTTCTTATAGCACTTTTTAGTAACATGGAAACCATAAATTTTCATTTGTATTATATAAAAGAGTTTCATGCTGCAATTAACTCCCATCAGTGATCAGGACAGAGTTTCCCCTTATAATAACAAAACAATATTTTGCAGACAAGTGATGAGAACAAAGAAAAATATCAATTAGGGAATTATTTGTCAATCCAATACCAAATTCTCTGAACTAACATGACAAGGATTGTATGGCAGACAGTGAGGAGAATTACTAATGACATCTTGAGAGTGAATGGGTTAATATGGGTGGATTTTAATCTTCTTTGCCAGTGTCTATTTTGGAGGCTAATTTTGATAACAACTGTTGATACAAAGTGATTTTTTCAAAGAGTCCAAATTTAAACAGAATATTATGCCAGTTATGCATAAATAACTTTTTTACATTAAAAAATTGACTTGTAACATGGGTTGATTTTCTAAGTTTGCTTGTTTCTGCCTTAAGATGCTAGCCGTGATAATGACTGATGGTGAAAAATCGTTTTTCAAACATTCCAAATTAAAATAGAAGATCATGTTAGCTATGTACTAAAAAGTGAAGTGTAATTGGTATGTTGGTGCTACAAGATTTTACTCCTTATATTTGAAATAAATTTTTAGGGAAGGAAGATATTAATTTCTTAATGGATAACAAAATTATTTTGATTTGAAGCTCAAATTATTTCTTAAGCACAATGTGTCAAATGCACTTCTAATGTGCAGTTGAGATGTGTAACTTCCATTTTTTTTTTTACACAGGGGTACGGCATCCTGGACTTGAAACATTTTTGAAGAACACAACCTCAGCAATCAAAGCTAATACAACTTTCCTGAATCCACCCAACAAACCAGGAGGTGCTGGAGAGGAAAATAATAATCAGAAATCTTCAAAATGGTACTCTATCTTCCCAGTGGAAAATTCAGAACTTGTTTATGGCGATTGGGAAGATAAGATCATTTGGGATTCACAGGTATTTATTTTTTATTCCAATTTCTCAAATGATATTCATGAGCTTCATATCTCAATTCAGTTCCTAGAAATCCACTGAAATGATGTAATAACTTCTTACCACATGTAACAGAAGGATACATACATATATGCAATGTAATCATATGCTTTTAATTGTGTTCTAGAACATGCCATCAATTCCCTCTCCTACTATCATGCGACTGGATCCAAATGATGAAAATATAATTCTGAGTATCCCAGAGGACTCTGGTCCACTAGTAAAGGAGAATACAGCAACACTTACTCCTAAAAAGGTAGACTTAAGATCACCTGTTAAACCTGGCATTTGCTTTTGGCTAATTTGTTGTTGTGGTTTTCTTTTCACATTTGGTAAGCTTGCTCTAATCAGCATGTCAGTTAGTCCTCATAGGCTTAAAAGACCATGAGTTAGCTACAAGTAAAAATGGTTTCGATCAGCTGATATGCCAAATTATAGGAAAGTAAATCACTTCTTAAATACTAGATTATTGGATGTCATCAATAATGACTTCGTGTTTTAGAAAGATCCAGCAGACTACACTTGGCTGAAAGCAGGCAAAAACAGTGACAAGATTACTTCTTTGATGCTTAATATAACATCCTGGTTGACTTTTCTTATTCAACCAAACACTTTTATTTATGAAATTTCTTTTTACCAGGAGGCTAAGAAATCTAAACTACTTTTGGGAAAGAACAACTCTAAAGAGGATGAAAATGTGGAGAGAAAATCAGAGGAACAGCTGAAGAACAAGTTTAATTTATCAAATGATGAATATTACAGTGCAAAGAACAGTGAGTGTTTATGCAACCCTCATTTTCAAATCTTTTATTTCCAAGATCTGAGTACAAATTCTCCTCCCTCAATTAGACATGTCTTGCCTTTTTTTAGTGCTGAGAATTTGGTGTAGTATCAAACCAAATTAAGTTGATAATAATTTCAATCTATATTTGCTTTGATTTGGGAAGGATAATTTGTTTTTGATTCACTTTTGGGGCTCCAGGTGCTACCTTTCATTCACGTGTCAGCTAAACAACTCCTTAGATGTGAAAAGTAATTCTTCCCTCTGTTTTCTGTTTTTAAATTTGTTAAGAGATTGGTCAGTTTGTCAATTCTCATACTTTGGTGGCTTCATTAGATATGAAAACTGTTAGGAGAAAGTAAGTTGCCTCTGTGTGTGATAAATTTCTTGTTTGTTTACAGCTGCTGAAACATCTTTGGATACAAGTGGAGGTTCAAATCTTGTCCAGGTCAGAATTTTATTTCCTTTTAAGTTTGTACAGGTGCAGATCCCTCTAAAATATTTTGATCAATGCTCTGTATTGTTTACTCAAGGATGAACGAAGTCAACATTTGTAAATTGTTTTAATTTCCTACTAAAAACCATTCTGAAATAGTCCACATCCAGAAAAAATGTGTATGTACATTTTTAGAATCCATGTTGTAATTTTAATTGATTGAGTCAAAATTATTCCAAATTAATTTGAGAAGTGTTCCCCCTTGTCCAAGGACTTTTTATTTTGCATGAAGAAGACATCAAATTATAGTACAGTAAGATTTATTAAAGTTCACAAGAGAACCAGGAGGACAATCAGACATGGTTTGATGCTACTCTGGTTTAAAGGTTTAATAAATGTGATGGATAACTTACAATTCATAGACCCAACATTTTGATAATCCTGTCTAGTGCCCTCATTAGGAGTGATCTAAAAGGACCTCTTGTTGCAGTGATCAGATCACCTTGGTGAAGGCACTAGACAGGAGTGTCGAAACCAGAGTAGCAAAAAACTCTGTCTTATAGAAAAATAGTTTGAAATCATTTTGACCCTGGATTTGATATAAACCGCTAATAGAAGGTGTAAAGCATAAATACATTTGAAGTAAAATTGCATTCAATTTATAGAATTTGAAAGAATTTTCCACAGGAATTCCAAGAAAATAAACTAGGGCTTTAGTTCTATTTAAAGATACTTGTCAGTGTGAGTCAGATGTCTGAATATTTTCTTCCTTCATTTTCATCAGCATTCACTGCCTGCCATAGAACTTCAGCGACCATACTTTCCCACTTACATGGTTGCGTTGGATTTGCGTCATTTCCATCGTGTTCCTCTAAAGGGTTTTGGTCATGGACCCTTGTCCAAACCTGGAAGACATAATGTATATGGGCTACTGAAGCATATCAAGAAGAAAGCCAGGGTCAGTGAACTAGTTTGATTTTCACTCATAAGAGATGCAGGATACTTATGTGTAGAGATTTAAAGGTTCTGGTTTAACCTTAGAAGCGTCATTGTGTTTTGTTCATGAGCAAAACACTTTACTCTTATTTGTCTCTCCCGTCTCAGGAATATAAATGAGAACTGGGGAAACATCAGGGAAACCTGTCAAAAAGTGGGGGTGAGGTGGGGTGGTGTGGGGTGGGGTTGGGGGGTTGGGAGGGTGAGGTAACCGGCAAGGAGCTATTAATCAAAGTACTTTCCTTTTTTTTTTTTTTCCTCAAACCACTAGCGCAATCTATTAAACTACAAGCGAATTTGGTTTTAAAATAGCCAGACTCGTTGGAATCCTCTAGGATTACCAAGGGGGGAATGAGATTTCTAAACCAATCAAGGAGAGTTGTGAAGCAAATCTTGGGACAATCTAAAATACAATTTCAAACTCTTTGCTGTCACAAGGCATCTCTCTATTCAGGAAAATGAACGAGCTGCGAGACAAGAAGGGACGGTACGGTGACGTGTAGGTGTTTGCTAGTGATGGACAAGCTTCTCATCAAGGGAGAGAAGCTATTCTCAAAGTTGCATCATTCATTGGAAACCAAGATAATCCTTAGCCTTGTTAGCTCTTACTCCACAGGCGGTCTAACATGATTTTGTTTTTAATGAATTCTTGTTTCAGGAACGTGAAAAGGAGCGCCTGGCATCTGGAGGAGGAGAGATGTTCTTCATGAGAACACCAGCTGATTTGACGGGAATGGACGGCAGTTTGGTGTTTTTTGAGTACTGTGAGGAATATCCACCACTCATCATGGCTGTTGGCATGAATGCAAAGATCAGAAATTATTATAAACGGGTAAGGGAAACAACTTTATCAGCTAGAATTAATGGCTGCAAGTGGCATAGCATGATCATTTATATCCTGCGTAGTATGGCAGCGCATGGGGGAGTGGGCGGGGGTGGGGTGTACGTGGAAAGGAAGTCAGACCGGTAGGGAGACTCTCTCGCGCATGCTCCTAAAAAGCCATGCTCTTCTCACTCAAGGAAAGAAGACTATACTTAGCTCATTTAATTTCACGTATCGTGTGTGCTAGAGGGTTTATTTTATCGTGAAGGTTTAATGATTATTACCTCTAGCTCATTCTCACGTACCAGTACTTTTTACGATGTATTACCTTTAGAAACCAGGCAAGGATGAGAGTATGCCAGCTTATGAATATGGAGAACCAGTTCCAGTACATCAGACATCACCATTTCTTGGCCAGTTGGCACCAGGAGAGTCTTTACAGGTCGGTCACGACATGATATATTATTCACGACACATGATTTCTACAGTAAATGGTTATGTTGCTTGTCCATCCGAATGAGGGTGGCCCTGAAAAACACTATTTTCTGTGTCAGTGTCTGTTATTTACGACAACCTGAGGACTGATAACAGTTCTTTTTTAGAACTGTCTTCTCTTAGACAGAAATAGAACTCGATTTTAGTAATTTCTATGCTGTAAAGGTCGAACTGTTGTCTCTTTTTGTAGGCTATTGAGAGCAACTTGTTCAGAGCTCCGATTTTCCAACACGAATTACCTGAGACAGATTTCCTGATCATCAGAAATTCGTCTGGGTGAGTACTGTACATGTATCTTCACTTCACTTGTTTGTTCCTAGTAATGACCTGCCTCATCACTTAGTTCTCTGCGGCTCAGTGGTAGAGCATCAGAATGCTAATTTCGAAGTTGTGAGGATCTCGATCCCTTATGGGAATTTTTTATCTTTGTCCAACGCTAATGGCAAGACGAAAGAATATCTCTTCATATCAAATACTTCATTATGATAGCTGCAGCTCCAAGCTTATGGGTGATGTGGACAAGGGCCCCTTTTTGATATGGTCACAAATTATTTTACAACATCATAGAAAGATTCCTCTGATGTGGTGTTTTCTTCCAATTAAATAAGTTATTTTGTTTGTGTTACGTAGGTATCATATTCGTGATGTGAAGACAATTTTCACTGTGGGCCAGGAATGCCCAAAGTTTGAGGTACCAGGACCAAACTCTAAAAAAGCCAACATTCACGCCAGAGATTTCCTCCAAGTAAGT